>NW_020173202.1:267801-388840 GCF_003031525.2 Neophocaena asiaeorientalis asiaeorientalis
ACCCGGGCCTCTCACTGCTGTGGCCTCTCCCATTGCGGAGCACAGGCTCCGGATGGGCAGGCTCAGCGGCCATGGCTCACGGGCCCAGCCGCTCCGCAGCATGTAGGATCTTCCCGGACCGGGGCACGAACCCGTGTCCCCTGCATCGGCAGGTGGACTCTCAACCACTGCACCACCAGGGAAGCCCAGCATAGCTGTTCTTTACGCTGACACAGTAGGTGTAATTAAGCTGACGCAAGTGGCTATAAATTATCAGAGGTCGATGGCTTCTGATTTATTAGCTAGATTTTTATCACCGTTAAGAACGTCTCTCTGGCATCGTTACGATACACAATACAAACAACACTTAGGACAGCACAAAAGTATGGCAAAGCCCCTGCCTTATATAAAAACAATCTGATGGAAGATCATGAACAAGTTAGTAAGGCATATGAAAAATCAGTAGGAAGATAAACTGCGACCAAACAAAGGGGCAGTAATCTTAAAAGTTTGAGAACACTCAAATGCAAATTAGCTGACTTCTTCCGAAACACAGAGCTGCCTTGACAACACTTCTGATAGAGAGTCTTGCTTTGAAGCAAGCTGACTCCCATACTGTAAGCCCACGGGTTTTTGGTTTAGTTTGGGCGGGGGCGGGGGGTCAGTTGGCAGCAGTTAAGGGAGAAAAGATGATTTTTTTCATTTATCGAGAGAACAAAGTTAACTTAAACCTGAAGCATTGAGGTGTGAATTGTCATATTTCTCTGAACCTAAACGAACTTGCCTGAATCTCAATCTTCATTTCATTTCCCTGGGTCTTCTGGTGACAAATTATATTCAATCCAAATTTGTTTTTCAGTGGTGTAGGTCAAGTTTGTTAAAGTCTTGTGGACCTTTCAGAAGAGATGAAGTACCAATTACTGAAGCATTTCTCTTGATTTTTGTTTATTCCACCAGTCAACGACACATTGCCTCTTGAGTGTCATCCAGACCTGCTGATTAAATGTCCATATGACATTTTATTCCTTCTTTCTCAAGTGCAAGTTTGGGACATAAATGCACCACAGAGACAAAGCAACCTGCAGGACAGCTCACTCCTGCCCAGACTGATTCGTTTGACGTGTATTTACTGAGCACCTCCTACCTGCCGGAACGGTTCGTGCTTTGGCACTATGACAGCCAACAACTTGGGCCACATGCCCTGTTCCTGAGCAGCTTCCATGTGGGATAACTGGGAGGGTGTGTCTCCCGGGGGGGTTAGGACATCAGGCCTGTCTGTGGGCTGAGGAGGAGAACGTGAAATTGGGTCATGGGGGAAGGTCTTCTAGAGAAGGTGACCTATGAACAGAGACCCTAAGAACTCGGGGTGGGGCTGCCAAGAAGCAGGCGGTGTGCCCAGGGACAGCAAGCAGGCTGGGCGCTGGAGGGGGCAGGAGATGAGCCCAGAGGGATGCAGGGGGGGTGGGATCCACCACGAGGGCCTCTGTAGGACCTTGGCTTTTCCCCTGAGGACGAGGGGAGCCACCCCAAGGTAACAGTTCCTTCACAGAGACCTGTTCTCTCCCTGTTCTCGAACCCGTGCTCCTCCCGGCCCAGCATTTTCCAATTTTGACACAAACATGCCCCATCCACCCCCGCCCAACCCAACACCAGGTCTTTCATATTCCACTGTGGGAGAAGCCACCTCACACGACTTTAGAGCCAGAGAACCAAGAAGAAGGGGGGCTGTGAGAGCCAGGGGCCCCCAACCTCTGGATGAGTCAAGCTAGTTGCAGCCAGAGCTCCCGATTTTTCAGTCAGGAAGTCTAGATACTTACATAAAACCTCTTGGCTTGGAACTACTGACAACTAATTAAAATACAGTTGACCCTTGAATAAGCCGCGTTTGAACTTCTCCAGTCCACTTATACGTGGGCTTTTTCAGTGTAAATGCTGCAGTCCTACATGGGCCCGGTTGTTGCATCTGCGGATGCAGAACCGCGCATACGGAGGCAGGGGCCACATAAGTTATGCCTGGATTTTCAATCGCGAGGAAGGTGGGCGCCCCCAACCCCTCCCTGTTCAAGAGTCACCTGGGTTTTAAAACTGCTCAGCCCCGAGTGATTGGGCCAGATGTGCCCAGGTGTGGCAGTGGTCTGATGGAAACATCACTCCCCACTACTTCAGCAGCGGGACTTTTCTCTGACGAGGAAAGAAAACCAGCGGCAGCGTCAACCTGCGTCCGCAGGGTTCTCCCAGCTCCCACGCAGCCATGCCCTCTGCTCAGACCTGCCGAACGCACTTCTAGGTGAAGGTCGTTGCCAGGCCAGTGCATCACGTGAGGGCGGGAGCGGTGGACGAAGGGGTGGGACGCCTCTGCCGCATGCTGTGTGGAGACCTCGGAAATGACTCCTTCCTCGATTGTGCTCCGGTTAAGTCTCTCCAACTGCTCCTTGCACATCCACACCAATGGCCAAGCACATGGAATTAGGCAACAACTCGGGTCAGAAGACTCCTTCAGGCCTTGTGGTGCGGTGAACTGTGTTCCCACATCCATATACTGAAATTCTAACTCCCAGTTCCTAGAATGTGGCCTTATTTGAAAAGGAGTCATTGCAGGTGTAATTAGTTAAGATCAGGTCTAACTCGAGGTGAGTGGACCCTAATCCAATGTCACTTCCATCCTTATAAAAAAGGGAAATTTGAACACAGCACACACACAGAAAGAATGCCATGTGAAGATGACGGCAGAGATGGTGGTGATGTTTCTAGGAGCCCACAACACCCAGTATTACCAGCAGCCACCAGAGGCCGGGAGGGCACCTGGGAAAGGTTCTCACAGCCCCAGAAGGAACCACCTGGGCCAACACCTGGATCTCGAACTTCCAGTCTCCAGACTGTGAGAGAATGAATCCATGCTGCTTAAGCCCCGTCAGTAGTATTTTGTCATGACCCCAGCAAACTGCTGCAGGCCTTGTTTCCCCGTTGGTGGTTGACCCCTGTGGCCCCTACCTGCTCAGCTTGCTAGCTAGGCTTGTTCTTCTCCCGGCCCCTGTGGGGTTTGGGGGTCTGGATTTCCATCGTTTGTTTCAGTTCTGACTCGGGATTCCCATCCACTCACTCCCTTCGGTGCCAACACCCAGTAACAAGCTCACATCATCTCTCGAGTCCCAGTTTTCCTGTGTCTTCAGGTAGAGCGGGCCATCCTCTCCTTCCACTCCACCCCCCTTACTGTGGTCCACACCAGCTGTTCTCAGGCTCTCTGGTTTGGGACCTCTTTCATATATACCTCAATCCAAGCAGCATCTCAGCAGACTGAATGCAGAGGCATTTCTGAAGATCCACTGTCTTCTATTAAGCCAGCCATTAAAGAGATTTGCAAAATGTAAACCAATGCCACTCTAATTTTCTTCTGTTTTTGAAAACAGTTGTTTTTCATGGTAATATGTTGTTGTTTATACTACATATAATGGGTTTATTACTGTTCTTTTAAATAAGTTCATATATGGTTTTCACAGCATTAATTTCGACTATGGTTATACATTAGTATCAATAGATAAAATTCACACAAAAGTTCTCTGGAGTCCTCAGTAAGCATCAAAGTTTAACAAAACTAATTATTTTTTCTGCTTCCGCAAGGGCATTCTTTTTTTTTTTTTTTTTTTTTTTTTTTTTTTTGCGGTACGCAGGCCTCTCACTGTTGGGGCCTCTCCCGCTGCGTAGCACAGGCTCCGGACACGCAGACCCAGCAGCCATGGCCCACGGGCCCTGCCGTGGGATCCTCCCGGACCGGGGCACGAACCCACGAACCCACGTCCCCTGCATCGGCAGGCGGACTCCCAACCACTGCACCACCAGGGAAGCCCCTCAAGGGCATTCTTAAGTGAAGCTTTCAGTTTTCTATCTTTTACAATGAGAGCAGAGTGGTGAAGACCCTGATTCATGCCGGGGCAGCAGCAGCTCCATCCACCTATCAGAGCAAATGTCAACCTACTAAAAGATCGAATAATGTCTTCGCATTGTCAGGAGAAGACGTTGACCTCCGCCCCCTGAAAGTGTGTTGGGACCCCCGGCGGGGGGTGGGTGTGTAGTCCATGGGTCACATCTGCAGAGCAGAATATGCCTCTTAGTCCCCAGGAATTAGTCAGTTTCTTATCGTTAATAGCTGAGAAGTCTGTTATACGCCTCACATACTGTAAAACCATAGTAAAATCAATTAACTTTAGTTGTATTCTTCCTGTAAATACGATGTGTTCTCAAAATAAAACTGACTCACAGTGGAATCAGTTCTCTTCGTTGGGTTTGGTGGAGCCTGGAAACGCCGGCGCCTGGGGGTGGGTGCCCTCTGCTGGTCAGCCTGGGAAATGACTGACCTAGCAGTTCTCTAATGGTCCAGGCTCCTTCTGTCAAGTATCCCCTTAGGCAGCAGGTTCAAGGTATTCAAGTTTTATCAACTACATACTTTATTTACTTTCAATAATTTACTTTTCAATAATTAAAATGTTCATTAGGTCAAGGTTATGATGTCAGAATTCAAATGATTAAAAATATTTGGTGACATCCAGGCACCTCATTAGGTAACTTCAAGCATAAACCAAAAGTCGTCTACTTGTTTATCTTCGTGAGCCATTGTGATTTGGATTAAGCAAATATTTTGATTAGTCAGTCCTACTGCTCTTGGGAGCTGTGTGTGTGTGTGTGTGTGTGTGTGTGTGTGTGTAAAGGGAGAGAAAGAAAGTGAACAGGTAGATTCAAGTAAGAGAAAATAGACTATGGAAGGAAAACTTTCAATTTACACATAAAAGACAACTTTCTACCTATATCTTTACCCTAATAATTACCATTATCACACATTCAAGGGGGGGTTATGATCATGCCTTGCGAGTATTAAAACTCTTCTAAGCGTTATTCAGGTTTGGGATAAATTTACATTGACAATCCATCACAAAACAGAGAAAAGCAACTGAACTATTTTGTATTTAGCAAGAATCAGCTTGGTTCCGTCAGATGTATGGTTCTGAATGTCCCCCAGGGATTCTGCCCACTTGATAAAGGCTCACTGGCCATTCCTGATCAGTTACCCACCATATACTCTTATAAATGGACGTGTGTCATACGTTAACTGAGCACTTGCGATGTGCTGGACACTGTGCCAGCCTTTGGGAAAGGTCAAAGGTTAATAAGGTGCATTTCCAGCCCTGCTGGAACTTTATAGTCCAGTAATGCCCAGCAGTGCCAGCATTAGGCGGGCCGTTGTGGACCCTCTGAGTGGGCTGCTCTGGGTGCTGAGGGTCGGGGGGATTATCAGTCAGGAGGTAGAATTTGAGTTGGTTTCACGGAACTGTTGTGATTCTATCAGGCACAAACGGGAGGCTGGTGCATTCCACTTTGACAAATCACATGAACAAAGCCTTAAATCAGAGATGTCCTGATTGTATTCTGGAAACAATAAAGCCTCACATTTAAAATACATCTATAACCCCACTTGAGGAATAGTGGTTTCCTACTGATAAAAGTAATGATGATACCATATTTCCCCAGAGCGTCCACAGGCAGCCCGGCGATGGGTGGCGCCAGCCGCAGACCAGTCCTCACCATGACCCCTTTTCTCTTCCCCGACTTCTACTGAAATGGAAAGTCAGGCCTCACTGGTAGTGTTCTGGTAGTGGCAGCAGTGCTGGAAAGTGCTCTAGGATGGTTGCAGATGGCGAGCTTGGACCAGGACCACATGTCTTCTTGTGCTAAAGGAGCAGATCATGACTGAGAACTGGAAGTTGGGTGATTCAGCTCGGAAACTGGCCAAGTGATTCCTCATCTGACTTTGCAGAGTGTACCTGAAGCTTATTACAGCATGTGGATATGGTTTAAAAAGATACTCACTTCGGGCTTCCCTGGTGGCGCAGTGGTTGAGAGTCCGCCTGCTGATGCAGGGGACGCGGGTTCGTGCCCCGGTCCGGGAGGATCCCACATGCTGCGGAGTGGCTGGGTCCGTGAGCCATGGCCGCTGGGCCTGCGCGTCCGGAGCCTGTGCTCCGCAACGGGAGAGGCCACAACAGTGAGAGACCCGCGTACCGCAAAAAAAGAAAAAAAAAAAGATACTCACTTTGCCCTGTTTTGATGAGGAAGGAAATCACCTCCTCTCTGGTGGCTGGCCTTCTTAAAAAGCTCTGATGCCTGGGCCCCAACGTGAAAAGCCACGTTGTTTCATCCTTAGCAGGTTTAAGCCACTCAAGACACTGAATATATTACTGAGATAAACCACTTGAAATCACAGAAATGCACATTACCTGTGTCATGAAAACAATATTTAAACCTCTTCCCCTTTAAAATGCTCCTAGGATCCGCCTCCCACTGACGGTCTGCACACATCAGCGTGGGGAGCCTGGCCGCCCTTCCTCGCGGACAGTGCTGAGGAGGTGCCCTCTCCGGGCTATTACCTGACCACGTCTGACATCTGTGCTGTTCCCTCTGCAGGCTGGCCAGGGAGGGAATCACGTGGATGAACTCCAGCTATTCTCCCTGCCCCCCAACCCTGCTCTGTGCGAAGCAGGCGGGGGGATGCAGGTGCAGCTGCTGATTCTGTGGCAAATCCTCTCTGCACCAGAGCTGGGCCTTGGTCATGCACTTTTTCCACGTTACAGCACAGCTCGCGGCTCACGAATTAACTTCAAAACCTTTTTTCCTGAGACGCAGGCATACAACTACAAAAGAACAGGGGTGGTGGCGCACACGGTCCTTGGGTGTGAGCTGGCTTAGTCTCTGCACATCAGTGACTCCACCAGACGCCCCACAACGGCACCTCCTTTTCCACTTTCCCTGCCCTTGATGTTGTGCGACACCCACAGTGCCGTCTGACAAAGATTTCTTCCAGTAGCTTGTTTTGCTTCTCCTCTGAATATAGCCCTGTCATTACGGTGGCGGCTGCTGTTACTAAGTCGTCTGCAGTACTGCCACCTGTAGCCCCTGCCTAGTATGACTGAGTGACACCTCCGTAGTTCTAGCAACTTCTTTTCCTCTAGTGTAAAAATGATCATTTCACAAAGCATCGTTCTCTGAGTGTTCATTTGCTTTATCTGAAGAGGCACCGTGTTTGGATGAAAATGACATAAAGTGTTTGATGGTGTCACAGAGCTGATAAAATTTCATGATAGAAATATATTAAGGACTAGGAATTAATGAGTCATGAAGAAAGCCCAAGTTCGGAAATTTACTATTATATTTGCTCTCCAAACATGTCTGTTTTTACCTACTTGTCCAAAACCATCCTGTGTGCAGATTCCGTTCATCTTCACATTGGAGTCATACTCACTCCATTATTTCCACTCAGGAAATTACTTGGAACTGCAGCGTTCACATAGATATTAAGACCGCTTACATTGTGGCAAGATATCAAGTTTGTGCCATAATTCATTTTTTGTGAATTAGCAATGTATAAAGAGCAATGCCAATGACATAATAAGTGATAAAACATAGAAAAGAAATGATGTAAAAAACTTCACTTTGTCAACCATGTTTTATCAAACCAATGAATGTAATTCTTGTTGCACTCCTGTAACTTGAGGAATGCAAGAATAATTCAGAATGTAACTGGATTCCTGTGAATAAGATAATCAGCCTTACATTTCAAATTGTAAAATGTCTGTGACCCCGGAAGCTTTACTACCTGTGTTCTGAAACCACCGAGCCACTTGGAAGAAGGCCAGAGACCGCAAATGACTCACAGACCCCACACTCGGGAAACGCTAATTTGGAAACACGCTCTCAGGACAAGCTGGGGCCCGAGGCGAGTCTAGGTCTTGAGGCTGAGCAAGCAGAAGCCGTGAATAAGGAGAGAGATTGTGTGGAGGGCAGACGTGCAGATGGACGCGCAGAGGTCCGAATGCCCTCAGAGCTGTGAGGTCCTTCCCAGCCTGAGGACTGCAGCACTTCGCTCTGTGTGCCGTGGAGTCAGGGTCACCGGGGCAACCGGTGAGTGGGCGGCAGGGACGCAGGCAGGGAGGCTGGGCTGAGAACCTGCCACCTGCCTGGAAGTCCAGCTGAAGTCGTGCGGAGGACTGCCTCGGTTTGGGCTCAGATGACAGGAGTGCCCGACCCGGCGACTTGGTGCTGCTTGTTTACTTGGAAAGAGAGCCCAGGAAGCAGGGGTGCGGGTCGGGACGTGCGGAAAAGGGAAGGAGGAGAAGCCATGAAAAGGGGGCATCGCGCAAGTTACTGCGGGAAGCCCCGGCGAAGCACCACTGGGCGCCCCTCTGCTGGCCCCTTGCCCTCGGGTGCAGGCTCCTCTGGGGGCTTGTGCGTGCCGCGGCACCAGGGGGCAGCCCGTCTGCCGGACGCGGACTTGCAGGCAAGTGCACGGCGAGGCGGCGTCAGGTGTACATCTCACGGTGTGGCGCCTGTCGTGTGCGACCTGCGCGCCAGGCTTCCTGCAGCCACTTCAGGAGCTACGAGTCCCTCCGTCAAACACCTTCTGCAGGTGTCTCGTGGGAGGCTGCGTGCACCGGGGGAAACGAAGGTAAGGGGACAGGCCCATTGGCCGCCAGGGCTCCGCCACCAGTGGGCAGGGCAAGTCGAGTATAAAACAACGAACTACAAGAAAGAGGGGCCAAAGGAGACACCGTGGGTGGCTGGGACCCCCCGCCTCACTGGAGGGTCCGGAGAGCTTTCGGGAGGTGGTAGCGCTTGACCTGGGCCTTGAAGGGGAGGGAAGATTGTGGTGAGAAAGAGGGTAGGAAGGCAGGTGTCTTCAAGGCCCTGAGACGCCCCAGCATTCAATGGAAGTCAGGCCAACAGAGAGACTGAGGTGGGCTTAGACCAACAGGGCCGCGGGGAGTCCCAGCTGCTGAAGGGGCCTGGGGAGCCCCCAGCACGCCCGGGACACGTCCGGAGCCCGAGCTGGGCTTGGGTGGACAGCCAGCCAGGACCCTCGGTCCCACCCTGGGGTGGAGGCTTCCTCTGCCGCCAGGGGTCTTGCTGACCCTCCAGGGCTGCTCCAACCACAGCGAAGCTAAGGCTTGAAACTTCGGCGGCTTGTGCCCCATTAGCAATTTTCCAAAAATTCGCCATTTTAAAGATAAAATTAAATTAATACACTTGTAACCTTGGATGAATAAATAATACCTTTAAGTACCTAGCGTGATATCATATGTCTGAGTCTAATTGTATACAATGCACTTTTATGTTCCTAATTACCCAGGTGCCGCCAGACCTGTACACGACTGAGAGGCATGGTGCCCAGGTCGATCTCGCCCCTAAATTATAAGCTGACATCATATGAGCTTCCTACTGCTGCTCTAACAGATTACTGGTAGCTTAAAACAACACACATTTATTATCTTCATAGTTCTGGAGGTGAGAAATTCAGCCCCCCTGTGTAGTAGGGGGGCTAAAATCAAAGTGTTGCCGGCCTGCATTCCCTCTGGAGTCTCTAGGGGAGAATCTGTTTCCAGGCCTCTTCCACCTTCTGGAGGTGCCCTCACTCCTTGGCCCACGGCCCCTTTCTCCATCTTCAAAGCACGTGACTCCAACCTCTGTCTCTGTCATCACATTGCCTTCTGCGACTCTGGCCCTCCTCCCTCTTACAAGGTCCCTTGTGACTACACTGGACCCACGTGGATCATCTAGGACCACGTCTGCAGCCTCCCTGTTGCCGTGTAAGGTACCACATGCACAGGTTCAGGGGATTAGGACGAGAATGTCTTGGGAAGCCATTACTCTGTCTACCGCAATACGTTTTTAAACTAGGAAAAAACAAGTCTCACCATTTATTCAAGATTTCTGAATATGTTACATGTGTTCCTTGTCCTTTACCCTGGAAGCACCTCAGTATTTTAGGAATGTCATCCTGAGCGATGGGGTGACCAACTGGGTGACAGGAAGTGGCTGCTGCTCCTGAATTGGCTTTGCTTATTTGCTGACCTTACCAATAGCAGTTTCCCCCAAAAAAATCCCTTGGCAATAGCTTGCTTTCAGATGATTTGACTCTTCCATTGAACGTGGCTTCATGACCACGGATGACTCCTGAAGTCCGGTGATCACAGCAGGAAAATCTCACCAAAGACAGACATTAGGCTATGGATTCCTGCTGTACATGTCTGAATGGGGGCATCTCTGGTTTGGTTTCTACTCTCATTCTAAAACATTTAGCAGATTTATTGTGCAGTAAACAGGGAAACGGTAACTGATGGAATCTTCCCGTTATCAACCAGGTTCCCCTGTGCAAGAGAAGGTGCAGCAGAACCTTTTCTGTGGAAAGAATTCTGAAGCCTGGCTCTACCACTTACTAAGTGTGTGCTTTCAGGCAAATTATTTGGTTTCTCTGAGCTTTAGTTGCCCTGCTTCCATGAAATAGGGATGATAACCCTGCCTTCCACAGAAGGTTGCTGTGTGAAGACCAAACGTGATCCTGCATGAAGGATTTAGCTCAGTGCCTGGCCAAAAGAAAGCTCTCGGAGAATGTGAAATATTACTTATTGTTAAGCTGATTTACAATGTTGTGTGAAATATTATTACAGCTAACTTTATTGATCTTAGTGCGAAAAGACAGGGTGGATAGAACTTTCAATCCTTTAATTGAAAGGATTCTAATTTCAAAAGTGATTTTCTTTAAAGAATCACATTAGGATAATTTGGAGGTGAGAAGAGGACTGCAGGGGCAACTGATGGCGAAGCAGCCTCTGGGCCTGGTCACTAATCTGCAAGAGTGACCGCACGAGTAGGGCGTGGTGTACCAAGGCCTGGAGGAGGCCGACTGAGAGAATATGTGACCGCAGCCGCCGCGTTCGGAGGGACTGGGGAGTGAGGGAGGGTGGGGGCACCCTCAGCGAACAGGTCCTGGAATTCACAGTGAGGGCAAAAGCAGATCAGGCAGAAACCCATCGTTTCTGAAAGGAGCCTAAACGACGTGGCTTGTCAACCAGTCCTAGATTTTGAGAGCCACGTGTAGGTCAGAACAGTTATTCATTTTGAAAGCAGAGAGTGCCTGAGGAAGAAACAAAAGTAATCACTTAAAAATTATTTTCCTTGAACTGAAAGCATCAGGCGTGCTTACTAGAGAATCCAGGCCACCCTCGTTCTAAATGCTGGTACTTCAACTCTAAATGTCAAATCGGCAGGATTAGATTATATACGCCAAATTGACGGTCAGCGTGCACTGGTCAGAGAGTGCGCGGATGGGGAGTTTTAGAATTCTCTTCTTTCTTACAACTGTGCCCCCCTGGGCCCTCTTCCTGGCCTGGGACTGCAGCCGAACCTCACAGCAAAGCAAACTCAAACTGAATTCTGCAAGGGCGGCAGAGAGATCGCAGCTCTGAGTTGAGTCTCCGAACTCTTCTCCCTGGGACGTTATGATCATTCGCAGCCTTTCTGCTCCGTGACGCACAGAGGTTTGGCAGCCGCTCTTAGAACTGGGAGGCCGTTGGTTCTTAACTATTGAGGATCCCAAATAAGTAGTATCTCATGCAGAGGCGGCTGTAACTTTGGGGAGAGAAAAAATCTAATAGGAAATATTTGGGAACGACAGCTTCACTTACTTTGCTATCCCAATTTCTGTGTTTTTCAGTTTTCAGATAGGATTAGTCAGAATGAAAAGACATTCCAAAAAATCTTTCCCCCATTTTTGTTTGTCTTCTCAAGTGCCTAAGAGTCGGCCCGTTTGAAGTTTTAGTTTAAGTGCTTAATTCATTACATTAGGTTTTCTTTTAATAAATAGAGATGAACTAGTCTTCAAATAAGAATGACATGCTCGCTTATTTTAAACATACCAGCATCTGAAATAAGTGATGTTTAGATATTCCTTTCCTTCCTCATTTGACAATATCTACGATGAACTAGTGGGTTCATCACAGGTTGTTTTTGCCTTTTTATTGAACATACGTATTTATTCCTAGGCAGACCCCCTCCCTGCCCCTCTGTGTGCTGGTCTCCTGACCCTGGGGGAGGCGCTGTGTTTAGTTTGCCTGGAAGCCCCAGTGCATCTCCTAGTTAGTGCTCAGCATGTATCAGACACATAATAAATGTTTGTGGCATTAATTACCTCAAGAGTTCCTCAACAACTTTCAAATATACGAGAGTCATTTAAAATTCTGACTGTGGCTGCCAAACCCAAAGGCCCATCTCACGTTATCCATAAAATCTTCTTCAAAAGCCACTTTATGCAAGTATGCTGTGGTAGAAAGAGTCCGGGGCTAGTTATCAGGAATACCCTGTTCCAATTCCCGCCCTGCCCTTTACAGCTATTTGACCGTAAACCAGTCACTTAATTTCTACGAAGTCCAAACCCAGCTCTTAAAAGCCAATAAAGGAAGCAGTCTGAGCAGTTATAAAACATCTGGTAGGCTTAAATATCTGAGTTAAAACAAAAGAAAACAGCAGAAGAAAATAGATCAGAAATCAACCCCCTGCCAAATCACAGGGAATTATCTTGGTTCTAGTGATGACAGAAGAAAAGAACAAAATGTGTATTCTCAGGAAGGACTGAAAAGTAGGGTTTGTGCCAGTTTCTAGGACTTGAGTGTTTTCCTGAGTAAACATCTAATGTAAGTGGCTTCAGCCTGTGTTGATCAACGGGTATTTACAATTTTAATTCTTTGGAGGCTAGTAAGGTGAAGTACTTAAATCACCCCCATGAGTACTTAAATCAGCCCTGTGAAGTACTCAGATCACCCCTAATGGCTACCAAATATCCCTGCATGAAGCTGAGCAATAATATAAACTACTGGACACCTACTGTATACCAGGCATTAAGTCTACCACCCAACAGAACTGGTCGTGACAGATGACAGAGAAATGTAACCCATGTGGTGTTCTCAGTTATTACAGGCTTTAGTTAAACAAGCTGGTTGCTTGTACTGTAGTCCAATTGTTGTAACTCTGCCATTGACTCAGGGAGAAAAGACAGAGGGTGACTACCTCTTCTCCTAACGTGACCCTCATAATACTGAGATCCATACACGAGGATGTCAGACACCAATCATTTTGGAAGAATTAGAGAAGATACTGATTTATCTACTAAATAAAGCGTGAGGTCTGGACCCATGGCAGCCAATCCCAACCTACACCAACTGTCGGTCCCCTAAGCATTTCTTAATGATTGCATCGCTCATCTTTTTGTATTACTCTTAAAAACTGTGCACAGTTCTTTGTTTCAAATACGTTTTTTTCCACTTCCTGTTCCTCTCTAGGAAACTGATTACCAGTTTAATAATAACCAATGTCCCTACTGACCCTGACCAGTGTCCTTTCTTGGGCTAAATTACTTATCTACTTTTGAGCTCTGGGGAGGTGAGGAAGCAAACAGGGTTATAAGTTGCCTTTGGGAATTTGGGGTCTGCTACTGGGAGGAAGTTTGAATGTCCCAGTGGGGACGAAGTGCGTCATACTGACCCACAGATACACCACTGAGAATCTGATGGAATTTTTTTAGTGGATTGGAGATATGTTTTAAGTTTTCCCTCTACTTCCTAATTTCAATTGCTAATACTGTGGACTGTGCAGACTTTTGCAAAATAATATTAAGAGAACACATAAATACACATACTTTTAAACATTCGGCACCATAATTTACAGAAAGTACATTGATTTTAAAATTATTTTGTGGCTTCCTTGGTGGCGCAGTGGTTGAGAGTCCACCTGCCGATGCAGGGGACACGGGTTCGTGTCCCGGTCTGGGAAGATCCCACATGCCGCAGAGCGGCTGGGTCCGTGAGCCATGGCCACTGAGCCTGAGTGTCCGGAGCCTGTGCTCCGCAACGGGAGAGGCCACAACAGTGAGAGGCCCGCGTACCGAAAAAAAAAAAAAAAAAAATTTTTTTGTAGTCAGCGAATGACCATTGATAACATTAATTTGAACAAACCTAGTAATAACATCTTCCTTATCTTGCACAAAAGAAGAAATGAATTCACAGAACAAATTCACACCATAGTTAGAGTGTCTCAGGAATTGAACCTCAGATCTGAGAACCAAGGTAAGGCACCCTGGTCACTTTTCCAAATGCAAAATAAATTCTTTCACTATGTGGGTAAGTTTGCTACCAAGGAAAAGACTGTGCATTTTCCCCAAAAGCAAGTAGGTTCATTAGCTATAGCTCCCAACTTTGAATCTCATTCTCCGCATTTGTAACTCAGGGTTGGGATGAAGACAAAATGAGAAAATGCAACACTATGTGAGCTGTAAAATCTGAAGTCTTATATGTGAGGTATGATTATTGCTGCAATTTTTATCAATCTTTTAGTAATCCTCCCCCCTGTCCCCTGTCTAGTGAGCAGCTCCGGCTGTTTATATTTTCTGACCAGTTTGCTGTTGCAATGATACCATTTATGCCTCATTTTCTCACAAAATGCTGTTTGCTGGGGCTCAGAGAACAAAGCTTCAGCCTCAGTCCCTTGGGGAAGGCTGGTAATAATAGGAACCTATATTTGTATTATGTTTTCCATTTATGGAAGCAGAATTTTCATCATAATACTTAACAGTCAAAACACGCACACACTTTGAATTCTTAAACGATCATTTTTAAAAAGAAAAATCCAGTAGTGAAGAATACTGGATTATTTTTAGGTATTTACCCTTTCGCTTCATAGTATGTGTTTCAGTGGATTGATGAGCAAAATAAAAAGAGAAAAGCCCACCTTATTTTCATCATCCAAATTAAGGGGGACAGTTATTTTTGCATCTAAGTTTTAAAACACATCCTTCACATCTCCTCTAAACATACATCTATCAAGATGGTCTCTTGATAGCAAGAATATTCGTTAGTTTAATCCCAAATTGGTGGGGGGTTTTCTAAGTTAAGGAAAGTTCTTTTAAAACCTAAAGTAAACACTAGCTGTTAAAACAAATGTGTTTTAAAAATGAGATCAGCAGATGTTTGCTCTCTCTTGAGGGGAGGGATGAATTTAAGAAAACTACTGCCTTTCAAGCTCTGAATTTATAATACGAAGCGATAAATTATCACCATTTTGCAGATGTTCAACAGAACAGAGACAGAGGTTAACTGACCCTCCCTGGAGAGCAAGTGACGGTGCGAGCCAGAAAGCAAGCTAGCCCAAGCCTCCTCCTCTCTGCTGTCAGGGCTTTCTTCTCATTCCCAGAAACACTCCAGGAATATTATTCTTGTTTGGGGATGTGTTGAGAACTCACCATTTAAGGAGTTCAAAGAATTGGTGGTTGAAGAGATTTTAAGCAAAGGAGATCATTTTGATGTAATCTTTCCTGAGCATTGCAGTTCAAAGTGAGGCCTTAATCTGAAGGCAGAAACACCCCCGCGGGCATCCCTGGAGGACACTCCCCCTCCCCCAAGGGCCTCTGCTTCCCCCTCAGGCAGGCCTGAGGCCAAGGAGCAACCTTGCCCAATAATGGTGGAAAACTCTCCATTTTCCAGCCTACGAAGGATTTGACCTCATTTGCTTCCTCCACTGGGAGTTTCCCTCAGCAAACGCAATTTCTCCTTTGATGCTGAGACCCAGACCCAGGGCAGAGGTCTGGCTCCCGGCCCCATCTCGACTGAACGCCCGGGGTTTGGGTTCCAGCTCTGTGAGCAGTGGTGATGGTCCCTGGTCCCCTTGGCTGTGTGGTCTGAGGACAGCCTTTGTCCCACTGGAGGCCACTACTGAACCTGCGTGGGTTTAAATGCATTCCTCTTATCCTAGTGACGTCTCGCACATCACCTAAAGTACCCCCGCTTGTCGTGAAGGAAAACACAGTCGTCCCTCATCGTTCCCTCCCGTCTCGGTGACTCTCCCGCCCACCTGAGCCAATCGCTGTGGTCAAAGAAATGAAAGGCACTGGTGGGCTTTAGATAAGGGGGGAGGGGCTCACTCCTGGAGCCCAGGTGAGAGCAGTGTCAGCCCTCACTGCGCAGGCGGGAAAGGCGGGTCCTCTCTAGGAGGGAGGCGGGGATCACGCAGAAGAGGCAGGCAGCGCAGGTCCCTGGCCCTTACTATACACTCAGTGAAGCTTGCGGCACCGATACCCTGCAAAACCCCACGGTGACACATCAATCCAGGTCCAAACGCTTCCACCACATAAAGGAGAGGGGTCTCCTTGCTGCAAAGTTAATGAAAGCAGGACTTCTCAATAGGTTTTCTAGTTACTAGTTTTAAAAACGGAAAAAGATGTTTTATTTGCTTTCATTCATTAGACATAGATGAAAATAGACTATTACAAATGTACATGTCTCAGGTATAATAAGACTGATAAACCTAAGGGAATAACAGCACGAGCAGAAGCATGCACTAAGTCACTTCATAAGGGCGTCATCTAACCTGCTTTGTGGCTGCCCTGTCAAGACTCTGCAAGGGCAGGAGTGCACGGCACTGAACAGAGCTCCTAATGAGTGCCAGGCTGTCAGTCACTTCTGATATTCGAGCCCTCTGAAATCTTGGCACAGGTGAATTTTCCATATTTTCTACTCTCTAATGAGACCGTCACCCGACTTTGATATTTTGTGGGAACACCTTGATCTCCTCCTTTGACTATGTCCCTCATTCCCCCCTGGAAGGCTCCCCTTTCTCCAGCCTGCAACTAGAATCAAATCCCACTCCCTCCAGGCAGCCTTCTCTAGGGGCTGCAGCCCTGGGTCCTTGTCACCCCACGCCTCTGCGTTCTCTTCCAGGTGTGTGTCATACCTGGGAGATGCGTTCACACCTGCCACCACCTGCCCATGCCTCACTGGGGGCCTCAAATCCAGCATTTCCCAAACTGATCTTACTCTATTCAGTCCCCTCAAGACATCTGCTGAATTGTTGTTTCTCTGGGTTGTTGGTGTCACCCAATCAGCCACGTGAGCAGCTTGAGTTTCTCTCCACCTGACACCGACCCTCTCATCTCCCTATGTTCACGTGACCAGGCAATGTCAGCTCTGCTGCCTCAGCACCACTCAGGGCACTGCTATCTACATCCCCACAGCATCCCTTTACGTTCAAAATATTTGCAGCTTTTACTGATTTTTGTTCCAGTTTAAAAAGCAAAGCACACACGTTAAAGAACACTAAAAACATACCAACATATAGTTTAAAAGTAAAATGATGAATCTATGTCACAACTGCTAGATAATCCCCATTAACGGTTTTACTTGGACCATGCTGTACAGATGGTGGTGTGGGCTGAGTTTTTTTCTTCCGCACAACATTCTTTTATGAACATTTTTCTTTTACTGAGATTCCTTCATTTGGCATTTTATGGTCACATAATATTCTATCATACTTTATTTCCCAGTTTTTGGACGTTTAATTTTTTGCTATTATAATATAATACTGCATGAACAAATTTAGACTTAAATATTTGTCCACATTCCTATTTTTTGGCTAGATTCCCAGAAATAGAATTAGTGGATTGAAATGAATAAATATCCTTAAGGCTCTCGATACTTGCCAAGGAAGGTGAAAGTTTTATCCCCACCAGCAGCATAAGAAAGCTCACATCTCAGTCTGAATCACTAATCTGCTGGGTGGGGAAGCTGGTTCTTGCACGTTTCAGTCCTTGACTAATGATGCTGAACGCTTATTGGTTGTTTTAGTCAATATTTCGTCTCCTGGCTCTGTTCCTGTCCTTTGTCCATTCCTGAGGGGAGGGGGTGGAGAGATCACAGTGTAAGAGCTCTTCCACATAAACCCTTTGTTCTGTTTATAGTGAACACATTTCCCTAGTTGGTTCTTCGCCTTTTATTTCTGTTGAGGATTTTCTGTTGTATAATACAATAGCATGTGATTCTGTCAAAGACTTTCGCAACTTCTGATGACAAACCTTAAGGACAAGAGGAAGTCTTTGAGGTCTTTCTTGAAGCAGGTGCTCAAGATTAGGTTTTCTTCTGCAAAGGGTCACTCCAGCTGCTGTGCAGGCGATGGTTTGGAGAAGTGAAGGTGTAGTTTGGGGTCCACAGTAACAGGCCACTTTGTGGCAACAGAGTGGGCACCCAGCCCTCTGCCTGCCCACAGCCCAGCCCCTGGTGGAAACGCTCCCCTTCAGACACGCAGCATCCTTGCTTCACGACCCTCTGTAGCCTCACACAACCATACGTCCAGTCCACTCACGTCCTGACCTCTTGGTTGGGGTCCTTAGGTCACCTCTTCATTCACACTTCAAGTGTATCTTCAGTAACTGCATTCACAAAGGTTCCCTTTATTTCTGGACTCTGGAAGTACCTTGCCCTAAACTCCTGCATATTTATAGCGTGTTGGTATCCGTATTTTGTTTTTTAAGCAGGTTTTTTTTTTTTTTGGCTGCGTTGGGTCTTCATAGCTGCGTGCGGGCTTTCTCTAGTTGTGGCGAGCGGGGGCTACTCTTTGTTGCGGTGCGCAGTCTTCTCATTGCGGTGGCTTCTCTTGTTGCGGAGCATGGGCTCTAGGTGCGCAGGCTTCAGTAGTTGTGGCTCCCGGGCTCTAGAGCGCAGGCTCAGTAGTTGTGGCACACGGGCTTGGTTGCTCCGCGGCATGTGGGATCTTCCCGGACCAGGGCTCGAACCTGTGTCCCCTGCATTGGCAGGCAGATTCTTACCCACTGTGCCACCAGGGAAGTCCCTGTATTTTGTTTTCAGAGCTACTGTAGTATATATGTGTTCATTTTGTTTATTGATGGTGGTGAGGTGATTTATGACTAACTCCCATACGATGAAGTAATTGTAAAATATAAATATTTTAAAATTTAAATATTTAAAAATTTAAAAGTCAGCAGCAGAGGAACTATAAATAAGAAAATGCCAAGACAAGAAGAGAAAGGAAATAAATGTGCTAAATTGTGTCACATCAGGCAGCTGGTGTATTTCACCTCAGATTAAGCTCTGAGCTTCGCGCCAATGTGAACAGGTAGATGGAGGCGTTTATCTGGTTTATATTGTCCAAAGGGACTCAGTGCCCCTTCTTCCCAGGGACCTGAAGCCTGTTTTCTAGTGTTTTGCCCCCAAAGTAAATTTTCACTGGGCTTCACTGAGCCATCAGGCTTCCTGAGCAATAAAGCGTGTGCTCCACTGCTGTGAGCAAACTCAGGGTAAGCTTCTGAGTGCTGTCCTCTGATGAAAGCTAAGTCATCAAAACCCAAAAGACAACAGATGCAGCAAAGACCCTGGACCCCTGGAGCAAGACTCCTCAAAGTGAGGCCCGCAGCTCCTCTGGAGGGGACACAAATGGCTCCCAAACTCAGTCTGTTATGGCCCCCTGGCACACAAGTCATGGGGTTTCCGTTTGCATGCTGCTAAAAGCATTTTAGCCATTATTAAGGGGTTATGAAAATGTGGGACTTGTGAATTAAGTTGTGTGTGCGACTGAGTTTGTTGAGGCTGATTCAGGATTCCTGGAGCCAGCGCTCTGTGCACACAGGAAGCAGCGCCTGCGCATTTTCTGGCGGGACACTTTGTCATCAAGACTATGTCCCTCATTCCCCCCTGGAAGGCTCCCCTTTCTCCAGCCTGCAACTAGAATCAAATCCCACTCCCTCCAGGCAGCCTTCTCTAGGGGCTGCAGCCCTGGGTCCTTGTCACCCCACGCCTCTGCGTTCTCTTCCAGGTGTGTGTCATACCTGGGAGATGCGTTCACACCTGCCACCACCTGCCCATGCCTCACTGGGGGCCTCAAATCCAGCATTTCCCAAACTGATCTTACTCTATTCAGTCCCCTCAAGACATCTGCTGAATTGTTGTTTCTCTGGGTTGTTGGTGTCACCCAATCAGCCACGTGAGCAGCTTGAGTTTCTCTCCACCTGACACCGACCCTCTCATCTCCCTATGTTCACGTGACCAGGCAATGTCAGCTCTGCTGCCTCAGCACCACTCAGGGCACTGCTATCTACATCCCCACAGCATCCCTTTACGTTCAAAATATTTGCAGCTTTTACTGATTTTTGTTCCAGTTTAAAAAGCAAAGCACACACGTTAAAGAACACTAAAAACATACCAACATATAGTTTAAAAGTAAAATGATGAATCTATGTCACAACTGCTAGATAATCCCCATTAACGGTTTTACTTGGACCATGCTGTACAGATGGTGGTGTGGGCTGAGTTTTTTTCTTCCGCACAACATTCTTTTATGAACATTTTTCTTTTACTGAGATTCCTTCATTTGGCATTTTATGGTCACATAATATTCTATCATACTTTATTTCCCAGTTTTTGGACGTTTAATTTTTTGCTATTATAATATAATACTGCATGAACAAATTTAGACTTAAATATTTGTCCACATTCCTATTTTTTGGCTAGATTCCCAGAAATAGAATTAGTGGATTGAAATGAATAAATATCCTTAAGGCTCTCGATACTTGCCAAGGAAGGTGAAAGTTTTATCCCCACCAGCAGCATAAGAAAGCTCACATCTCAGTCTGAATCACTAATCTGCTGGGTGGGGAAGCTGGTTCTTGCACGTTTCAGTCCTTGACTAATGATGCTGAACGCTTATTGGTTGTTTTAGTCAATATTTCGTCTCCTGGCTCTGTTCCTGTCCTTTGTCCATTCCTGAGGGGAGGGGGTGGAGAGATCACAGTGTAAGAGCTCTTCCACATAAACCCTTTGTTCTGTTTATAGTGAACACATTTCCCTAGTTGGTTCTTCGCCTTTTATTTCTGTTGAGGATTTTCTGTTGTATAATACAATAGCATGTGATTCTGTCAAAGACTTTCGCAACTTCTGATGACAAACCTTAAGGACAAGAGGAAGTCTTTGAGGTCTTTCTTGAAGCAGGTGCTCAAGATTAGGTTTTCTTCTGCAAAGGGTCACTCCAGCTGCTGTGCAGGCGATGGTTTGGAGAAGTGAAGGTGTAGTTTGGGGTCCACAGTAACAGGCCACTTTGTGGCAACAGAGTGGGCACCCAGCCCTCTGCCTGCCCACAGCCCAGCCCCTGGTGGAAACGCTCCCCTTCAGACACGCAGCATCCTTGCTTCACGACCCTCTGTAGCCTCACACAACCATACGTCCAGTCCACTCACGTCCTGACCTCTTGGTTGGGGTCCTTAGGTCACCTCTTCATTCACACTTCAAGTGTATCTTCAGTAACTGCATTCACAAAGGTTCCCTTTATTTCTGGACTCTGGAAGTACCTTGCCCTAAACTCCTGCATATTTATAGCGTGTTGGTATCCGTATTTTGTTTTTTAAGCAGGTTTTTTTTTTTTTTGGCTGCGTTGGGTCTTCATAGCTGCGTGCGGGCTTTCTCTAGTTGTGGCGAGCGGGGGCTACTCTTTGTTGCGGTGCGCAGTCTTCTCATTGCGGTGGCTTCTCTTGTTGCGGAGCATGGGCTCTAGGTGCGCAGGCTTCAGTAGTTGTGGCTCCCGGGCTCTAGAGCGCAGGCTCAGTAGTTGTGGCACACGGGCTTGGTTGCTCCGCGGCATGTGGGATCTTCCCGGACCAGGGCTCGAACCTGTGTCCCCTGCATTGGCAGGCAGATTCTTACCCACTGTGCCACCAGGGAAGTCCCTGTATTTTGTTTTCAGAGCTACTGTAGTATATATGTGTTCATTTTGTTTATTGATGGTGGTGAGGTGATTTATGACTAACTCCCATACGATGAAGTAATTGTAAAATATAAATATTTTAAAATTTAAATATTTAAAAATTTAAAAGTCAGCAGCAGAGGAACTATAAATAAGAAAATGCCAAGACAAGAAGAGAAAGGAAATAAATGTGCTAAATTGTGTCACATCAGGCAGCTGGTGTATTTCACCTCAGATTAAGCTCTGAGCTTCGCGCCAATGTGAACAGGTAGATGGAGGCGTTTATCTGGTTTATATTGTCCAAAGGGACTCAGTGCCCCTTCTTCCCAGGGACCTGAAGCCTGTTTTCTAGTGTTTTGCCCCCAAAGTAAATTTTCACTGGGCTTCACTGAGCCATCAGGCTTCCTGAGCAATAAAGCGTGTGCTCCACTGCTGTGAGCAAACTCAGGGTAAGCTTCTGAGTGCTGTCCTCTGATGAAAGCTAAGTCATCAAAACCCAAAAGACAACAGATGCAGCAAAGACCCTGGACCCCTGGAGCAAGACTCCTCAAAGTGAGGCCCGCAGCTCCTCTGGAGGGGACACAAATGGCTCCCAAACTCAGTCTGTTATGGCCCCCTGGCACACAAGTCATGGGGTTTCCGTTTGCATGCTGCTAAAAGCATTTTAGCCATTATTAAGGGGTTATGAAAATGTGGGACTTGTGAATTAAGTTGTGTGTGCGACTGAGTTTGTTGAGGCTGATTCAGGATTCCTGGAGCCAGCGCTCTGTGCACACAGGAAGCAGCGCCTGCGCATTTTCTGGCGGGACACTTTGTCATCAATGCATTCCTTGGTGTTGTCCTGAGTTCAGCAGGCTTTTGTGCTCACCACACTCCTGGCTTCCTCATTATAAACTGCTGTGGCTTAAACTTCATCGTCACCCTTTGGTTTGTTAGGGGTGGTGGAGTGGCTATCCATGTTTATCTGGTAATGCAGGGGGGCATCCACAGATCCCTAACCTGTAAGCCAGTCCTCAGTTTGGACTGCAGATCCAGTAAGAACCAGCCTTACCAAGATTGCTAAAGCCTTCCTCTCTCCACCTTGAATGGGCGCATCCAGGGGTCCTCCCCCGGTTTATGCTGCCTGTGAGTTTGAGCTGTTTCAACACTTAAAACTTACAAGGGAAGTGGAGGGAAATCGAGGGACCGTTTTTAAATGCTGTAGGCCAGGGGTCCCCGACCCCCACGCCGAGGACCAGCATCGGTCTGCGGCCTTTTAGGGACCGGGCCGCACGGCAGGAGGTGAGCAGCGAGCGAGCAAAGCTTCACCTGCTGCTTCCCCATCGCTCGCATCACCGCCTGAACCATGAGCCCCAACCCTGCCCGTGGAAGAACTGTCTTCCGTGAAACCCGCCCCTGGTGCCAAAAAGGCTGGGGACCGCTGCAGCGCAGGCAATGTTTTACTAATGTGAAATCATGTGTCTAAGCTCATAAAAACAGCACGTTTATTTGGTAACTCTCTCTATTCAGTTATCACACATGCCTCCTTTCGCAAGAACTCGAAAATTGGAGCAGTAACCACCAGGCCTTTTGCTTTCACCGTAGCGGCTGCCACCGGGAGACTTGGCCCCATAGACCTAGGGGCATCACTGCGAACTTCAGGCACCTCCTGGGAAAGCGAAGTGCCTCCACTAAGAAGGGCAGGAATCACAAGTGGAAGGAAGGCAGCTGCCAGCAACTGAGCTTCCCTTTCAGTCCTTTTATATGTGAATTCTTCTCTCACCTGTCTATGGAATATCCATCCAGAGAGAATACACTCGGAGTTCCTACTGCTGGAAAGTCTGGAACCTCTACCATCAAAGTCTAGGCCAAATCCAGTCCTGGAGATGGACGGTGGTGATGGCTGCACAATGATGTGTGTTATTAATGGTAAATTTTTATTATGTATAATTTACCAAAATGTTTAAAGGCCCCCAAGTCTACATCCTGAGCACGAGAAGGCTGCATGCGCCTCACTAATTTCAAAGCCACAGCACCTCAGCTACACAACAGTATTCATAGACATTTTAAAAATATCGAGCAAGACGCTTACGACAAAGAGGCCTTCCATTCTATTTTCTTTCTCCATCCCTGCTTCCAAAAAACAGTACAAATAGGTTTGTGTGTACACAGGAGAAATGCAGCTCGAAAAAGCAGCATCTGTGGAAGTTGTGGGGCTGCCGGCCCCACCCACCTTACAGACCTGCCATGCGCTTGTCTTTTCAGGCACAAAGCAGGCGGCGCCTCAGACCCCACTCCAGTGACACAGTCTGACCCTCTCCCACTTGGCAAGAGGTCCGCAGAATGGATTGTCCTAATCTGGTTTTGTTGCTCTGAGAAACACGATCATTCTCCACACACACACACACACACACACACACACACACACACACACACAAAGCTGTTGAAACCCACACTGCACAGGCTAGAATGGGGCTGCAAATAAGCAATTTCCTCTCAGGGTTCCTTGTCGTCAGTGGCCCTTTGATCACTTCCCCTCCCCCCTAGGGTCCCTCCACAGCCTCCGTGGGATGCAGCTTTGACGGTGGGGACCAGTTACTAGAAAAGGACTCACCCTTCCCTGCACTTGGTATGCACTCGGGGAGACAAGACTGGAACGAAAGGTTGTGCAATAGTGAAAAGCCTCACAAGGGGTATTCTTCTCCTCCCTGCCCCCTTAGGAGAGTCCGGGGATTGTGGGAGGAATGGAAACCTTAATGAAACGTTGGCTGGCTGGGCAGGTGGCTGAAAGGTCATGTTTGCTGTAAGGAGTGCTGGTCCTTCTGGGGTTCAAGTCCTGGTCAAAACTCTGGGATAGACCCCCTTGTCAGCTCAAGTATTTCAGATCCCGAGGGTTTTCTAAGTGGGTAAGTTTCTGCTTAACCCTGGAAGGCGTGGAATTAACAGGGTGATGAAGCTCATCCATCCTTCGTCCTAATCCTTTTGTCAACTTTAGGAACCATCGCTGCCTATCTTTGTCAGATTATTTGATAACTTAGAGACTGAGAGATGAACCTTGGGTCTATTTGGGTTGAGCAATTTATTTTTAATTATGAATGTGATTTTTAGGTGGAAGGTCTAAAAAGTTTTCAAGCGTTAACAGGACTTGGGATTCACACATCCCTGAGCTATATTTGTTGATTCACTGGAGTTGTTTCAAGTCCCACACAGCTCACAGCATCCATGCCTTGCAGGGGGCACATCACCCCTGGCAGCAGAAGTCCTGGGCCATCCTCCTCCCACGAGGAAAAGGAAGGAAATCCTGCTATGGAAACTTCCAGAAATCATTCCTAATTCTGGAGCTTTTCTTTTTTTAAAAAAACTGCTTTATTGAGGTGTAACTGATATGCCAAGAACTACACATTTTTAATAAGTACAATTTGGACAAATGCAAACACCTGTGATACCATCCTTACAACCAAGGTAACAGAACCAATACCTCCCAGAGTTTCCTTGTGTCTCTACCCCCTAACACATTCTGAAGTGTACAGCACAGTACTTTAACTATAGGCACTTCGCTGCACAGCAGATCTCTAGAAATCTTCCATCTGGCATAACTGAAATTTATACCCACTGGACCACAACTCTCCACATCCCCTCCCCCAGCCACCAGCACCCACCATTCTACTCTCTGCTTCCATGAGTTTGACTGTTTTAGATACTTTATGTAAGTGGAATCATGCAGTAGTTGTCTTTAGTGACTTATTTCACTCTGTGCTTATTCACTTAACGTAACGTCCTCTAGGTCCATACATGTTGCTGCAAATGACAGAACTGCCTTCTTGTTTAGAGCTGAATAATATCCCACTGTATGTATATATCACACTTTATCCATTCATCTGTCAGTGGACACTTGGGTTCTTTCCTTCACTGTTGTGGATGATGCTGCAGTGAACACAGGAGTGCAGATACCTCCTTGAGATATGATTTTAATTCTTTTGGATAAATACCCAGAAGTGGGACTGTTGGATCATACAGTGGAACTATTTTCAGTTTTCCAGAAAGTAATACTTTCTTTCTCCATCTGTTGATACTTATGGGATTCGTGGATCATAACAGAGATAATCGTGCTGTGATGTATTTCCCAACTGGACTGGGCTGGATAGAGTCCCCTCAAAATTCACGTCCACCCAGAACCTGTGAATGGGACCTTATTTGGAAATAGAGACTTTGCATATATAATTAAACTGAGGTCATATTGGATTCGAGTGAGGCCTACATCCCACGATAACTAGTGTCCTTACAGGAAGGCCACGTGAAGACAGAGGCAGAGATCGGAGTGATGCAGCTGCAAGCTAAAGGCCTGCCAGCAACCCCAGAAGGTAGAAGGATGAGGAAAGACCCTCCCCTTCAGAGGGAGCATGGCCCGGCCCACACTTTGATTTCAGACTTCCAGCCTCCAGAACTTGGGGAGAACAGATTTCTGTTGTTTTACGCCACCCAATGAGTGGTCTTTGGTTATGGCAGGTGTAGGAAACATAGACCAATATTTTCCCCACACCATGGAGGTTGTAAGTATCAAACCAGGCGAGAATCAGGAGGCCTTAGGGGCTGAGTGGAGCAGCTGCATGGACACTGCAGCAGGAGGCCACTTGGCCACACGCTGGACCCACAGTGTGTGTTTCTGAAACGTCAAGCAAACCTCCCAGACTCCCCCAGATGCCTCTCAGAGGCAGAGCAGACCCAGTCCAACATCAGAGCTGTTGTTTTCAGCTGTCCCTGAGAAGGCAGGGGACGCAGCCCCGCCCAGTGTATGGGCGGGTCTCAGCCTGTTGGCATCCTCGTCTCCTAGACGGCTTTTGGCACACACTGTGGGTTCCTGTGAGGCCCGACCACAGGAAGGAACAGATCTTTACAAAAACAGCTGGATCAAGAGTCATCTTTGGAGAAATCCCTCAGGCAAAAAGGATACTAGTATTTCTACTGTTATCTATGGTGTTTTGACTTATGTGCTGAATATGTGGCACATAGCATATCGTTTAATCCTAACAATAAACTTATGAGGTAGAAATGTGTCCCCCATTTACAGATGAGAAAATTTAAGGTCAGACAAGTTAAGTAATTCAGGCTTAAGTAACCCAGGCCCAGGCTTAGAGGTTGCAGGAGGTGAAGCCAGAGTTCGAATAAATGTCTATCCGTTTTTCTTTAAGTCATGTGACACTCTGCATGGTTTCCTTCTCCCTTCTCTGGGGAAAAGGATGGGAAGAAATCATGTTTGAAAATATTCACTGCACTGCTTATCCTTGGTTTACATTAACTGATGTGATCTGATACTATAGCTAGTTTTACTTCCAAACTTATGGATTATGTGTATATGAGGTGAAGATAGTTTGGTTCACGAGGGTTCCAACATGCAAGACTGGGTGGGGAGGAGGGGCCGGTGGGGTTGCTTTACACCAAGGAGGGGAGGGGGCTGGACTCACCTCCTGAGGGGCCATGTGGATGGAGCTGTGGTTGCCTTTCCAGCAGGTGGAAGGTGGTCTATTTGGAGATGCACGTGTGACTGGATTTCTACAGAAAGTGGCAGGTGAGAGCCAGGTGTGCATGTGGCTGCAGCATTACCAGCCCAGTTTGTGCAAAGACCCAAGAATGGGGGTTGGGGCAATCACTGTGGGGAGGGTGAAGGAAATGGGAGGGTAGGTCAGGACCTTCACTTGGGTTCTGAACTCAATAGGCAGAGAAATCTAAGTAATACCTGAATTATATATAAAATGAATCCTACATAGAAGGGCAGAATGGTTTAAAACCCCAAAAACCTCAGGCAAAGAAACTCCATGTGTTCCATGTAAATGTGCCTCAGTTCTACAGGAAATCTGTCATGATCAGTAATTTCCCAAACCAAGTTCAATGTTCAAATCTGAGGCTGCTTCCAGTTTGGTGTCCAGGCTGAGGTCTTCTCTGGACCCTTCGCAGGTCAGCTTGGTCACCATATTGATTCATTCAGACTCACGCCCATGTGAACAGGCAGTAAGGACAAAACCCAGGTCACGTCCTTTGCTATAGATAGTTGTTGGGTTTTTTTTCAATTGTTCTTTTGAAAATAACAATAGTGCTGAATCTTCGGAATTCTTTACCTTTCCTAGTGATATTATTTGAGGAAACAAAGTAAAATGCTGACATACTCTGTGTGCCTTCTCCACTCAAACAGCTAGACAATATTATCATCGCTTGAGCGGCTTTCCCAGAGCCAATCCTTAACAAAACTGTGAATTAATATTACTACTCATGGGGCTTCCCTGGTGGCGCAGTGGTTGGGAATCTGCCTGCCAATGCAGGGGACACGGGTTCGAGCCCTGGTCTGGGAGGATCCCACATGCTGCGGAGCAACTAAGCCCGTGCGCCACAACTACTGAGCCTGTGCTCTAGAGCCCGAGAGCCACAACTACTGAGCCAGTGCATCTGGAGCTTGTGCTCTGCAACAAGAGAGGCCGCGACAGTGAGAGGCCCGCGCACCACGATGAAGAGTGGACCCCGCTCGCCGCAACTAGAGAAAGCCCTCGCACAGAAACGAAGACCCAACACAGCCAAAAATAAAATTAAATAAATAAAAATTTAAAAAATATATATTACTACTCGTGTGTATCCTCCATACCTGTCTTTATAAGCCCCCTCTTCCACCACCACCCTCTCCACACAGATGTCTGAGCCCATGTTTTGCTTCACAATGCAGTGGAAGGCTTTCAAACATAATAATCCACACCGAGGAGTAAGTGTGGAACAAGTAACTCGAGGTGTGCTCCCCAGAAGGGTGTTTGCATTTTATTTTCATTTTAAAGAATAAAATCATTTCTATTTTAAAAATATTTTTAGTATTTGCCTCTGAAAAACACAGTGAAAAAGGCAAGACATAGAAGTAAAGAGTAAAGAAATTTTAATGGTGGGCAGGAAGGTGGGGAAAACACTTTTAAATCCTTCTGTCATTGCAGGTTATATAAGGCGGGAAGCAGGGACCCTGTGTGCAGATAAAGTCAGCCCTGGCTGGTCCCATCCTCAAGGAGGCAGGTTCCTGGTTCAGTCACAAACATGCTAGAAACTGAGAAAAAGTAGTAGTAGTGACATTTACTAAGCAGTTACAGTACCAGGCACTCTTCTGAGCACTTCAAATACCCTGTCACAACACTGCAGTCAAGGGGGTATGATCATTAGTCCCATTTTACACTCAGACAGAAGGGAGGTAACATCCAAAGGTCTTATTCTAGTGACTGATGACTGTGGGGTCAGCCCCTAAGCACCGTATGCCATACGGCATCCTTGGGCCACTAAACCCCTGGGACTCCTCCTTTGGAAGTAAGTGTAGGATCAATACAATGTATTTTCTTCACAGTTCCAGCTCAACAATGAACTGAATTAGATCTTTGAAAGTGTTGCTCTGGCCTAAATTTCCCCTGCTCAATTTACTGTGTGCTTTCTCTTGCCTGATTAGACCCAGACTAATACAGAACTGGTACCAGAAGTGGGGTTTTAGTCTATGCGGACATATGCCCCTGCTCCTGGCAGGATGTATCTGTTTTTTAGAGTTCAAAATGAGAAGGTGTTGGGGTCTCTGCTGGATGCAGAGAACTGTCTTCTCAGCTCGTCCTGGACACCTCCATTTCCAACAAGATTCCTAACGTTTTCCTGACCACGCATATTTCTACCCATTGAGTCCTCAGACATTTCTGAAAGTTTGGGGTCCTCCTATGTTCCTCTGCTCCTACCTCAAGTTTCTCTGTCGCAGCTGGGCCAAGGCCTGCTGATGGGTAGTGATGCCATCTTTCTCTGGTATTAAGTGTTTCAGTTTCCAATCATAAAATCATACCACGTGAAGACTTTTCATTGGGAACAGGCTCAGCTAGCAGGTGGGTAGGTTCAGCAAAATACTACAAGTCATTTATCGAACTTTCTGGGCCAAGCACTTTTTGCCAGGAAATTTTTCCTTCTAATTCTTAAATCCATGTGCGTCTCAAGGGAAATTTAATCCATGTGTTCCTCATCCATTCACACTTAACTCATCATTTTGTCATTTCGTAAGAGCTTTTGAGGTTCAAGAAGCCTTCTGTGTAGTTTCATAAGCCTTTCTTTTTGTTCTTTAAACCATGTAAGCCACATTTTTTTAAACAAAAAAGAAAAAGAGCAAACAACCAGAGTTTTAAAAGGCTTAAAATCGGTTGTACATTAAGAAAATGCCAAAATGCCTGGATGGCTTCTAGGCTTGTCCAGGGCACTGTACCTTCTTCACTTCTCAACCAGAATGTTGAGCAATGCTCTGGCTACTAGGAATGGAAAAATCGCAACTAATTTCAAAAAAATCAACACTTCCAAACCAGAAATGTTTAAATAAATAACATCTAAACTCCATCCGGCAAGACGGTAAAACACTCTCTAAATACAAACAAATCGCACCTTTTAGAAATAGTTTCCTAGCTGAGGACAGGGCAACAAGCAATTTCCAGGTTTGGGGAAATGCACTTGACTAAATATACATCGTGGGGGAAATAACGATCATATTAGTCCAAACAGCCATAGTGAATTATTCTTTTTTCTCTCCCTGACTATTCAACTGCCCCCGACTCCATCACACATCTTCACAATTTTCCTCATTGTTGCAAAAATACAAGTCATGTGGAAAAATGCTGCCCAGTGATATTATCTGTACCACATGCAAAATACAGCTCCCGGGCAGAAGGGCTGCCGCACGGCTTGCGGTGGATCTGCAGCAGGGCCGCGACCCCAGCACCTGTTCCCACACTCACCTCTTGGCTCCATCTTGTCCCCTGATTCCTGAGACCCCTCAGGTAGGAACAAACTCTTCGGCCAAAACACCACTGATCTTGGCGACACGACTCCAGCACTGAATAAACTGGCATACGTGGCCGACTTCTGCCCCTGCTATATCGCTGACCGTGTCAGAGAAGGAACCCTGATTCCAATGGTCCCCTGAGAGATCTCTCACGGAGCGTCTCCGGTTTTATTACGTGTATTTGCGGACGTGTCTGACTCGTCCGCTAGACTACGGCTGTGCTAAAGGGCATCCGTGCCCCTCACCCCGACCAGGTGCCCCCACCATATGCAGCATATAACGGCACAACGTTAGTCTTGGTTGAACAAGCCCGTGACATCAATCACAAATGCCAGGTGGACTGCAGAACCAAGCATCCAGGTAGCTACTAGTAGGTCGAAGTGGAGAGCATTCAGGCCTGGGACAGGCACATGTCAAGTGCTCGTGCCTAGCAAGTCCCACTGCTGAGTCCACCCGCGAGTCCATTTAGGTTTGGGGAAGAGCAGAGAGCAACGCAGGGCCAGGCGGCTTGGGAGGGGCTGCTGGGAGCCTCCACCTCCCTCACCCAGAGGTCAACTGGCCGAGAGGAAGGAAAGGTGGGTGGGACCCAGAGCCACGGGGCTGTGGTTTGGAACGTTCCGTGTTGCCATCGACCCTCTGGGGGCCCTGGTGGAACGTGGGGCAGGTGAGAGTGCAGTGCTCAGTGCGTTCAGCACGTGACAAGGGTTAATCTAGGTGGGAAGTTAAATAGCAGACCTGGCGCTTCATCCCCGATCCACACTCAGGATGTGTGACGCGGGCTGAACGGTCCAGACCCCAAAGAGAGGCCGTGCCCGCTGCATTGCCGGACCCGCTCCAATCCCGGGTCTCCCTGACTGAACTTCTTAGTCCCGAGGGGAGGCTGCAAGATAAACCAGCAGTACAGACCGCGGAGAGAAAGGTAACCAGAACCCAGAGCATCTGTGTGCCTGAACGAATCCCTCCTTCCCCACAAACACAGTGGTCCCGCAGGTGAGAGGAGGGAGGGGAGCAGTGTGCAAACACGACCTGCAGACCTGGCATCGGCGCTGAGGCTGCTGGAGATCGTGGAGGTGCCCACGCAGAGACAGTGCTTTCCCCAGAACAGGCAACTGTGCTGCACTGCACCAGGGCATCTGCCTTCTGGGGGAGCGGGGTGGGGGGAGAAGGACTTGGGGGTGTGCATTTAAAAATTGTGTTTCTTCCCCAAAGTTTCAAAAAACTTTGATTGAAAAAAGCCTCTTTCATCAAATTTTTGACTCCCTAATTTGACTCCCACTTAGTCACCACTCGGGGGACCACAGGAATGAGGTCTGGGTTCTGGGGACCATTCAGTCACAACCTGTTTGAGAGACCCCGTAGTCTAAGTGGTCTGCTCAGCACAGAGTTGGCTGGCGGCAGAGTTAGAGCCCAGAGCCAGGCATCCTTCATTTTCCACCTTTCACATGATGTCTCTGAAATTTTCAACTATACTATTTTTTGAAAATACACCACACACCTAACTCAATTTGAATCACACGGGTTTGTCTGAATCTCACAAAGAAACCTAAAGTTGATACAAACTACTTAGTCTTAATGTTGCTGTAATGGATTTCATGTAAAATGCCCTTTCACACAGCTGAGAGGAGCAGAGGAATTAACCCCCATCAAGCGTAGCCACGTCAGGTCTCCCTCTGATCACAACCACATTAACGGATCAGATTAACTGAACAAGACAACGTGCCAGGTTTTGTTTAAGAAAATTACTGCAAACGTGTTCAGCGGTGGGGTCTCTGGGGATAACTGGAAAGAACACAGCGAAGAACACAGGGGAAGGATACACACACAGAGGGAGGGAAGACGGTGCCAGATATGGCGTCAAAATTACAAGGTTTATACATGCCGTTGTGTGGGGTATAATCACACAGCTCTGCGGGGACTACACAACAGGGGCTGTAAGCTGCACGTCTACGCAATGGCTCACCACTAGATGGAAGTGTATACCAAATAAAGAAGCCAAGCCAGCCTGAGAACTGGAAGTTTTAGGTGTGTGTGTTGTGATTTTCCAGACTTACTAAGATTGCAAATTGCATGTTAATATCTCTTTTAAAAATCCATAGGTGAATGTAGGTGAACATAAGGTGGGAGCTGCAGCAAAGAAAGGTAAAGATCACAGTCTGGTTATTAAGAACCGGGGCCCACAAATAACAGGTGCAAACCTGTGCGTGTGGTGGTTTTGACGGTGGGCTTTGGGGGAGGGTGGCCTCTTGGAATCACCTGGAAGCCCCTTGGAGGGACTGGAGACTAGCTTCAAATTGTGGAGGTAGGATCCGTGGGTCACATGGGGTGGTTGGTGACAGTCACCGTTTTACAAGCCTCCTTGGGTTGTTCCAATTTGCCCTTCTCATGTGCCTGCAGCCCAGGGAAATGCCAGGTGAGTGGTTGTGTTCTGCTGAGCTCTTAGCCCTGGCGTGTGCTGTGTATGCAGATATACGGATGCGTGTGTGTGCTGAGAGGGAGGACAGAAGGACTAAGCGAACTAACCTATCATGTCCTTTGGTCTGATATCTACCTGTTTCTACGTCTACATCTACATCTATACAGATAACGTTCCAAGACCCCAGTGGATCCTTGAAACCCAACGTAGTACCGGACCCCATATATACCATGTCTTTTCCTGTACATACATACCTATTTAATTTATAAATTAGGCACAGTAAGAGATTAACAACTAATAATAAAATAGAACAACTATTACAATATGTTGTAATGAAAGTTATGTGAATGTGGTCTCTCTTTCAAAATATCTTGTTATACAAATTTAATGCCTTTTTCATCTTAACTAAGCACTTATCATGGACTGTCGCCATAACTTTTGCAGTTTGAGGTGTGACAGCAAAACTGGTACAGAGTTCTTTTTCCTTCTTCACAATTTCACAGATAGAAGATTCATTTTTACCACAGATCTTAGCAACCTCCGCATATGATTATTTTTCTTTCCTTATGAAGAACTTTTTACCTTTACGCTTTTTAAAGGAAGCACTTTACTTCTGAATTGCCAGCATCACTCCTCTGATACTTTGGGGCCATTATTAAGTAAACAGGGTCACCTGAACACCAGCACTGTGATACCTCAACAGTCCACCTGATGACTGAGGGCTGCTGAGTGACTAACAGGTGGGACGCGCCAGACGAAGGGATGAGTCACGTCCCGAGGGGTATGGAGAGAAAACGTTTCATCAGGCTCCTCAGAAGAGATGATTCAAAACTTATGAATCGTTTATTTCTGGAATTTTCCATTTAATATGTCTGTATCAAGGTTGACCATGGGTAACTGAAACCTCAAAAAGTGAAACCACGGATAAGGGGGCACAAATGTATGTGTATCTATATAGAGGAATGATAGAAATTACTAAGTTTACAAGATTTTATGTATTTCATGTAACTTTACGTGTGTGTTTAATCATCTCCTCACATATTTATTGGAAGCCTATGATGAGCTATATACACTGTGCCAAGGAAACTGTAAAGACAATAAAATCGCATTCATCTCTGTCAATAATTATAGTGTAGACAGCCTGAAAACGCTCTTGTCACAAACTAAAAGTGTTAGAAAAAATGTTTTTAAAATCCTTGTATGTGCATAGCTGAGTTCACGAGTGAAATCCTAGGCGGGAGTGTGGACCCCAGCTGCCCCTGGAGCCCTGGAGCTGGAGCAGCCCTAACAGTGTCTGCTACTGCTGAGGGTTTAGTGACCACCCAGGAAGTCTGGAGACAGGCCTTGGGCTCACCCACGCGAAGTGAGTGGAGGTACGAGGCCCCCACATAAACCCAGAGCCCAGAAGATGCTCAGTGAGGCTGAACAAGATGAAAATCAGACCCGCAAACGATCACAAATGGGAACACTTCGTGGTGGCCTCAGTTCCTTGAGGGGAAGATATGCATCCAGTGAAACTCTGTAATCATGGGCTGACCTGGTTTGGGGTTCAAATTTACGCTATGAGCACAAGTTAAACAAGAAAATTGTTTTACAGATATTGTATATTAATGCATGTATGTGGAATTTAGAAAAATGGTACAGGTGAACCTAGTTTCAGGGCAAGAAGAGAGACGCAGACATAGAGAATGGACATGTGGACACAGCGGGGTAAGGGGAGGGTGGCATGAATTGGGAAATTAGGTTTGACATAAATACACTATCACGTGTAAAACAGATAGCGAGGGGGAACCTGCGGCATAGCACAGGGAACTCAGCCCGGTGCTCCGTGATGACCTAGATGGGTGGGATGGGGGGGTGGGAGGGAGACACAGAACGAGGGGCTATATGTATACATATAACTGATTCACTTCATTGTACAGCAGAAACTAACACAACATTGTAAAGCAACTACACTCCGATAAAAAGAAAATTGTTTTAAAGCATTGCCAGATTGGTAGCACCAACAATCAGCTGAAGACCATTATTACAAGGCAACTTCAAAGTTATGGAGGGGGACCTGAGTGTCAGACACACAGGAAAGAGGGCTGTGTGAGGACGGAGGAAGAGAGTGGAGGGATGCAGCCACAAGCCCAGGAACACCCGGCGCCACCAGGAGCCGGAAGAGGCAGAAAGGATCATCCCCTGCAGCCTTCGGAGGGAGTGTGGCCCTATGACACCCTGATTTTGGACTTGTGGCCTCCAGGGCTGTGAGTGCCTAAATGTCTGATTTGTAAGTTACCAAGTTGTGGTGCTTTGTTACAGATGCCCCAGGGCACCCACACATCAAGGAAGAGTTACTAGTTCCTGACTTTCAACCCCGTGCAACCTCCAAGCCAGTCAGAAGAAGACTAGAGTCTGTAGCCCCCACGTGGGCATGACCACAGTTAATCTCACAGGAATGGGAGGCTGTGTGTCTCCTTCACGGCTGTATTAATCCTCTCTCTAACCACATCACAATTTCCTCTCTTAGAAGCAGTGTCAGGATAAAGGCCCCTCTGGCTCACTTTTTACAGCACCAAACACAACAGTAGTGAATGAATGATTAGGAAAGCCCATGACTGTACCAATGAGAAGAATAGTAATATTTATGAAATCAAAATTTGTAGAACTATTTTATCTGCCCAAATTAAACAAAGGAGAATCTGTAAACAAATACATTGGCTGTTCAAATGGTGACGAGCTGTGATTGTTAATGTCCATGGTGGGGCAATCAAGACGCTACAAGACTGCCGAATCCTGCCAAAAGGCAGTTTCAAAACCTAACTATCCATAGCGGGATCTGACTGCAAGAAACCAGAAGGTTTTAACTCAGGAATGTGGTTTTTTGCCCCCATCATAGCCCTTCTGAGATGACTATATGAGAACTCTGTGAATGTCTTCATGACAAGCTTCCACTGGAATTTTTAAAAATCAGTGTGATGCGCTGCTGAAGATGATAGTTCGGTGATACAAATTAGATGAGCCTCTGACGTCTCTGAAACGTAGTGTGTTAATGGCACACACAGGTTCAAAGATACAGATATGGAACACCAGGATTTACATGAAATTATCACAAGGCTTCGATGGAGTCCTGGACCGATTCAAAAGAGCAAGTTTCATATGAAGTTTCAAGCAAGTTTCTCCTTCTCTTTGAAGGTGCCTTGATCTCTGCACAGTCACCAATGAATTATATTACAGATAAGGTAATTAAAAGGACTGCAATATGGAAAAAAAAAGTTGTGGAAGATAGAAAGAAAGCTCTAACATACATTTAATTGGAGTTCCCGAAGGAGAGGAACACTATTTAAAGACAAACTAGTTGAGCACTTGAAAGGCATCAATCCTCAGGTTCAGGAGATATAAAAAACCTCAGGTAGAATATATGAATAATTACAACGTCCACACTTATAAACACGGCAGAGATCAAGCAATAAAGCAAAAGTCCTCCCAACACAGACAACTCGTTTTACCACAGTTTCAGAACCCTGACCTTGCATACATTTTATGTATCTTCCATGAATTCAGGGTCAATGCTGCCTGTGTGATACCCAAGAAAACCCAACAAGAGAGGTGAAATAGTAAGGAATGAGATTTTGTGGGGAAGGGTTCCACAAGCCATGGTAATATCTAGTAGCTCTTATCCCTTTGGGATTGACATCACCCCTGCAGAGAACGCATGATCCGTGATGCATGTCACTGGGCAACACTGCTTACTGAGAAGTACGGGTTACAGGGACCAGATAATTAACTGTTTGCACAAACTGCGATTTATCCAAAAGCACACTCCTGGCAGCTGTCTCCTAATGTGCTCGGTGATGTGCAGCACATCCCTGAGCAGGGACATTCCCATTTCTTGGTAAAATACTAATATACTGGTCGCCACAGAAGAAAAACAAACAGTTGTGGATACCCTGGTTTGCCTCTTCTGGGGGTCTGGGGGGCCAGCAAGCCTGGAGGGAGAGCCCTAGTTCACGAGGTACCTTTTGAGCTGCTAACCCATCAAGGCACACACTAGGAGACCCAGATAAAACCGGCACTTCCCTGGGCTTCTCCTGTTCTCAGTGCAGGAGAGGATCTCAGAAATTCTCTTCCTTTCCCCACCCAGCGTCCTCCAATCAGAACACTATCTGGTAATCAAGAAACTCTACGGACCACCCAGACCAATGGCCCAGGAACCTTTCCTCACAGGGGACCCAGAGGATTATGATTTCTTTCACTCATTTAATCATTCTCTCCCTCCCCACAAGCACTCCCACGTGCTGGCTCTGTGCTGGGTGCTGAGAATCCAAGGACACCCTAAGAGATGGGCCCCTACCAGCATTTCCTGAGCACTTGCTCTGTGCTGATGAGGTAGGAGATAGATGGGCCCTTGGGCTGGACAGCTGGTGTTTGTCAAGTGGACTAAAATTGAAGCTTCATTCTCACTCAGACACTCCAAAGACAAAGCTAGTGGCAGAAGCTGAGCTGTGCTGAAGTAAAGAGATAAGATGACCACTCCTGAGGTCAAGGAAAACTTCCCCATCTGCACATGTGCAGGAAGGCTCCTTGGGGGTCAAAAAGGGAGGGGGCACCACCCCATAGTCAGTGTGGACATGCACCCCAAAGGCCTCTGCAGTGGGATCCATCTTAGCAAAAAGTTGCACACACATCTTGGGGAGGGTCCTAGGACCGGTCTGGTGTGAAAAATGAAACAAGATAATTGGCCAAAGGTAAACAAAGCCCCGAAGGACTGTCCTACATAAGTGATTTCAATCACCTCTTCACTGTGCTCCTCATTAGAGAGGATGCCCACACCCTTTCTCTCTGGTTGTATATTTCTGGCTAGCTTCTGACTTAAATCAATAAACTGCTTCTCTGTGTGCTCTCCCATACGTTGCACTGTGTCTCTAATAATAAACTCTGTACCTGTTTTTACAGTTTTTGCCTCCTTGAAACATTCTTCCTTTCAAACAGAGCAAGAGCCAGGGAAACTTTGCCTCTAGCCTCTAGCCCCTGGTGGTCTAGCAGCTAGGATTCCTGGTTTTCATCCAGGCTACCCAGGTCCAATTCCTGGGCAGGGGACTGAGATCTTTCTTCAGGATTGCTCACTGCTGTCTCTCTGAGATCACTGGGTGCTGGGGATCCATGGATACCCTAAGAGATGGTGGCCAGCCCAACGCAGGGTGATGACTCCTTCAGACGGCAAGTTCAAACCACGGTCTCGCAGTGACCTTAGCTAAATGTAATTTAAGGAATCATTTACAAGGAAACAAGAGGGGCTCTGTGTTATTTTGCAAATAAAAAATCATCTCACGGACTTTTAACCCAGCAGAGTACAGAGATTGCTGTTTCTTGTTTCCAGTGGATGGCAGCAAACCCTGGAAAACATGACCCCTTAGGAAAATAAGACAGGAAGGTGGCCTGGCTGTTTGTCGATGACACTTACTTTTTAGGCAGGAAAACTGTAGATAGATAGATGGGGGAGGGAGTGAGAAATGCCCAATAACAGATCAATGGCCTCGTGGTGATGGCTTCAGCTATCTAAGTCATGTTTTAAATCCTCAATTTTTGACTGTACTATGTTTAGACCTCATGAGAAGTTAATGAGTTTTGTCAGGAACCACTTTTCTTCACTCTCCTTATACAAAAACATTAAAACCACCATTAATGACATGTCATGCATGTTCACTGATTGTACCAAATACAACAGGCAGTGGAGGAGGCTGTGTGTGTGTGGGTTCAACGGGAACTCTCTACCTTCTGCTCAGTTTTGCTGTGAACCTTAAACTGCCCTCAAAAACAAGCTTATTAATTGCTTTAAGAACAAACACAATAACAGGTTACTCCTTTTCCTCTATATATACTGCCATGGTCTCCAGGGTGTCCCTGGGTGTAGAGGGAACTTTCCTGCCATGCTCTGAGAAGCAGCTAGAAAGTCAGAGGATGAGATAGCACCCCTCCCCCTACCCGTGAGACAGTTAAAAGGATACATGGGGTGTGAGTCATGACGTAATGACATTAGATCCCTGTTATTTTAGAAATAACGCCATCTAAAGCTGAAGAGCTGGGCTTCCCTGGTGGTGCAGTGGTTAAGAATCCACCTGCCAATGCAGGGGACACGGGTTCGAGCCCTGATCCAGGAAGATCCCACATGCTGCGGAGCAACTAAGCCCATGTGCCACAACTGCTGAGCCTGTGCTCTAGAGCCCACGAGCCACAACTACTGAGCCCGCGTGCCACAACTACTGAAGCCCACACACCTAGAGCCCGTGGTCCACAAGAGGAAGCCACCGCAATGAGAAGCCCATGCACCGCAACAAAGAGTAGTCCCCGCTCACCACAACTAGAGAAAGCCCACAGGCAGCAACGAAAACCCAATGCAGCCAAAAATAAATAAATAAAATTTTTTTTTAAAGCTGAAGAGCTGTCCTTATTTTCAAATTGAGAAAGAAACAAGGGAACTAATTTGTATATTTCTGAAGGGATCTGCATCTGGTACCAGCAGGCAGGTCTAAACAATGTTTCAGTTTTATTCACCATCCCCTGTCCCAGACTATCTTAACCCCTTTGAATTTTAGAAGAAAACAGGAAACTCTCCTCCCCTCCACCACCATTTTCTTTCTAGTAGATTGGTTTTTTAAAGTAGCAAACCTTGAACATGTTCTAAGACTAGCGGCTGACAGCCATGGATAGTATTTTCAGCCCCTTTTAATGTTCTGAAAATGTGTCATCCATTGTGTTCCGTAATGGGTTTTGATTTTCTGTCTCATTTTAAGAATGTTTGGAAGGACTCTTGCAAACAATATGAGAGTAGCATTACATTATGGCAGTTCAACATTTAAAGTAGTTTTCTTTTTTTATGTTCTGTCTTTGTACCTCTTTTGAGATGTACAGGCTCATGTCAATGATAAGTTCATATCAGAGCTTCAGGTGTGGATGGATCTGGGGCTCAAAGGCATCAAAGGATGCAGGTGTTTGTCGTCACTCAGCTCTGTGTCCCCCTGATGGTGTCAGGAGGTGAGGCCTTTGAGAGGTGCAGCCCTGCCCAGCACCTCTAGCCTCTCACAGGGCACCCTTTTGTGAGTGTCCAGCCTCACCCTTCCCAGAAATAATCCAGGGGAATTGCACTGCATCTCCATCATGTCCAAACTGAAGACCTGTCCCCACTGCAGGGCAATGATTCTGTCCAAGGGAAGGCTGACCATGAACTTGGGAAGAATCTCCAGACACACAACACAGGGCTCTTGTTTGTGAGTTATACTCTCTTTTTCACCTGCAATGAATCATCTGTAACAACCATGTGTTGTTCTATAATGGTCTCATTTTATACCAGTCTCTCCACTTAGGTAGAAGACGCTTATAGAGTAGAGGAGACACACGTGTTAAAAGGGCTGACGTTTACATTTCTTTAACTTCATTTTGAAATAGCCACTCACTTGCAAAGGGTTGCAGAAAGAACATAAAGTCCTTCCGCCTCCCCAAATCTTACACAGCCACAGTACAATGATCAAGATCAGGAAGTCAACACTGATACAACTACCTTAACTCCTGAGTCACTATTCAAAATTTGCCAATTCTCCCACTAATGTCCTTTTACCGGCTCAGGATCACGTATTACCTTTACTTGTCAAACCTTCATAGAAGTCGACGTTTTTGACCACAAAGTGCTGGGCCTGCTCCTAAGTCAGACTCTTTCCACACATCTCATTTCATCTTCACAATCTTGTTAGTTTGGCTTCTGTTATGGTCAACACTTAACTGATGGCCAGAATGAGGCTCAGAGAAGTTAATGATCTTGACAGAGGTCACACAGCAATCAACTGCGGCGCTAGTGTTTGAACCAGATCCATCCTTCTCAGGAGCCTGAACTCCTCACTTTATGTGTCCATACAGCTGGGCAGCCAGATCACAGGTAACAGCCCCATCCCGCCTTCCTTCATGTCTTTCTCTTGTCCCAGGAAGCCACATGTTAATATACTCCAGAGCATGCAGCACCGTGACAACTGTACAGTAGGAGTTCAGTAAAGGATCTCCACGTGCAGTTGCACAATCCAGGTATTTTTTTCTAACTTAAACAGGGTTTGGAATTGCAGCGACCTGAATACCATGCTCTAGCTTCTAGCTTCAAAAGTTGTGCTATATGGACTCTGAATTTGTTTCTCAGCATCTAGTCACTTGGTGCTTGGTTGACTCATTGATCGCTTTCAGTTCAAAGGTGACAATAAAAATTCTTTGTTCGTGGCTTGAGTTTTCTCGGTGGAGCCCAACTGATGTATGCATGGCCCTGGTCAACCTTGCCTGCCACTCTTTCGTCTTCTTGACTTGTACTTCAGGGACTCATTATACATTTGCAGCACCTCCTGGATGACAGAAGTTTCAAAGAATTCTCTGAAAATAAAATATGGCTTGACTAACTAAGAGCTGGTTCAATACGACAGCTGATTTAGGAACTATGTACCGAAACAGTATTTGCCAGTGGAGGTCCGTCTCTGGAGGAATATCATATGTCTCTCTCTCTGTGACATGTTTAACCTGTTTTGTAGCAATTTGGGCCAGGCCAGAAAAGACATGTTTATCAAATCTGCAGATGACAGACTTACGAGACGTGGCTCACATGATAAATGACAGACTCGAACTACAAAGGCCCCAACAGGCTAGAACACTTGACTGAAACCACAAGATGAAATTAAACAGAGATACATGTAAGGCCAGCATCTAGGATCCAAAAATCAATTGCACAAGTACTGGATAGGGAAAACCTAGATTTATAGCTGTTCATGTGGAAAAGACATGGGAAGAGTCTCAACAGACCACAAACTCTACACGCAGCCAAGTGCAGATCGGTCTACTGTGAAAGCGACCACCATCAGTACCACATCCAGAGGAAGAATAAACAGGACAAAATAAGTGATGGTTCCACTGTGCTCAGGCTGGCCACACAACAACGGGAGGATTATGTTCAATTTGGAGGGCCACACTTTAAGATGGAAACACTAGAAAACACTTATACATGGTTGTTCCAGACTTTGAAGTGTCCTAAAACCGACATCGTAAGAAGGAAAAACCCTTCAACTGGTCCTCGTCAGCCAGATGAGTGGCTCTAAGCCTGGTTAAGTATCAAAAACACCCGGGGAGTTTTAAAAGTTTCATATCTGGGGGATCCTGACGCAGAATCTAGACATCTGCATGTTAAAAAGATTTCCAGCTGTTTCTGATGAATAGCTCAGACTTAGAGTCACTGACCTAAGGAATAAAGTCTGAACTCCTTAGCTTGGATTTCAGAGAAGTATAGGCTCGAGACCACCCTCCTACCTAACTTCCACTCTCCACTTGTTGTGGGTTGAATTGTGTCCTCCTAAAAGACATGTTGGAGTCCTATCCTACCCCTCAGTTTCCATGGATGAATGCGACTTCATTTGGAAATAGGGTCTTCACAGATGCAATCAAGTTAAAATAAGGTCATACTCCACTAGGGCGGGCCCAATCCGACATGACTGGTGTCCTTAGAAGGGGAGAAAACAGAGACACACAAGCACAGAGGGAAGGTGGCTGTGTGAAGACAGAGGCAGGGATCAGAGTGATGCTGCCAGGAGCCCAGGGACGCCTGGAACCACTGGCAGCTGCAAGAGGTGAGGAAGGATCCTCCCCGAGAGTCTTCAGAGGCAGCAGGGCTCTGCCCACACCTGAATCTTAAGACTTCTGGCCTCCAGGGCTGTGAGACAATAAAATTCTGTTGTTTACGCTGCCCGGTTTGTGACACTTCATTACAGCGGCCAGGGAACTAAGACACCCCTCTGTGTAGGGTCCTCACCCCACAAAAGCGAGCTCCTCCTGGCCCCTGCACAGGTCCTGCCAGTCCCTCCTGGCTTCGCCCACACGGTCTCTCAGCCTCCCCAGCCACACGTGTCTGAGTCCTGCTGACCTTCCACACTCCTGCTCCCATGTGCTTCCTCCATAAAGCCACACAGACACCACCGCCCAGACCCCCCAAAAGCAGCACCTCATCAGATCGGAGCCCTTGCATTTGGGGTCTCTGCTGCAGCACACTCGCCGTGTCCTAGCTGATACAGGACACACCCAGTTGTCCCTACAGAGCCGTGAGATGCAGAGAACGGACTCCATGACCATCGTTTCAGTAATCAAAGCACCCGGTACCGTGCTTTACGCATAACACACATGTAGCAAATATTTATTAAAAGCCTGGAAACATATGAGAATGCGTACAGAGGAGATGACGAAAAAGACACATAATAGCTACCTTGAGATGTTTAACCATCAGTTGGGCACGAATGTGGGCATTTTTTTATTTTTGTGGTTCCAGAACTGAAAGGAACTCAGAGAAGCAAAATGAACCTCCTCGCAACCCCGAGTGTCCAAGAATTAAACAAACTGCCTAGAGAAAGGATGAGCCCTCTGGGTTTGGAAGCATAAGGCAGAAAGAGTTGATGTTTGGTCAGGGCTTCTGGCAGTTGAATTTATAAGTCAAAGTTCTGAGGAGAGTTCCAGAGGATCATATACATTTGGGAGATATTTGTGTGTGGATCGGATTTAAAAACTTGTGCCTGAGTGAAACCACCTGGAGAGACAGGTGTGTGAAGAGAGGCGGAGAGAGAAAAGATCCACGAGAGGACAGGGCTGGGAGGGGGCCTTGCAGCATTTGGTGCTGGGAAAGGAGAAGGAGACCCAGGAGGCGAGCGTGGTTGGCTGTGTCTGCCACACCCAGCACTCCATCACTTCTTAGGTCTCCTCTCTGAAGTCAACTGATCCAGAGGGCTCCCTGGCCCACACTGCTACTCCCCCGCAGTGGTGGGCACCCCTGGGCCGTCACTGCCCTGCTGTTCTGTGCAGGCGGCCTGCAGGCACGGTCATGTAGCACGGGGACCCACAGATCTGTGCCATGAGTGCAAGCATGCTGGCTAACTTAGGGGACAGCACTCAGCTGCCAGAATTTAGGTATTTTATTGCTGAAAAATACTTGTTAGCAACTTGAAAAAAACCCTCTGAGGTCTTGATCCTCCCCCACTTTTTGACTAGAGATGACATTTAATGGTGATCAGATCCAATACACTAATATCAGTTTAATTTTCACTTGTCCATTAGTTCAGTCTACAAAGATTGAGACCCACTGTGAACCAGCCGATGCAATATGTGCTGGAGATAAACAGTGTGAAACAGAAGTAGACCCTGCCCTGGGCCAGCTCCCAGTCCAGTACATAGAGAGATGTTTTATAAAAACAGAAAAATACCTTTGTGGTTACAAATTTCGACACGTGCCACGCAGAAAAGGCACAGGGCACTCTGAGGGATATAATCAACGTGGAGTCCTTTCTGAAGAGGCCCCACTTCAACAGAGACCCACAGGAGGACATCAGTGCATGTTTGCCAGGCTGTGCGGCTCATTCCAAGGTCTTCAGGAGGTCGATCCACTGGCTGAGGCCAGGAGCTTGCTACGAAATCAACTGCAGCCACCTTCTCGGTGTAAAAATAGCATCTCCCTCTGCTTATGGAGTCGGGTTGCTCAGCAACCTGGTTTTTTCCTATTTCTTTTTGAATCTCCCCATACACTAATTTTTCATTGGCCCCTTGGGTAATTAATCTGGAAGGGCTGATTGGTCAGAACAATCTGATGAGTCATGCTGGCGAGAGCAAAGGGGACTGTGATGCCATGAGGGAGGGAAGCAGGACTCCTACAGGCCTGCTGCAGATGCCTACCGACCACCTGGGCCAAACCCGGGGGCCTGCCACCCCAGCCTCAGGCTGGAGGGAGCCACAGGGAGGTTTTCAGAGACACATGGGGGTCTTTCCAGGTAGCACTCAAGAGTAAAGACATCCAACCACGGGGCATGAAGTCACCTCTCTCTCCTGCACACACACACCTAATAGGAAAGGACGAGGGACTGAAGCTGAAGACCTTACAAGCCCGGTGAGTACTGATTAGTAACAGAAAAAAGAGTACAGGACAAATGAGTGATAAAGTTTAACCCTCCTTCCAAACTCCATTCTCAAGGCCGAATTCAATCACTGATCTGCAAAGCAAAACTGCAAACTTCACCTTTCTTCAGCACTTTTCATACACACAGTTGGTTACCAGATAGCACAGCAAATATTACATGGAACAAATATTCGATATTCCCTGGACTAACCACAATATTGGCAACAGAGTCTGGTTAAAGTTTTGAGCAAGCTAATGATTAAAGCCAGACACAGGCCCTCTCTTACTTGGCAGAGAGATCGTGTTTCAGATCACTGTCATTGGGCGTGGTTGACAACACAGTGGGAAGCCCAGAGTGGGAGTGTGAGATCTAGAGGGCTAAAGCCCCAGTGTGGTCCACACCTGCACACATACTGAACTGTCAATCTAATTCATGATGGACAGGTTTTGGTGAATCCACAAGGGAAACATTCGCCCAGTTGGAAGCACCTTCTCCATAGGGATGGGCCCTGTTATCATTTTGTCACATCTCCAGCACCTAGCCAGGTGCCCGTCATGACACTGATGTTCCCTAAATACTAGTTGGATGAACTGATGCATGCACGAATGAATGGACCTCCACACCAAACAGGAAAGGACGGGCTTTCTTTCCTGTTATTCCTGACTCCATACCAGGTATCTCTTCAAATTCACTTTGCAGAGCAATTCATCTAAAATATAACAAATGATCATATCCTCCTCTGTTGTAAGACATCCAGTGGCTCCCATGCACACAGAGTAAAAGCCCAAGGTCCTCAGCAAAACTACGGGCCTGCACAGCCTACCTCCACCCCCCTCACCCCTCCCCACACCACACCCTTTGCTGTCCACCCTCCACCAGTGCAGAATGGCCCTGCACACTGATTTGTGCAGCTGTGTCCTGATTTTGGCTCTCTTCTCTGCTTGGAACAGCCTCCTGACTCTCAGCTGTTCCTTTAAGACTCAACCTAGAAACCCCCTCTGCCAGGGGTCCTCCCCTTTCTGCACTGTGGTGCCCTGCTCGAGTTTTCCTACTCAGCCTTAGAAATAATCAGAGGGCATTAAGATAATCAACTTTTCTTGCTACCGCTCTGCCATATGGTGTGACTCCCCAGAGGGGACGTGTTTCTCTTGTTCCTTTGCTCCCAAGGCCAAGCACAGTCCTGTCACATAAAATTGTGCAAAGGGGGCTTCCCTGGTGGCACAGTGGTTGAGAGTCCCCCTGCCGATGCAGGGGACACGGGTTCGTGCCCCGGTCTGGGAGGATCCCACATGCCGCGGAGCGGCTGGGCCCGTGAGCCATGGCCAGTGAGCCGGCGCATCTGGAGCCTGCGCTCCGCAAAGGGAGAGGCCACAACAGTGAGAGGCCCGCGTACCGAAAAGAAAAAAAAATTGTGCAAAGGTATTAGCTGATCTGATATTCATTGTTGAAGTCTGAGTATTTACAGATATTTGTACATTCTGTAGTCAAAGTTGCTTTCCAAACAGTCTCAGTCTGTTATTAACAATCAGTCATCCTTCTTCTTACATCATTTGTGTGAGCTGTAGAAAACAGTCGTCAATATTTATTTCCATATTGAATAAAACAAAGATGAGTCTTTTTTTTTTTTCAGTAAGTGCATTGGCCACATATGCAGATTACACTTCTGTCTCATAAGCTCATGGTCTTTCCAGAAGCTTTGTTCAGGGAAACCCACCCCATCTCATCAGAGATCCACAGAATGTATGTCATGATTTGAATCTGGGCTTCAGTGGCTGAACGTATGTGATGCTGAAATACCTAAGAAGTAAAACAGCTTCTGGGAAATGAATATTTTCCTTAGATTTGTGTTTCTGGCTTCAAAGTCTCAAACTATCAGCTGACTAACTGATTTTTATCCAAACTGATTGGTGGGTTTTGACATCATATGCATAGATAGCTCACCTTGAAGTATGTTCTTTTTCTTGTACTTTGCTTGATATCATGTGAAAGCGTGATGCTCCCTCACAGAACTTGCTCTCTGCGGTGGTCTGTGTTCCCTGTCAGAGACAGTTATCTGTGGCAGAGTTGGCTACATGACCACTGGAATTTGTGTCCTCCACCCATAGAAGAGAGTTCTAGAAAGTGGCTTCCCACCAGGGATATTTCCCAGCCTTACTCTGCATCCAGAGGCGGCCTCACGGACGGCCCTTGCCGATGGCAGGTGAGTGGAAGCACCAAGTGTCTTTTCTGGACCAAAACGTACAAACAGATGTGCTTTCTCCACACTTTTTCTCCTTCCACAGTCTGAGTGCAGATATATGGGTTCCTGGGGGTGGCAGGCTGGGATGAAAGGGGCCTAGGTCCCTGAATCTCTGAGCGGCGGAAACCTGCCTGTATCAGGAACACACTGTCATGTGAACGAGAAATAAAATTCTTTTGTATTTCAGCCTTTTTTTGGTGGCCTGTTTCTTACAGCAACAAGTGTCAAGGCCACTAGTACCCTATCGAATTGAGCAAAGCAGAAACATAGGTCATTTTGACACTCTTTCCTCATGTCCTATATTTAATTCATTACCAAGTCCTGCTGCTTTACTTCCTAAGTAAAATTGAGGTAGGGTGAAGGAGAGTCATAGGATGTTGATGAACTAGATGGGGTCTAGTTTTTATAGAATTTTATAAGAAGTAGTAAGGTAAAGAGTTTGAATATTCATTCTTGTGCATTGGGATCCCATTGGAGAATATTAATCAATTGAGTTTTATATGGTTTCCGTTTCCAAAAATTGACTGCTCTGACTACACTGTGGTAGGACAAGAGAAAAGGACAGAAACCAGAAGGAAGGCTACTTCAGACAGAAGTTGGACAAGGCTTTTAGTAGTGGAGATGGGGAGAAGTGGGTGGATTTAGGATTGATTCTGGCAGTAAAGACATTAGGATTTCTTTAAGGTTTGAATGTCATAGATAAAGGTAGGAGAGAGATCAAAGATGGCTACTAGTTTTGGTTGGAGGTTCATGCCATTTATTGAGATGTATAAGCCTGGAAGAGAAAAAAAGCAATTGGAGTACAAAGTGAGAATTCTCCTTTGGACATGTTAAGTGTGAGATTTCAATTAGACATCCACGTGGAGAGGCCCAGAAAACTTTGCATGTTATAGTCTGATACTTACTGAAAAGATGAAAGGTGCAGGTAAAATTTTGGAAATTACTTTCATAAAGATAATATTTAAAACCGTCGTTTTGGATGAGATCACTTAGGGAGAGAGTGAAGATACAGATAAAGGCTGGGTACTCCAACACTTGGCAAAGAGAGAAGACTGAGAACAACAGCTAGAAAACAGGAGGTGAGATGTCACAGAAGCCAAGAGAAGAGCACACTTCAAAGAAGAGGAAGTGGTCAACGATGTTGAAATGCTGTTGAGGAGTCAAGAAGAGGACAGAGGTGTGAGCCCTGGACTTGGAAGATGCAGTCACTAGGGAGCTTATTAAGGACAGTCTCCTCGGAGTCCAGAGATGCAAGCTGATGTAACAGGCTAGGAGACAATCCAGGCTGAGGAAGTGGGGATGGAAATGTCTGCTTCCAAGGGGCAGCAGAGAAGGAGGAAGTAGCTGGAGGTGATTATGGGATTCAGGACGGTTGTTTTATTAAAGATGAAAGATACAAGAGCATGTTCTATGCTGAAGGGAATGATCAAGTCCAGGGAATCACTGGTGGTAAAGAAGAGAGGAATTGCAAGACAAAGTCTTGAGAAGAGAGAGGGGGGTGGGGTCCTGAACACCAGAGGAGGGGCAAGGGGATCTCACCTGTCTTAACAGAAGGGAACAAAGGGATCTCTACGGGTGTGGATGTACGCAAGTCAGGAAAAAGATAAGGAAGTCTCTATGATGGATTCTATTTTTGCAGTAAACTATGAAGGGAGGTCACTGGCCAAGAGTAAGGAAAACTAAGAAGTAACTTCATAATTGAAATTAATACCTAATGATGTAAGATATAATGACTTGCTTTAATTTTTCAAAATATAATTCCACTCAATATTTTTACCTATTTATGACATCATTTTGGTCCCTGATTTTGGAGAATCTCTCTAAGGGGACTTTCTCAGGTTCCAAGTTTCCTTGGATGGCAAGGACCTCCTATACTCTAGATTATTAAACAAACAAATGTAAATGTAAGTAAAAGAGGTGTTATTTTTTTACTTTACCTTTTCTCTAAATGAGAGTGTTTAAATTTCCATTAATTTCACTTACTTTTTTTCACTTAGTACTTCATTTGTGCATAACCATGGAATCTCACCCCAAAAGAATTTAGCCCCACGAGTCATGTACTATCTTTTCCCCCTTTTCCATCAGCACAAAATCTGTCCCATTCAAAGACTTCCACGGAATGATGACCACCATAGAATAATTTATGTCGCTAATTAATTAATGGGTTTGGAGTTTTGTATGCTATTTTAGCTCTTCTTTCACATATGTGGCTAAATGCTTTCATCCTCTTTAGATACAAATGTTTCACATCTTTCATTATTTTATTCACCATCCGTATGAGCTTTTGTGTAATAGAATGTGTCTACTTACTGTACAAAAGGAAACACCGCCACCACCCAATTTCCAAACTACCATGATGTTGATGCTTGTGAGGAATGTTGTGCCTTTTACCCAAAGCTGAATGTTTTCACTACAAAATTCTTTTACTTTTCGAGAGTAGTAATAATTTCATAATAAAACCTTACTAATTTCAACCAAGAGAGGAGAATCATTTGAAATGTTGAAAAGACTAAATTTTAGAATATTTGTAAAGAAATGATATTACTTTGTACTCATGTCTATAAAATCTACGCAGAGAGGCTGTTTTAAGTACTAGACAGAATTAAATTGTTATTCCCAAGCAACTCAGTCCTTAACAGTTACATGTGTTAATCTCTCTTTAAGAAACATATGAATCTTGCCAAGACGTATTAATTTTATTAACACATTTTATCAATTGTCAATGTCATGGCTATACGTGTAAAAAGTCTAAAACACAAACGTGTATATCACATCCCGAGTTTGCTATTTTTCCATACCACCCCCTCCCTCCCTCAAAAAGTCCGACAGTGCCGTGAGGTGGTCAGTGGTGACAGAGACACCTTCCTTGTGCTCCCCTGAAGAGGCCTGTTCTGGGCCCCTCCGCCTCCTCTCCCACCCCTCCCCACTCCGTAGTGAGCTGTCCCAGGCCCCACTGGACTGCTGCCGACACACTGTAGGTGGGTGAAACATTTCAGTAGACTATGTGACAGCGGGTAATCCAGTTGAGTTGTATGAACCAGGACCAGAAGGACTCAGACACTTGGCCAAGCTCAGGCTGCACGCACCCAGAACAATCCCCACTGTCTGCAATCCTTAGACCCAGGCACACACTGCGCTGGCAACGACTTCCAAATGAGATTCTTACCCAAGTCCCAGAGGATAATGAAGAAATGGGTTCTAGCTGCGCAAACATTTCATAAGAAAGGAGTTGTGATCTCAGAATAAATCCAGTCACACATTTTTTTAATTCATCAACCAATAAATGAATCATTTGGGGGACATCTAAAGTACAAATACTTTCATCTCAGTCTTTTTGAGATCTCTTAAAATAGTGTTGGAATTTATTTAATCACGGGGAGGGGTTGGTCAGGGGGTTCAGAAAGAGCCCATGACACATTTCCCATCAGACAAGAGGGTCCTGAAAGGCAGCAACACTGCCTTGCAGCCCCTGCAAACATGCTCCATGATTGGTAAAGAAGAGTATTTATGCTCCACAAATATTAGATTTACTCCCTCAGGACCAGGATGCTCCAGGAACCACTCGGGTACCCCCATCCTCTCAGTTTACAGTGAAGAAACTATGGCTGGAAGAGGTGAAGTGATTTGACCAAGTCACACAGTAGCTCAGAGTGCAAGTAAACACATTTACTTTATTTAGCAAAGAAGGGTCTAGAAACTAGTGCTGGTAAAGTCCTGATGCACCAGAGGTATTTTATGATTCCTCAGCCAACCATCCAAATATCTGTTCTACTAAACTTCCACCACACAGCTCTGAAGTTGTGGCTTACGGACTGTCAGTGAGACTCGGTTCCTTACCTCTGCTTCTTTCCTTCTTCTTCATCCCGTTTCTCAACCAGTAAGACACGTTTGCTATTAAGACTGGAGAGTAAGCATGGTCGTGGGTCCAGGATGGAGGCTCCAGCCCAGGAAAACAGTGGTGCTACCAGCGAGGCGCAGACGTCCTCATCCATGGCTAGGGCTCATCTTCTGGCGGAGGTGAAGGAAAAGCCTGGTGAAGGGTTCTAAATCAAGAGGTTAGTGAACTACCAGGCTGTGCCTCGAAATCTCTGACTTCAGAATGAAGCTCGCTCAGAGGCAGAGGGAAAACCAGTCGGCTGGTTAGAGGAAGGTCTTCAGTTCTGCCACTTAAACTAACAAACTAACAAAAGTACCTGTCAGGTTTGGGGACAGCACGAGGAACCCTCAGAAGACTAGGGTCAACATTCCCACAAGTTTTGTTCTAACAAGAGGAGGAAGCCTCTTAAATACCTGGGAGAGGAGGAATAAGAACCAGGCGAAAAGTTAGACGATGTTTGCAGGCCCAGGCAATCTTCATGAAAATTACTGGGAGAAGACAAGGCGGATAGACTGAAGCTGGTGATGGGAGGTTCTGTTTCCTGTGGGAGCTATTCTGCCACTGGACTTGAAAAACTGGGTAAAGCCATGGTGTTTGGTTTGGTTTGGCCTTTCTCAGGTGGAGCAATTAGCACCTGCAGGGCTCTCCCTGGACCCCAGAGAGCACGGACTAACAGATCACTGTTAGCAACAGCTTCACAGCTCGGGTTAAGAAACGGGAGGGGAAAAGGTAGATGCTCCATTTGCAGCAGATGAGGAAACCAGGAGGCACTGTTTTCTGAGCAGAAGTCAAAGACAGCAGCCACATGGCACACTTAAAATGTCTTGGGCCATTTTGAAGAAATACAGGGAAAAGAGCAATGATCATGAGGAAAGCAGAGTGCTTAATTTTCCTTGGGAGTTGCTTATTACAAATGTGGATTCCATTGCCAGCTGGGGTCCAGGAACCCTTGCAAACAGGCAAGGGGAATTAGGAAGTTTTGACGCACAGCCTGCACATGATAAACAGATGAGAAATTCCAGTGAAACTTGGAGGTGCTGCCAATGCACACTACACACTTGTTAGCTGACAGTGGGGTTTAAGATGCAATTTTTCACGGTGAAAGGCAGTCTGCCTAAAGGTAGACAGAAGATGTTATCCGAGTACCTGGAAACTCCAGTGTCACAATCTACTGACGGGAGATGGCTTTGAATTGAGCAGGGATTTTCCAAGCTAGAGTCTTGATAAACTGAACGCTTTTAACAGCAGCTTGGTGAAACCGAACCAGAACACTGCTCTTTTCTCTCTTCTGATTCCCCCTCTACCACCTTCCTCTACATACCACAGGCCATCTGCTGTAATCTGTAACTGGTGACAACAGAGCAGGTGTAAACTGTAGGAGAGTTACCAGGTCCTGCAAACTCCGCATTTCCTTAGGACAATAGCTGTTTGGATTGTAAGCTGACCAAATAGATGCATTTGGGATTTGGGGTCGTGGTATCCATGTGGAAATGAGGGTCTGGAGAAAGCTGGCTTCTCCATCTTGATACAAAGCTTTATCTCAATAATTCATTGGAGCGTCAAGAAAACGGAACACAAAAGTCAGAGTTGTGTTGGAATTTGGAAGCAGCAGAAGGATCCACATCTGTTCCAGGGAAAACGAATTTTGTTGCAGGTTCTGAAGAAGGTCCTGATTTTACCAGAAGGCACTCTCACTAAGGCCCTCTGGTCAGGACCAGCCAGACAGAGAGAAAGAGGACAGGAGGAAAGATGCTTTTCAGTTATTGTAGGATTTTAATTACTCCGTGAATAGGTCTTGAGTTGACGATGGGAGGCAGTTGAATGAGAAATTTTACAAAGTTATAATAAATTTTTACGATTGCTCACCTTGTCGGCTGCTGTCTGCTGGGGCAAGGATACCATCCCTTCGGGCAAATAGGAAATAAAACAGAAAATGGCTTCAAGATAAAATTAACTGAAGCGGTGGCTTGATACTTTACAGAGGTGTCGGGAGCAACACTGAAAAGGCATCTGTAACTGGCCACCTCCTTGGTTCCAGGTGGAAGCTGGTGCAGGCTGACCCGAGAAGCCCACCAATTGCTCCTCTGGGCCTGCACCAGGCTCCCAAGGCTGAGCCTTGGTCCTGAAGGATGGAATCCACCCAGGAGCTCGTGGTGCAACTCTCCTGCCATTCCAAGACCTCACTTGAGAAGGCCAGCCAAGCCCACACCTGGCCACAGGCTGGCCAACAAGCCCCCCAAGGTTAATGGGAAGAGGCCAAAGGAAGACGCCGATGCTTTGCCCCCGACCAGCATTCTCCAAGACGGGGGCCCCACCTGCTCTATGAAGTGCAAGTGGGTGCAGGTGATGGTGCTCCAGGCAGAGGGGACCCTCCAGCGGGCGCAGCCCCGAGTGCCTCCTCTTGGAAGCCTCCCTGTGTCTCCTCTCTCTCCTCTGCTGCTGGACCTTGGGATGAAACTCCCATCTGGGGGGCCCCACCATCCACCTGGGGTTCCGCCCCGCCCCGGGGGAGTCGGGAAGGGGTTGGATGCCCCAGCTCCTCTCACGCCAGGGCTTTTGGGAGAGTCGGTCCCCCCGTGGCTGGCTGCTCTTGGCATCCCAGGGCTGAGACCCTGGGGACCCCGCGCGGGGAGACTCCCGGTTAAAGCGAGTCACAGCCTCTCGAATCTGCGCACTGTAGCATCGACCAGTCACCTCCGGGTGGAGGGTCAGATGCATTCACGTCACGGACAGGAGTAAAGCAGAGCCAGCGCACAGGGAGCTGAAGTCGGCGACTGTCACCACAGCACGGTAAATGTACGGATCGCTCCGCTCCTGTCCTCCCCTGAATAACTTTTTTTTTAATTGGACTCTACTTAATCTGCCATGCTGTGTTAGTTCCAGGTGTACCGCAAAGGGATTCAGTGATACACATATATATTCTTCTTCAGATTCTCTCCCATTACAGGTCCCTACAGGATACCGAGTTCCCTGTGCCATACAGCAGGTCCTTGCCGTTTACCTACTTTATATATAGCAGTGCCGACCCCCTTCTTCAAGCCAACGCTAGGTCTCTCCGAACGACCCCCAGGTAGTCCCCCCGCGTTCCTGAAGGGTTTCCTCCTTCAAACACGACCCCTGTCCAGATCCCTGCGCTGTGACGACGGCCCTCTCAGCGAGGGCTCCTCAGTCCGCGTCTTCTCCTCCCGCCGCCTTGCGGCCCTCACTACCATGCCCCCCCCACATTCCTCTCCTCAAGCCGCCCAACCGTCACCGGACAAGCCCATTAACACGTCCCGGGAAATAAAACCAGAATCTGGATAATAAAATAGAATCTAACCTTTTTTTTTTTTTCCTTTGTGCTTAGTCTTGTTTCACTTGCTTATAGGGTGCTGCGTGCAGAGGCCTTGCACCTGGCCCTTCAGACCAGAGTTCCTAGTGTAAAATGGCTGCAGCCAGTCACTTGCTCACAGGGCACCGCGCACTGTGAGAGGCCTCTCTCCGGGCCCTTCTGACGTGAGCTTCTCCCGGGAAGCCGCCCCGCAGCTCCCAAGGGCGCGCAGAGGCGGCCAACACAGCGACTCAAGATGGCGGCGGGCAGTGCGCGGAGAGGCTGCGCACTGGATCTGGCGGCGAGCGGCGGCCCCGCCCCTAGAGAGCCCCGCCCCTCCCCTCCCCGCTGACTGGGTCCCTATAAAGCGGCCCTGCCCTGGGCCTGTCGGGAAGCGTGTGCTCTGGAGCTGGTGCCTCTCTCTTGTTTGATCAAAGGTTAAAGCTCTCCTTTCCTTCGGAACCGGACTCCATCTCCCATTGGCGCAAGCGACACCAGGCAGGAGGACCCTGGTTGGGGCCTGACTGGAAAGTGTCAGGTAACGCGACACTTCCACCCGGTCCCTGTGACTGACCACGGCTGGCAGCCGCCCGTGTCCAGCTCCCCGGGCCCATCCCTGGCTCTGCTCTCAGTGGTCACGGCTTCTGTGTGGTGCTGCTGGACGCGCCTCACTGTGGGTCACCAGCCCCGGGGGGAGGGGGGCTCCCACTGCTCACAGCACCCCCACACTTCTGCCCTTCTCCAGACCTCCTCCATCCCGTCCTCTCCCCCCTCCAGCGTGCGTGGCCTCCCTCACTGGTCGCCGGGCTTCCTGTGCCCTCAGGGCCTCGGCCTCTCAGGCGTCCTCTCTTCCCTCTAGTCCCTCCCACGTCCCCACACTGCCAGGTCCACCATGGACACCCGGTCCCCATCCCACCAGGGTCCAGCAGCAGTGGGCACAGCTCAGCACACGCGGTTGAAGGGCTTTGCTCACTCCAACTCCGGGACGGGCTGCTCTCCTGTTATCCCTCCTCCCCTGCGTCCACCCCTGTCCTAATCCCTTCCTGCTGCCCCCCTATCATCAGAGCTCGTAGACTCAGGGCCCTGACCCTGGAACCGCTTCCCTTTCCTGTCTTGACCCCTCCCTGTCCCCTGGCTTCAAATAGCATCGGTGCCGGTGACTCCATGTTTAATTTTCCACCTGAGCCTCAACCCTGAACCCCAGACCCAGACATCCCACTGCAAGCCCAGCTGTGCTCAAACCTGCACCCCTGACACGCTTCCTCCAGGCTTCCCATGTTGTCAATGGGAGATCCTTTCTCCTCGTTGCCCAGGACTTCAATCCCGGAGTCCTCCTGACCCGCCCCCTCTCACCACCACACGAGCCCCCTGCAAGCCTGGTGCCTGATGGCTTCACGGTGTGCCCAGTGCCCCAGACACCCCCCCCACCACGGTCGTTGCTGCTCTGAGGGAGGCATCACCTCCACAGGGTCAGGAGCCTCACAGCAGCCTTCCAGGCGTCCCCAGCTCATCCCTCAGGACTCTCCCCTCACTGGCTGCTCCCCTCTGCAGCATTCCTCGGCTAGACGTCCACACAGCTTGCTCCCGCCAGACCCAATTTTGAACACTTGCTCCCCCATACTACCCCAAACACATGCACTTAATAGCTCCTTTCCCTGCTTTATTTTTTTCTTGGTACTGATCACTGTTTTAAAAATGTACTTGTTTATTTTCTCTTTTCTCCAGTAGAATGTAAGCCTCAGGCAGGGATTTTACTCTAGTTTTCTCTTTACTGTGTCCCCAGTGTCTTGAATAGTGTCTGGCATGGGCTAGATGCTCCACAAACACATGTTGAGTGAAAGATGTGATGTGATATGAAGTGATGTGATGTGATGTGATATGAAGTGATGTGATGTGATGTGATATGAAGTGATGTGATATGAAGTGATGTGATGTGATGTGGCGTGATAGGACAATCCCATCTTGGATTGAGACCCAATCCAAGGTGACCAAGAGTGGGCATTACTCAAGGATGTGCTGAACCTTTAATGAGTGGGGTGCTGGTGACAAGGTAATCTACTTGGGCAGAAGACTCAGGAAGTCAGAGACAGTGCCCGGGAGCTGAAGGGATGACATGTTTACATTCAGACTCTCCCGGACGAACAGATGGGAATATTTTGATTGCTCATCAGATAGTCAGATGGCATCTAAATAAATTGCTGACAAATTTGCTAAGTAGAGTGCTCTCTATTTGGAAGATTCACAAAGCAACTGACGTACGTAGTGTCTACCAGCTTAAAACAATACTGCCAGGATTAAAACTGTATTTGAAATTTTCTTTTAATAACAACTTGGGTTTTTTAAGAAGTCTAGTTTGGTTCTTCAAAAGAGATAAAGCTTTAGTTCCTAGTAAAATGAATTTACTTCCTCAATTTCTTTATTCGCATATACTAGAAGATCCTATAACGACACTGCGGTTGAAAATTGCAAAAAATAATTTCCAAATTTTGCAAATAAAACCTAACATGCACTTACAGTGTTACACTTTGCAAAGCCCAAGAAAAAGAATGTAGATTTTGGGATAAGGACACTTGGATTTGAATTGCTGGTAAGACATCCTAGCTATTCAGAGCCTTGGTTTCATCATCTGAAAGATGGGAATCCTGATGTGCTACTGTAAGGACAAGAACTGGCATAATTACAGTAACCGTCAGAGAGCCCTGCGTGCAGCACATGCTCCAGAGTGCTGCTGCCAGTCAATCGCTAAAAAACAAAACAGAACAGCCTATCTCATCTTGATGCTATTAAAGGATTTTTAAGAATTGTGATGCTATTACAACTCAAAAATTCTCATAACTCTAGAAACCCAAAACATCAACAAAAGCCATCAACACATCCTTCTTTTTTATTCAAATGAGTCAGCTTACTCATGGAAAACATAAAAGGTACCTGTTGCATTATTCCCTGAACACTTTCGCAAAGAACAGGGCTCCTAAAATGGCATGCAAGGACCTTGTTACATAACTCTGAGTTTCTCAAAATTACATAATTTAAGTTTTTTTTCCCCAAAAAGGACTTTAGAATCATAGACTTTCCCTAAACAAATGATCTTGTTCTACAGATGAGGACTTGAAGACCAGCTCCCATCTGCTTGTACAAGCAAGACCTGGCATAGCCTCCGGACTAAGTCATGACGCTGTCATCGGCACTGTGACTGGGGCAGCCAGTAAAGAGGTGAATAAGCCGTGGAAAGGAGAGTCCAGGCCTATAACATCCTTTCAAATGAGGCCTCGCCCACCTCTGGTGCCCTGGCACCAGCGTTCCTGTATTGCAAACGTTCTCCACCAGGAGCAGAGAACTGCATGGGACATGGGACCCTGGCTCACTCTCCAAATCTGCACAGCCTAGAAGGGATGGCAGGTCACACACCTGGAGAAAGCATCACACCAGCGTGCATGGTCAGTGCCACGTGAGGAGGGTAAAAGCCAGTGTTTGAAGAGCCCGGGGTGGGGGGAGCGGGGATCATTTCCAGGTGCTTGGAGGAAGCTCTCAAGGGACAGGAAGTGAGCAGTATCTTCCCTCTGGGAGAGGTCTGCCCTTGCTTCCACATGGTTCACCACTGGATCTTCCAGCGGGTGTGAAGACGTTATATCTATTCACACACAGTCGGTCCTCATCAGTCACGGATTCCATATCTGCGAGTGAATTCACCTACTCGCTAGAATTTGTTTGTTACCCCAAGTCAGCACTCGTGGTGCTTTTGCTCATTTGCGGACACACGCAGAGAGGAGAGAAATCTGAGTCTCCTGATCGATGCCTGCTTTCCCAGCTGAGGCTGAACGAGGCCACACTGTGTCTTCTTGTTTCAGCTCGTACTGTAAATAAGTACCCCTTCTGGAGTCTGTTTAGTGCCACATTTTCCATATTTTTGTGTTTTGTGTGTGTGTGTGCGATTTCACTGTTTAGGATGGCTCCCAAGGCCAATGCTGAAGTGCTGTGTAGTGATTTATGGAGAAAATACATTTGTTAGATAAACTGTTCAGGCATGAGTTACACCGCATTTGACTATGAGTTCAGTGTCAACGAAACAACAGTGTATATTAAATAAGGTGTCTTTAAACAGAAACACACATGAAATAAGGTTTTGTATTTATAAGTGAACATAAACGTGTGACCAGAGGCTGGCAGGAACCTAAACCTGTATTTCCCCTGGGAGCAATGGTTCAGTGTTCACTGCTTCCATGTTTGTGGTGACTACGGAACAGAACTACCATGACAAGGAGAATTGACTATGTGTATGTACATATACCTGCACTCATACAGAGATATGCACATATGCGTGTACATGTGACTACATAAACATGCATGGGAAGATATGGCATGTATGGTCATGGTTTCATGAAAGGAGACTGTCATGATTCAATAAATTATATTGTGAAACCTGGCAATCTCAGGAGATGGGAAGTGAAATCTAGAAGAAATGCATCAGGAGTCTGTGTATAAATCACTCATTGGTGGCCCAAATCCAGGATAAGACGTGAGTGAGAAGTGCCATGTCTGTGTTTCTCTTAGCTTTGCAGGGAGATTTTATATCTTCCTTATAACAACTCTGACTTCATCAAGCCTGTGAGAGTTCCAGCACACAAGAGCTTCTTTTTTGTTTGTTTTTTGCGGTACGCAGGCCTCACTTCTGTGGCCTCTCCCATTGCGGAGCACAGGCTCCGGACATGCAGGCCCAGCGGCCACAGCTCACGGGCCCAGCCGCTCCGCAGCATGTGGGATTCTCCTGGACCGGGTCACGAACCCGTGTCCCCTGCATCGGCAGGCGGACTCTCAACCACTGCGCCACCAGGGAAGCCCACAAGAGCTTCTTTTAATGCAGCTAGATGATAATACTTTTCTCAAATTTTCAATATTCTAAATATTTTAAGTGTCACAAATTATTTGTCTCCAAATAGTTTATATTAACAAACTTTAAATGTTAATGTTTTAAACAAAACACCCCCCCAATACATGCATCTCTATTGACGTGAGCATAGAAAAAAAAGGAGGCTTTTCCAACTGTCAACATTTTAAAGCAGTGTTATCAGTTTTGAGGTTCCCATAGCAACATGTTCCATTGCCTAGGTGACAGTGATCTTATGATGTCACCAGTAAGCTAAACTAACTTGGAAAACAAACAGGCATTTCCTCCTGAGTGTCCCCACATCTCAAAGTTGCCTCCAAGCCTTAGACGGTCAATGTACCAAGTGCAGCTTCGTGAAGAGTTATGAGGACAATTTCATAAACATGATTCCAGGATTTGACCTGTTAAAGCATCTTTCATCTTCAAGGGGTTTACAACACTAAACAAGTTGCCCTTCATGTTATCCCATGGAGATTTCTCCCAGCTGCTGAACAGATGCCAGAATGAAGGCACAGCATCTTGGGGGAATGTGCTACAGCTGCACAGAGGCATAAGGGAGAGGGTGAAATGGAAGATGTCCAGTGATACTGTCACCAACTCAGGCAGTAGGAGCCACTCTGGAAAAAGTTGATGAGATACATGAGCCACCCAAGGCCAGTTTCTCCTTTCTCAAACCAAGTGATATTAGCCAACATGTAGAAAGATACACCCATCTTGGTTTCATTCTATTAATAGTTCCATGAGTATGTAATCTCATACAGGAAGTTATCCTACACGCACATGTGTGGAAGAGATAGTTATACAAGTGGGGAGTATTTCAAAGTGCATTTAGGACCAGAAACCTAGACTTGGAAAAGGATTCCACGTTCTTTTCCAATTCGTCTCACAACTGGTTTGTTTGAATGACAGATGTGGTCAGGATGCTTCTAGAGAAAAAGTGAAATTTAGAGAACAGAATGTCAGTCCTGATTTCAAGGCACAGAAACACTGTCCTGTTGCATATTTTTCTTCCAAAATAATCAAATATAATTTAAGCACTTTATAATTCACCCAAAGGGGGCTTTTAACCATCAGCATGGAGCTCTAAGTTGAAAATGTACAATTGCAGAGTACGTCCAAAGCCAACTTTCTTTTGCAAAAGGAAAATGTGTGCTCTAACTGCTCATGTTCAACCAGAAGTGTGAGAACCAGGCTTAGAGGATGAGGCCCAGCCTCTCAGGCCAGCCAAACATTAGGTTTGACAAGTGTAAGGCTGAGGCTGAGAGAGAAGACGGGGTCTCTTCTCTCAAATTGTAATGATTAGGGGAAAAAAAAAACAGTGAATTTTAAGAAAATTATAAAATAGAATGAGAAATAATTTGAGAATAAGACAAGAAAATATAATGAAATCCTAAAACCTGATATAGACCATATATTCCACGTGAAGGCTAGAATGAAGAGTTACAGATCACAGCAGGCTAAAGAAGGAGGGTAGGCCTTCCCACCCCGGCTGCAGCTTGTCACACTCCAGGCCATGTTTTCTCTACAGCAGAGAAGCAGCAAGACAACAGAACCGAGGAAGGTATAAGACCCTTCCCCTGCCTATGACAGAGCACTGCTACCTCTTTGGCGATTCCCGTTTCCAGTGACCTGGCCAGCCCTCAAAGGCTCCTGCACGGTGAGGCCCCAGGGCATTGCACATCAAATCAGATAGCACAATGCTGCATCAGTGGACCCCATGGTCCAATGTGCTCTGATTTTGCTTTCCTAAAAGCCAAGATTATTGCTACAAGCCAAGGTCATGGCCACGCGCATACTTCAAAGCTTCTCCAGCTTGTTTCTTCAACACATCACTCAGTCTGCTCAAACACCGCGGCTCAAAGATCGGAGCACCTTTGATATGCTGATGACCGTTGTTTTTAGTTCCTAGTTTTTTATTGTACTTCTGAAACAATCCAAAGTCTGAGACAAGCCTGGAATTAAAATGTATGAGTCCACAAGTAAAAGACATTTTGGTGTGAAGGTAATGCTTAGTCCAGTTTAAGATGTAAACTATAACAGTCAATGCGTAATGACTTTTGCACAAGGTGGCATTGCTACGGGAACATTAATTTGGGAATGTATAATGATTCTGCTTTAAATATTCTTTAAAAATATATTGTCAGCAATTGTGGGAATTAATGCCAGTTTCTACTTTGCAATCTGTTGATCTAAACATGTTTCTGCAAAATCTGCCAGTAACAAAAACATAAAATATCTGTCAAGCGTCATGAGGCTCCATGACCTAATTCCAAGTTTGATTTCCACATGTTTTTTTTTGCTATAACTGGGTCAGTAAGTACTCAGATTCAAAACTGGAATTTAAGGCCAAGCCTTCTTGTTGGCTTCATCTTACAGGACAACAGAACAGCCAAAGCTAATGACAAAGAGAAAAGAAAACAAGACACCAGTGCTTTCCTTCTGCTGCCTCTTTCTCCTGCTTTGTGCTAGATCTGTACGTGCACTAAACTTGTCTATATTGAGAGCGATGTTGTGTGGCTCTGGGTTAAAAGATTGTAGAAGCAAGAAAACAAAACAAAAAACGGATTCCTTTTGGTCTTCAATTATTAACAATTCTGTCTCTTCTGAGTGGTTGTCAGACAAATTAAATATTAACTTGCTCTGTGGGATGTGGACCAACCGTACTGTTGTTATAATAAATTAAAACAATGTCCTCTGTTAACTGACACCACCACTTCTGTCTTTACCATATGGGGATCTTCAAAGAGTCATCTCTCTTGTCCAAGTTTGGTGTTGATAAGATATTCTCAGTTACAGGGAGCAGAATATTGCATGGAAAATAGTTTAAATAGTTGGAATTGAGTATTTCACGTAAGTCTCAGGGTTGGGTGGTTCCGAGGTTGGCTAACTCAGCAGCTCAAAGTCAAAGCTTTGTTGAAATCTGTTTGGATTTCCTTCCACTGCAGCAAGATGGCAGCAGTAACTCCCATCCCTGCACTCGTCCCAGGGAGGAAGAGGGTCATGGCTCCCACCCCAAACTTCACCCCAAACTTCATTTTATTCTAGGAAAAAACCATTTTCCCAGCAACTATCTCCTGCCACAGCGGGTAGGACTGGGTTACATGGCCCATGCTAAACTACCACTAACAGGGGTAACTGAATTACCATGATTGTCTTAAGTCAATTACAATTCAGCCCTGGACTAGGAGGCGGCCACAATCCCAGGACACTCGGGAGGTAAAAACAGGGACAAAGGGAGATTCTGCCAGCGGCAAAGAAGTAGGCAGAGAGAATGGCTGCAAAGAGTGTCTGCTACACATCCTGGCACAATCTCCGTACCTGGGAGATGCTGGAATCTAATGCTTAGTTCTAAGGCAGAATCGGAGCAAATTTAGGAATAAGATTTTGGCCTCCACTATTATAAATCTATGTGTACATTTAATTTCCACCTGAAGGGGAAATTACGTGGTCTGAAGTCTGTGATCTGTATCTTAGTACGCTGTGCCTTCCAGCTTGTGTTTTCTCACTGAGGCACCCAACCATCTGCTTCCTTCCGAGTGAGGGACCCGGCTCCCTATCCCTCTGGGGGTTGTGCCTCATTCTCACCATCCCCCAATAAATGCTCAGTAAATACAGAAAGCCCACTGAGATTAATCCACTTAATGCTCCAAAAAGGAAAATAACTTTGTAATCCAACAATCCCAGGGTGATGTAAGAAAATATAGACTGAATAAAGTAAATTTGAATTCCGCATATTAGAAGCTGTAGGAATTTTTAACCACGATGGTCTCATACAGAACTCTTTGTAGGTGGGATCAAACATATATGTAGTTTTTCTTCAGTAAACTTTTTTTAATGAGAGAGTTAAGTTCACAAAAAACTTGAGCAGGAAGTACAGAGTTCCCACATACGCCCTGCCCCTGCCCATGGGTTGTATACTCTCAAGTTACCAATAGTGTTGGAAAACATGGATAATTAAAATGCGATATGCATTTCCAGGTTTAAAACAAGTGAATCGAATGCTTTGGCTTATTTTCATTCAGAAATATACCTCAGACCACAGTCAATCTCTATTGAATTGAGATTTAATGTCACTGATACTTAAATGATCGTAAACCCCATTATCTGACTCCAGAAGGAAGGCCAGAAATTCTTCTTTCCAAACAATAACTATTTTACTTGCCGACAGTTCTGCTGAGATTTACAACTTTTTCTCATAGAATTGCTTGAATGACAAGCTGATTTTTGCACTTAAACTACCTGCATTTGAAAATGGATTTAAATATTCCATTTGAATATATTACCTACAATAAAACATAAAGCATGTGAGTTTACATTTTTTAAACCTAGCTGGCTACGCTCTTGTTTCCAGAAGCACTCCTGAGCAAAGACCACACCTCCTCCCAGGCTTTCCCACGCGAAGCCTCCCTCAGGGGTGGCAGTGAGGGCACCTGGGAAGGAATAATACAAGTGACACGGACTCAAATTCTCTCCAGGGATGTGTTTGCAACCTCGTGATAAGTTACAGAGAGCTGTTTTCAACGACAGATGACAGAAACTCTGGCTCCTACCGAACAGCAGAAGCATGAATGTAAATCACGTTCTTCTGGGAAGTGCTTTGTACCCACAGACACGGCAAATTGTCAAGGTTTAAAAACCTGACTCTATTCTTGAATAAACATGGGAAGATAAGGGAGTTCCCTCCCTAGAAGCCCATCTTAATGCTGAAAACTTTCTCTTCCTTATGCTCTGTCAGGAAGCACAGAGATCTGATGCCTGCCATCTCTGATTGACCAAGTTCTTTAGAGAGGAAATCAGAGCCAGAGTTTTGTCCCTGTGCCCGTTCCCTTTCCAGCAGTGACGTCTGTCCACCCAGCATGTGAACACGCACCATCCCTCGGGCAGGGCAGCCGGGCAGCCGCACTGGATGCTATACCCGGGCATGGGGAGTGAGGGCATCTCGGGGGCACGTGCTCCGATAGGGGTGAAGCTGCTCAGAACCCTGCCCACCCAGGCACCCCTTGGCATTTCCTGTTAACAGACGGTGCTTGGTCCTTCCACAGACCAAGTGTCTTCTGCCAACATGGTCTTCCTACTCTCTAGTCAGAGGGCGGCCAGCAAGTTTAGGCTTCCAGGGACACCGAGAGTCTCTCACTCCGTGTTCTCTTCCTCTTATTCCTCGTCCTCCCCCACCCCTTCCTCGTCTTTCTCTTTCTCCTCCGATTTACAACCCTTTGAGAATGTAGAAGCCGTTCTTCGTTTGGGGGCTCCACAGAAACAGGCCACTGGCTGGATTGGCTGACCACCGACTGCAGTTTGCTAGCCCAGGTCACCCATCCAAAGCTATCCTTACAATCCTATTTGTACAACTGTGATCACTCAGTGGCTCTTCAATCTGATCTTTCCAGCATTGCTTGCACTTTATTAAATCTAATGCTCCAATCAAAGTCCAGCTATTGGTAACTTTCCGAAGGCTCATGGTAAAAAGGATACTTCTCTGGACCCATTCTCTGCATGCCTTGGAGTCTCCGAGTCTCTATAGGTCTGGCTTCTAACATCACGCATCATTAGATACGCTTTACTCACCCTAGAAAACGACAGTAATCTAAACACACTGCTGCTTGCACTCTGTCTGTTTGGTGAACAGTTTTTCAGGGCTGCAGCCACACTCATTGGTTGCAGTTGTCTGCGGCGGCTTTCATGCTACAATGGCAGAGTTAAGTAGTTGCAATGGAGACCATATGGCCCATAAAACCTAAAATATTTACTGCTGGCCTTTAACAGAGAAAGTTTCCTGATCTACACGAAAGCAGCATCAAGCACATTCATATATCTACTTTCTGCTTCGCAGTAAATGCTTTGTTACCTACCTGCCCCCATGCATTTTTGCACCTATTCCTTCCTTCAGAATTCTTACTGACAACCTTCTATGCGCACAGCACTCTGTTGATCTGGAGGGAGATTGTACAAGGACTCTGATCTTTAAGAACAACGGCACTGGGCTTCTAACCCTGGTGTAATTACACTGATTGACTATCAAATGCTTATCTTCTAAGTGTAGGCTCTCTCCCTCTCTCTCTCTCTCTCTCTCTCTCTCTCTCTCTCTCTCTCTCACACACACACACACACACACACACACACACACACACACACACACGCACACACGCTCTCCTATACCTGCTTACTATAAATCCCAGGACAAAAATCAAAGTCAGCAATGGTCATGATCAGCCTTTGTTATATTTTGAAACCGATTAAAAAATTGTTTTTGATGTTTCCACCCTTTCTTTCTGTGCCCATAACCCCTGGGTACTCCCTCACCTCCCTTTTTCTATCATTATCTAAAAGGTTATTATTTGTGTTTGTTGACTTACTTGTTTCACATGGCATAACCCACTAGAATGTTCCATTCCATGGGTCAGGGGTTTTATCTTACACTACCGCATCCCCATCATTTGGGGAGTGCCAGTCCGTGCTCAACCAGTATTAGTAAAATAAATTCATTTTCAAGACACCACAGCATCTTCTCCAACCTCTACGTGATCCAAGTCTGCTTGGAGAAAGAACCCGTATATATATGCTCACAGAATAACCCGAAGGCTCGTTTTGTCACCACCCTTGGCCTTGAGCGAAGGCCTGTACCTTCTGACGTGGGCTGTCAGGCACTGGAAACCAGCTCGCACGGGCAGGGGGAAAGTGTGGGCCTGTTGGTGCTAAGGGGTGCTGCCTGGGCAGCCATCTCTCCACGAGGACTGAGATCGCCTTCTCGGGATCATGGGTCCCCAGGTAGGCTTCCCCAGCTCCTGCCTGCACACCTCGTTACCATTCTGGAACATCACCAACAGCTGAGAGGTAAGAGCCGAGGTAAGCAGGTCTAAGCTGCCAACGGGCTGTGCGTGAAAACAGACTTAAAGCTGGATGCATGTTGCTCTTTAAATGGTCCATTTACAGAGCAGAGAGAGAGCTACCTGCCCCTGGGGGTGGTTCATTTACTAAGCACGTAGGGATAAACCAGGGAACAAATACCACATGATCCCTGCCCTCAGGGAGCTTACATTCTAGAAGCTGAGGGTGAGGTCAGATGACAGGAATAACAGTAAATTTAAACCTCACTGGCTGTGTTAGAAGGTGACAGTGCTGTGGATGGAAAAGCCGGTGAGGAAGACCAGGGGGCTGCGGCTCAGCTGAAATATGAACAGTGCGGTTGGCCTAAGTCTCATAAAGAAAGGTAAGGTTTGAGCACAGGTCTGAAGGGGGCGAGGGAATGATACTTGGGATTCCTGGGGAAAGAATGCTCCAGGCGGAGGGAATATCCAGTGCAATGGCCCTAAGACAAGAGAGGGCTCGGTGTGCCCAAAGGTCAGCTTGCAGACTAGTTGGCCATAGCAGAGTGAGCCGGGGGTAAGTTCAGAGGGGGGGCTGGGCCAGGCCAAGGCCGGCCTTGTTGGCCTTTCCGAGGACTTGGGCTTCTACTTTAAGTGCGATTGGGAGGATTGGCAAGCTTGGAGCTGAGGCCTGAGACAGACCTAGGTTGGCACAGGCTTGAGATTAGATAGTAGAGAAGCAAGGTGGAAGCAGAGAGGCAGGCTTAGGGGCAGCAGGTCAGGTACCAGAGGCAGTGGGCTGGGCGGGGAGCAGCAGTGAGTAGGGAGGGGCAGGATTCCAGATGCTTCTGAAGGCTGAGTCCGCAGGATTTTCTGAGGGGATCGGGTGTGGGATGTGAGACAAAGAAAGGAATCGAAGATAATGTCAAGGGTTTTGGCCTGAGCAAGAGGAAGCATGGAATTGCTGAAATAAGAGAGGCAGAAGGGTAAGGGAGTTTGGGGAGGCGTCAGGGGCTCGGGTTTAGGTCTGAGGTCTCTGCTGGACATCCAGGTGGAGACATCGGGCAGGTGGACAGTCTGGACATTGGGACAGAGAAGTCAGGACTAGAGACATGATTCTGGCCATTGTTGGTAGCAGATATAACTGAATGCCATGAGTCTGGGTAAGATACCCATGCCCCCGGACCGTCTATTCTCTTCTTGCGCAAACTCCTTTGATGACTTGTCTGTCCCTGAGTCTCTCCCCATTGCTTCCCTCTCGGGCTCCGCTCCCATCAGATGCTCAGCCCACCTTTTCATGGACCGGCTCTGTCAGAGGCAGCACCGACCCTGTATTGCTGGACCTGGTGGTTAATTCCCAGTCCTCAGACTCCCTGGTCCACCAGCGCATGTGACAGCTGACCAGCCCTCGGTCCTCCTTCCCATCGCAGGACGCTTTCTTCACTTGGTCCCAGGACACCACACTCTGCTGGGTTTTCTGCAAACTCAGTGGTCTCCTCAGGCTCCTTGCTGGTTCCTCCTCTGCCCCAGGAGTTGTGTGCATGATGTGCTGTGCGATTGTATGTTGTGTGTGTGTTATGTGTGTGGTGTGATTGTGTGTTGGGTGTGTGTAGAGTGCGGTGTGTGTTGTGTGTGTAGTGTGCTTTTGTGTCTGTTGTGTGTGTGTGATGGTGTGTGTGTTGGGTGTGTGTGTGGCTGTGTGGTGTGTGTAGTTGTGTGGTGCGTGTGTGTGTGTTTTCTCCAGCCACCTTCAGCTGTTCGGGTGGAGACAGAGAGATGGACTTCAACACGCTCAAGGTCCTGCTAAAGTGAGGCAGGACGGGGGCAGGGAGGTCAAGGGTGCGAGTGAGGGCGTGACACAGTGATGGACACAGGGATCTGAGCTGGTGAGTAGCAGTGTGGCGTCAGCACAAGCAACAGTGGTTCTGGGAACTGGGCTGTTGGAGTTGGGGCAACTAGAAAGAGGGAGCCAGGGTGAGAAAAGTTGTTGTTAAAAGAATTTCTTTCAAAATGGTGGAGAATTTTGCTTAATTGTGCTAAGCGTTTGATGCCATGAAGTTGGAACTATATTATTTTCCATTTGTATATTTACATGTATAGAAAGAAGAATTAAACCTTGGAGTGTTTATGCCCTCAATTTGTCTGAGGTGAGAGTCACATCATCTACACAGAAAAATATCTGATATTTACTTTCTGCCCTTGGAATATATAAACCCACGAAGATACAGATAATGAAACTATCATTTCTCAATTTTCTATGACATCACCTTTGTAACAGTGAAAGCAAATGCTATGTTCTAATCCTACTCTTGTGAGGGCAAAAGCCTGATTGCCAACCAGAAAAACACATACACATGGAAGATGAAATCAGTGTTATCGCAGAAACAGACTTTCTACTGTTAGGAAAGCTCCATCCTGATTCCAAAGCAGCAGGAACAATGTGATCAAGCCTCCTGACGGCTGATGAGTGGTCAGACCTTCCCTTGTCACCAGCCCCTCTTAAAGCACGTGGTGCAAACACAGGTGAGGGGCAGAGTACATGAGTCCCACCAGGGCTACTCAGCTGAGTTTGCGTGTCTTAAAATTAAAAAGTAAAACAGTAAAGGAAGGGTGCCTTCAATATTTGATAGTTAGATATGCAGATTGGGAGTGACCCATTTTTCTCTCTTTTTTTTAAACTAGGACAATATACGTGCTCTCCAACTGATCAAGCAATGACACCAATTTTCAAGAATAGCCAAACCCCCTCGGGTGGCCTTGTGAAAAAGCATGGGAGAGTTTATGAGAATGTGAGGGTTAAGCTGAACCGACTCTGACCCCTCCCGTGAGCTCCACATGGATTCAGAGTCAGGAAGGTAAGTGTGCCATGCCAAGGGGTAGGTAGATCGGCCCACAGAAGTGTTCTCCACCTTGGAAACATTGGGTCCAGTTTTGTGAATGGGTAGCAAAAGGTTGAGTCACTGGTTCTGTGCCAAGAGTGGGTGGAGGCCTTCGCCTGGAGGACATCAGAACCAGCCTCCCTCCCTCACGAGTCACGTCTCACAGCCCCAGGCGGGAAACCAGCATCCCGGAGGCCTGTCGTCCAAACTCTGGGACCGGACTTTATGCACAAGCCCTCATGTCTACACAGGTAAAGCAGACAATTCACCAGGAAATACCCTAACCCACTGAAACAGGGAAAATACCCTAACCCACTGAAACAGGGAAAATCTCCCCAAAAAGGAGAAAAAAAAAAAAAAACAGGATGTTACCTCAAGGCTTGGGGAGGTGGTAGCAGACATGAATTACATGAGCAAAAACTGCTTCTACCCTAATTATGACGCCACAAACTAGTTGCTTCTTTTTATATTGCTGGGAAAGAAGCATTGCACAAAAGTGCAATGTGTGCTGATAATGGGGTTTATAATCCCATGAAAAGATCGTCAACATCATTAAGGATGAGGGAAATGCAAATGAAAACCACCACGAGCTATCATTACACACCTATCAGACGGGTAAGATCTTAGAAACTAGTGATAACACCAAATGCTGGCATGGATGCAGAGAAACTAGATCATTGTTACATTGCTGGTGGGAATGCAAAACGGTACAGCCACTCTAGAAAATAGTTCGGCGGTTTCTTTCAAAGCTAAAACATTCATTTATCATATGACCCAGCAATGTTGCTCCTGAATATTTATCCCAACAAAACAAAGACTTACGTTCGTACAAAAACCTGTGCTCAGATGTCCAATAAAAATACTGCAAAGAACTCAGATGTCCTCCAGTGGGTGAGACAAACTGTGGTCCCTCCCTGCCACGGACACTACGCAGCAACAGACACACGTGGATGAGTCTCCAGATACTGTGCTGAGCGAAAAGAGCTAGTTTCAGAAGACTGTGCAGGATAAGATTCCATTTGCATAACGCTCTCGAAATGACGAAACTATAGAGATAGAGAACAGATTAGCGGTTGTCAGAGCGAGAAAGGGAGGGAGCTGTCTCTCTTAAAGGGGGAGATCCTTGAGACGGAGCTGCTGTGCACACTGGTTATGATGGTCGTCAAACAATTCTGCTCACAGGTTAAAGTCGCATGGAACTAAATACGCAAACAAGTGAAAGCAAAAGCTGTGAAAGCTGAGTAAGATGGTTTGCTTATATAATGCTGATTTCTGCTGTGATACTGTTCCACAGTTATGCAAATTGCTACCACTGGAAAGACTGGATAAGGGGTATAGGGGACCTCTCTGTATTTTTACAAATGCATGAAAATCCACATTTATCTCGAAATAAAAGGTTTTAAAATCTGATTTCTTGGCCAGTGTGCAGAGACGATCCCGGGACATTAGTTTCACAGATGCATTCTGCCCGAGGTTTCCACCTGAAGCGCCCCCTGGCAGAGTGAGGTGAGTGAAGGATCAGTGATGCTTGCTGACGTGTGGTCCTTGGTATCACATGCAGGTGAGGCTCGAGGCCAATGCAAGACCAGAGGTTTTGACAGAGCCAGTTATGCTTAGAAGTCATGTAGCTCTTGCTTGGCACTAAATCCATCCCTTCTAATCTAGCAAAAGACACCCTTTAACCACATTCACCTAGAATTAAATGCGCTTGTGTCCTTTAGTATTGAGAAAGCACTGCTATTTTGATTTCTTTCATAGTGTTTGTATCAACGTCTAAATTCTTCTCCAATGCAAATGTTCCAGTTTAAATGGAAAAGTCAAAAACATTCAGTTGACGTTTAAAAATCCCAGTTTGCAGTTAACTGAGCAATCCTGATTGTGAGATTGGACATACCTGTGTTCACACTCTCCCTGCAGGTCCCTGCACTGGACAACAGGAGAGACAAAACAAGCCAGGCTTCCAGCCCTGGATCATTAGAGCACAGCGTCCCACCCGAGGAGGATCAGACGTTACACGTCAGCCCACCTAGCGCCAAACATCCAGGACCCTCAGGCAGACTCGGCTGTCCTTATCCTCAGATGACTTCACAGGTCACTGCAAACGCTTTAAACCTCACAGCTACTGCAAATCATTGTTTTTCCAATAAGGATATTCTACTTCACATCAAAAAGGATCTAATTTTCTAATAGAAATAGGTTGCACTTCTACAGATTTTGCAGTTGCATACCAGGGCCTGCTCAGGGAGGGAGAGGGGCCGCTGGATTTCCCTCCAGCTACTATAGCTATAGAACAAACTTATTGGAAGGATACTAAGATCCTTCAAAAAGTTTAGGCCAGCTCTTAAACTACCAGTAATTCAGCCAAAGAAAGTAATTAAGGATGCAGTTAAAGATTGGGCTATAACAATTATTGTTACAAATGGCCTAAAAGCCAACAGAAGATTGGTTAAATTATTCACATGTATATATTAAAATGATAACATAAAAGTATGTTAGTGATATGGAAAGATAATTATAATACAGTAAGTTTTTTAAAGGCAGTTTATAAATAGTAACCACAATAAAACATTATTTTTGGAAAAAATATAGATGTGTAAATGACTATATGCAGAAAGTTTGAAGAATGTACACAGTTATTCTATGTGTTGGTCTGTGGGTGGAATTCAAGAGGCCTTGCATCTTCTCTTAGTTATGTCTGTATTTTCTCACTTTTCTTTCATTCATATTATTAAGGAGAACAATATAAATTAATTGTATTTTAAGTAATAAATATATATACAAATTATATGTAATATTTAAAAGGTACACTATATAGTTAATATTTATATATAATATTAATACATAATTATATATATTGTATACATTATATATCGAAAGTAAGTGTATTAAGGCTCAGACTTAGGTAGAAAAGGGGGAAAGCACTGGACATTTGTGGGTATCTCACAGACACGTGTTCAAGGGTCTTCATCTGGGTCAGAAATGAGATCTCAAAGTTCTCTGCAGGAGAATCATTTTTATTTACCCTATGAGCAGATTTATTGAAGGATGAGACTAAAAGAGGGTTTGAGGAACCAAACAGAGCCCAAGAGAAGAGTGGGCTTGTATGTGGTTGCCACAGAACCTTCTGGAAGCCTCTGCAGAATTAGCGAACAGTCAGGCCAGCAAGTGCTTGGACACCTTCCATCTAACTGCAGAGCACAGGGCCGTGGACTGCTCAACCCCTCACTCTTGACCTAGAGGGGCCCTTAAGCCTTGCTAGAACTAAAGGAGAGAAGTGTCTTAAGAGTGACAATGACGGAGCCAAGGGGGAAATCTCTTGCTGGGCACTCACTCTGCAGGGAAAGGAGGTGAGCTGTCTTCATCTTTGAAAGCTAGTGGTGCCGGCACCCAGGGTTGGCCTCGAGGTCCCGGTGTCGCTGGCTCCCCTACATTCGCAGTAGCAGACATTTGTCGAGCACCTTCTTCTAAGTGTTAGGGACTATGGTAGAGGCTGTGACCTCAAAGAGGAATGCGTATGTGTGTATATGTTAATCCCAACATCCTAATTTATCCCACCCCCCTTTCCCCTTTGGGAACCATAACTTTGTTTTCTAACCAACAATGACCTACTTACTATACAGCACAGAGAACTAGAGCCAATGTTTTGTAATAACCTATAAGGGAAAATAATTTGAAAAAAATATATATACATATACACATATAACTGAATCACTGTGCTGTACACCTGACACTAATGTGACATTGTAAATCAACTACACTTGAATTTTGTTTTTTTTTTAAAAAAGAGGGATAAGCAATTACTCAGACGCTGAACACCGAACGCCCAAAAGCGGTATTGGGGGTTGGAAAAGTGAGAGTTTTGGACCTTGTGACTGAGAAGCTTCCCTCCTGTCTGCTGCGATGACAGAAGAGGAATTAACAGTGGGGAGAGGGCACGGGAAGCCACAGAGCTCTACGTGCTACCAAACTGCTCCCATGAGAGCTGTGTCCTTCCGCAAGGGACTGCCTCTTTGAGCTCCTGATTTCTTACCGGGGAAATAATCCCTCCCTCCTTAGGGCTGTTGGGAGGACGGCCTTAAACCCTGTGCATTAAGTGCATTCACACAGTAGTTGCTCACCAAGAAATTAATTCCAGCCACAGCCTTGCTGTTTGTAGGCGTCCAATAACTGACTATTAGTAAAGTGATTGGTGTAGGGAGCAAAATGAAAGAAAATGAGACGTTTGTAAAGCTTCCTTATCTGTATATTACATTGCGTGGTGGCTGGAAAGTGCGTGGAAACCAGGAAGGATGAAGGATGGGGCAAATGCCTCCTCCCACCTCACGTTTGCTTGTTTCTGGGAAGGGCAGAGTTGGTATTGATCCAGGGAATACTATTGCACTTGCCCTGGTATTCGGGATAAGTTCTACATTTTTTGTGGAACATTCCTGTGAGGACATTCCTGTGAGGTGCCATAAGAAGCATTCTGATAGGAGTGACCTTGACACGCCCTCAATGTAGCAGCCCTCCTGTAAGCAGGGAGGTGGGCGCATGCCTTGAGTTTGCTATTAGAAAATCATGATGGATAAACAACAAGGTCCTACTGTACAGCACAGGGAACTATATTCAATATCCTGGTTTATCCAATAAACCATCATGGAAAAAATATGAAAAAAGAATATATATATAACTGAATCACTGCTGTACAGCAGAAATTAACACATTGTAAATAAACTATACTTCAATAAAAAATAAAATAGAAAAATTTTTAAAGAAAATCATGAAAAAATATTGAAAGGAGCAGAACCTTATGGTACTTCTCCCCCCATGTCCTCCGCCCGCCTTTTGTCTGTAGAAAAACTCTAGTCAAAGAATAAGTTTAATCAGAGAAGTGAGAAAATGCAGAAGCAAAGTAAAGCAGTCAAAGAACACAAAATAATAATAGTTGAGTCATTAAGCAAAGTCAAGGACCTTGAGCTCCTCCTCGAGGGCTATAGATAATATTCTGAGCCCCATCCTGTGAGCTGTCTTATAGGTACTGAAACCCCCACCAGGTGGAGGAAGTTAACTACATGATGAGCAGACGGTAGCCACGACAAAAGCTGCCACAATTCTGAGAACCGGCCTGGTAGCCACGACAAAAGCTGCCACAATTCTGAGAACCGGCCTCAAAGAAATGGAAAAAACCCAACCCTGGAACTGAAGACTAACTGGACTTAAGACAATCAAGATGAGCATGACAATTTCAAGACGACCGTCAGAGCTGACTGTGCTGCTTCTGCATGGAGCGCCCCCCCTCCTATACACCCCTGAAATTTCCCTTTAAAAGCTCTTGCCCACTGATGGTCAGTGGAGAGTCAGACTTTGGACACGAGTCCACCCTCTGCCCCGGTTGCCAGCCTCCGGAATAAAGCAAACTTCCCTTTCCACCAATCTTGCCTCTCAAGTATTGGTTTTCGAGTGGCCAGCAGCTGGACCCGACTTTCAGTAACAAAACCGTAAATAGGACAAAACGCCAACAACAGCAATAATAATAATATCTTACTTTTGGATAAAAACTTTTATACAAATTATCGCATTAATCACGTTTCACATAACCCCATGTGATATATAACAGGCAGTATACTTCCATTACATTAAAGGGGAAAACATGTTACCAAGTGACTTCCCCAACGTAAAGCATGCAAGAAGGTGGCAAATTCAGGGCCCAGAAAGATTCCTATGTGTCAGGCACTGCTTCCATGAAGCTACAAACATGGATAAGATGTCACTCCTTCCCTGAAGAAGTACACGATCTGGTGGTGGATGCAGAGATGTAAACCAACACGTGAAAAAGGCCCCAGAGATATGAAGGTGAAGGTGGTCGCTCCAGAAAGGAGAAGCCCACCACCAGCAAGAGAGGGCAGGGAAGACTTGGCCAGTGAGGCCACGTTTGGGTTGCTTCCTTGAAGAATGAGAAGATTATAGGTAGAGCAGGGAAGAGGGGAAGGATGGGAGGAAGTGGTTCCAAAGGAAGAAGAAGTGTGGGCAGAGTTCCAGAGACACCAAAGCACTGAAGGTGTGTGTGCGTGTGAAGGATGTAGAAGGTTTCTGGAAAAGCGGGGCTAGGCGACAAAGGCCATCGCGTGCACCCAGAGGATTTATCTTACAGCCAATGGGCAGCCACTGTTGGTTTTAACCAGGAGAAAGACAGGATCAAATTTGAATTTGGAACTATTTTGACAGTAGAGAGGAGATGAACTTCTTTTTTTTTTAATATTTACTTATTTTCCTTAGTTTTTTGGCTGTGTCGGTTCTTAGTTGTGGCACAGGGATCTTTCCTTACGGCACGCGGTCTCTTCATTGCAGCACTTGGGCTTCTCTCTAGTTGTGGTGTGCGGGTTTTCTCTCTCTAGTTGTGACACGCGGGCTCCAGGACACGTGGGCCCTGTAGTTGTGCCACGCAGGCTTAGTTGCTCTGCGGCATGTAGGATCTTAGTTCCCCGACCAGGGATCAAACCCGTGTCCCCTGCATTGGAAAGCAGATTCTTTATCACTGGACCACCAGGGAAGTCCCAAGAGGAGATGGACTTCTAAGGGAGGAGATTGTTGGCAAGAAAGTCCAGGCACGATATGATTCTGGTCTAAACAAAGGCAAGGACCATGGAACTTGAGGAGAAGGGGTATATTTTTTTTAATTTTTAGGAAGATTTTTAAATCTTACTATAGGGGATATTTTTGAGAGATCTTTCTAGGGCGGAAAAATAGAGGGTCTGGTAATTATTTGGATATAGGTAGTGAGAGAAAGAAATCAGGAAAGATTCGAGGTTTTCAGCTCATAAATTTTGGAGGATGGTAATAATTTTAAGAAGAAAAAAAAAGCAGATGGGCCAGGGAGTGAAGAGGAGGAATTGGGAAGAGAAGGTAATACATTTGGTTTTGAGCAATTCTTTACAACTTATGAAATAAATATCTTTTGGAATTTATTTATTTATCTATTGGAAGAGTTTATTATGTTAAGACGTTGTTACAGGTTCTACGGTGCTTGGCACATAGTAGGATTCGATAAATATTTGTTGAATGAGCGGAGAGTCAACAGTAATTATTCAATGAAAGAATAGTGAATAGTCATTTTGACAAACAGGTAAAAACCAGCTGAGAATAAGCTGCTGTCAGTTACACAAAGCTTGTCGTCAAGAGCAGCAATTCACAATTTAAAAATAAAATTACCCAAGTTGTCTAAACAGGATATAACTAATAATTTACTTGCACTAAGCCAAACTGGCCTTTTCATAAGTGCTAATAACAATAGTCTTCACAATTTCAGAGATTCTTACCTGTCAAGTCGTAAATTCAGGACCCTGTAAACCAGCGTCTGCTGTATGAAGTCAGATAATAAAGGTTTAAAAATCCAGACATATGCACAGATCCTACGCCATAGATGGATCATAAGTCATTCTTTCCCTCTTAGTCTCTCTCCATAAAGACTTTAGAAGTCAAACACTGGTCTATAAATATCAAAAGTCTAAATATACTGCATTCTCACCTCCCCAGTAAGTCAAGAAGATTTGCAAACTGAGTCAAGAGCTTTGGCACCCTCGAAGCACAACCACGAACACGTCGGTAACTCGCGGTGAAACACCCAGGTGAAACCAGCTCAAAATCAGAACAACCTGATGACATAACCAGAACAGCTGGCCATCAAAAGCTAACAGGGTTTCATAAAACTATAGTAGAGAATTTATTGGCAGTTATGGGCACCCCTGAATAAATTGTAGAAATATGGTTAAGTCTTCAACCCCAATAGAGAGGACATCAACTCATATCTCTTGCTATTTTCATTAAAATAGCTATTCTGTATATAATTTACCTATTTTATTGAAATGCTATATATTTTTGAATGAAACCATGCCAGAAAGATGACTTTAGGCTAAAATGTTACTAAGCTTGGAAGAGTTTGAGGTGAGGACACCCTGGGCCCTAGTGCTCATCGGATGATGGAGCCCTCCTCCCTGGGCTACTATTTCAGTTCCCCGTGGAACCTGCCTGGGGCTTTCTTCAGGGTGGGGAGCCCTGATGTTTTCCAAAACACTTGTCTCTGAATCCCTTGAAAGCATGTACTCAAGAAATAAAGTCTGGAAGTAATCAGGGTATAACAATAACAGGTTAACTGATCTGCATGTGTGTGGAAGGGCACATTGGATAAAACGGGAGAGAAAATTCTGTTTAGAGATTGGAAATGAAATTTTATTTGGAGAAGTAAAATCTTCAGCACACTGGATGCATATACAAGAATATTAATTGCAGCATTGTATACAGCCTCAGATAACTGGAAGCAAAGTAAATGACCATTGATAGGAAAATGAATAGAATATAGTACATCTACAGAATATTATGCAGTCAGTATGAAGAATTAATTAGAGTATATCAGTTTACTTAGTGATATTTCTAGGAAGTACTGTCACTTGAGCCAAGGCATACAAAACATGTATAACCTAAAAGCTGTGTGTACTGTGTACAAATATCCCTTTCTCTCCAAATCCTCTTCTTGAGTTCAGATAATGAGATTTCATATAGTGAAGGATACCTGTACATGTATATGTGTATATATTTACATCTATAAATCAACAAACAGCATTATGAGATCCCATATTTTTGCATGTATAAAAATATCTGTGTAGGGGTGGGGGGAAAAATATCTGTGTAAATACATATAATAAATTTCTATATTCAATTTTTACAAAGAAGAAATGAAACAAATGAATTGCTTACATTTTATCATTTGTTTTCTTCTGGTATTTTCATTCCTGTAAAATAAATTCTATCTATACTTTGTGTAGATAATGTTTGAACTATTACACGTATTATCTTGTCCTCATAATAATCTTCAGAGGGAGACTAGGTGAGAAAAATGGTCCTCTTTGAAGTTAAGTCACTTGCTTAAGCTCACATAACTCAGGACCGGATGGTAGCCCAAGTCTGCCTAGCTCCAAAACCCTCTTTACTCCTCACAGGAGCCATAAGACCTCCATGGAGAATCAGACAGAATCAGCTCCAACAGTGGGAGCATCCTTTGCCACTGAATATGTTGATTACTCCAAGTACCAACCACCTCCAGTTCTTGGGCCCTGGGACTGAGGCCCTGGGAGTGAGGAGGTCATAGGATCCTCAGCTCTCAACAATCCCACGTCTGCACAGTGGAGGCAACTGGTAAACCTCACAGCGATGACAACCCACCTTTAAGCTGGAGACACCTGAAGCTGAGCACATGGGCGCCAGCTGTTTTTTTATTCAAGAGGATTTACCAGGTGTCTCCTTCACATTCAGAATAAAGGCTCTTTCAGCCATATATTATGGCATCTTTAGCACATTTCCAGTCTGTAGCACCCAGACTCAAGCTTTTATTAGACTGAGTCTTTGCAGACAGGGTTGGCCTGAATCAATGTGGAAAAAGGAAGACTGTATTAAAACACATGCAGTGGAAACTAATCCAGGGAGCACACAGACGTACTGGCAGCTACTTGCCTACAACCAGGCCAAGGATAAAGCATAATCAGGGAAAAGTGACCAAATCCATTTCCTATTGGAAGGTGGAACCAACTGGAAAGAGCAGCCCTGCCTCTTATACATTTGCTCTTGGAAAGTTCATGTGAGGCTCTGGTGCAGTTTTCCATCGTGATGAATCTGCAGGACTGGTGGTCCCACTCCCACTGACAGCACTGATACGTTTGGGTGTATGGTTCCAGGATTCACTTCGTTACTTTCTGCAGACATGGCCCACAGAGCAATCCTTTCCAGGCTCTGATCCTCTTTCTTGAGGACCGTTCTCTGGCCTGTGCCTCCCTGCGGGTTCTCCCTAGAGCTCCGAGCCATTCCACCCTCAGCCCACAGCTTCCATTTTTTAAAAGGTCTTGAATGAAGTGAAACGTGATTAGTTACTGGGAATGAGCTAACGACGTGCACAATTCAATAACCTTTGTCATTGATGAAATAAGGGAATAAAGATAATTTCCGCCAAATTTTGAAGCAATAGTAGCTCATTTTTTTCCATGAAAACATGTGTTCTATGAAAAACACAGAACTTAAATAGTTTCATCTTCATAGCGTCTTTTCAAGAAACATCATCCACCATCAACTTGAGGACTGCCTGCAGGCAGTAGAGTGGGAAGGTTAGGAGCCCCGACTGGGATTTGCACCCAAATCTGAAACTCAGTAGCCGTGTGATTTCCGGCAAGTTACTTAAACTCTTCCTGCCTCAGTTTCCTCATCTAAAAGAGGGATAGTAATATTACCAACTTCATAGGGTTGTTGTAAAGATTGAGTGAGAAAATGATCACTCAGAATGATCGGTAAATGAGAGCTATTAATAATTCATTAAGAGGAAACCTGTAATAAGGAAAGTGTGACGAGTCTGCCTGAAACCAACAGAAGTCTCCCCACTTCTACAGCCATGAAGGTACTGTCTTGCAAGAGGTACAGAGATACCCCTTCATAAACTGTCTACCCAAACCAAACTTATTCCAGTCCTTTGAAAACGCTCCAGGCTTTACTGCCCTTCCACACAGAGTCTGTCTTCCACCTGCAATTTCCCCTCTTCTCGAGGCCAGACTCAAATACCGCACCATATGTGATGACTTCTTGGAGACGCCAGGCAGAGGGATTCTCTTCCAACTCACGTGGTCTTTGTTCTCTTCTGCATCCAGGTAGCATTCATCTTGCCATGCTGTTTGCACGATGATTTATGAGTTAGATTTTACTGCTCATGCTTGATGGCAAGCACCCTAAAAACACGTACATTTTGTTTTTCCTCATAAAATCTTGTTCGATAAATGTATGCTGCTGAGCCATTTATTAAATATCCCATTTGGGCTTGCCAACAAGCAAGCGTAGTAAACCACGTATGCACTGGGAGTTGGCAGGAGAGTTTAAAATGCCAATTTATGATAAAAAAAGATCTTCACAAAATAATTAAAGTCTCACTGGAGCTTATTATCATTCCCTGTTTTGTTTCCACCTTGAAAATAATTACAAAAGATGCTAAAAATTTGTGACACATTTTCTTTAGTGTCTCTTTGCATCTGCAGGGGATGGTAGAGTAGATGTGTTCTGGAAGTTACTATTTTCCTCTCTGTCTGCAGTGGGACCCCACACATCTGTGCTGGCTACCCTGCTCCGGTTCCGGGGCACCTGCTTTGCCTTGTCTACTTTCTAGTTTCAGTTTGTTTCGTGAATCCCACTTGACTTCCGCCTGGGGAAAAGTACATTAATTCTGAGCATTTATTAGGCACTTAGTACATACCAACTACTCCATTCAGTGTTTTACAACCAGCAGCGTGCTGGTAAGGATTTAACAGGTGCACGGGGCGGGGCGGGGGCGGGGGGCAGCCCTGACTTGAAGGATTTGCCAATTTCCAGGTAAATGCAGCCAGTTCTGCTCGGATGCTTGCTCTGACGCTTGAGGATTTGTCCCAGCCTGATTGATATATTAGGAAACAACTTGAGCGTAAAGTGAATTTCAGTTTGCTCACGTGCGTTTCATCCCTGAGAGCCCAGGTGACAGAAGCAGGAGCACACAAATGGCACACGCGCTCGGGTCACCAGGACGACGAGCCACACCCACCGCAGCTGGTGGTACCCTTTCTGTCTGGTTTCAGAAGACCCTCCGGATGTTACTTCTGTGTAACATCAGCTGCACCCCTTCCCCCTCGGTCCTCCCTGTTCTCAATCTCCCCTGTACTCTCCCCTATTTTGTATTTTTCCCTCTGTTTCCTGTTCTTTTGCTCTTGGGATCTTTTTTCTCTCTCCCCCTCTCTTATTCTCTTCCCCTCGCAGACAGGGTGCTGGGCATGGCGGGGCCCCAGCATTGTAAGCACTCACTTCCACAAGCAAACTTCAGACTTTATCAAGGTGACCTTTCCGAAGTGACACATTTATCACAGCCTCCACACATTTCTTAACCAGTTAACATGGACGAACTGTGTCGCTATTTTTATTGAGTTACTATCTTTCTATTAAGTGGCACTACAAATTCTTGAGTGTTGTGGCCCTGACTGCATTTTACTCTAAGTCCCGTGGTTTTTAATGCAGTTTTGCCAGTGGGTTGAATCTGAGGAATGCAGACGTCACGTGATAGCAGAAGTAACTGCCCACTCCCCTTGGAAGAGCTGGCTGTGTGTGTATATCTCTCCCCAACTCTCCATTAGTGACGTCACAGTGGTAACTGAAACCCACCAGTGGGAGTGTGTTTGGGGCGTGGGACTCAGAATTTACATCTCTATCATTCCCAGGCAACACTGATGCTGCTGGGGCAGACTTCGAGGACCACTGCCTGAGGGTCAGACCCCACTGTGCCTCTCCTTTGCGGGAGCTGGGAGCCACACCACCCCTGCTCTCCACCTACCCTCACAGGGTGAGAGGAATTGAGGAAGGCCCAGTGGAAGCCCCATCTGTGGTGTCTACACTGATGGATTCACCGCCTGGGAAGACTGGGCTGCACTCCTCTGCTTCCAGAGTAGGGAGCAGTGACCCTCCCCTTCTCCCTGGCCTTGGCGAGCTGGCCTTGGAGTCATCTCCGTTTGGATCTACATCCACGCTCCACAGGCCACCAGCTTATGAGCTGCGGGACCTCGTGCAGATCAACGAACTTTCCCAGCTTCAAGTTTTTTCTTCTGTAGAGTGGGGATAATAATACCTTGCTTGAAGTATTGTTGTGAAAATAAATTGGTACCTGATCCCCTAGTTACAAGGTTGGGTAGGAAAGCAGAAGTCCTTGTAACACATTTTCCCGAAGGAATTGAATACCTAAGGAATTGAATCCTCACTCAAGCCTTCCCCACTCCACAGGAACGTGTATCCCAGACCATCTCATCAATACCTTTGCTTGTCAGTCTTTGCTACTTTTGCTAATGGATACGTTAAGACAGAATTCAATGCCAATGGATTGCAAAACGAAACTGCAATTCTTTCAAGAGCTGGAAGATTTCAGGAAGCCTGTGAGTCATGTGAGAGATGTGCCCTAACCATACGCTCAATGGACAGGGTGGAAGCTGACAGTCAGACCAGATGGGGGAAGAGAGAATCAACAAGGACGACGATGGGGTAGGGTCCTCAAACAACATGATTTGAATATCAAAGTATGATGAACAGTCCAGTCCTTAAGAAAATTGATAAAAAAAACTATTTTTACCAAAATAACCCTATATGAATGCTGAGAAAGTCGGATGTTATAAAATTTCTCTTTTTTGTAGTTATCTGTTGAGTTCCAACATCATTCTGGCTGCTTTTTTGTTGTTGATAGGAAGTAAAAATGACTTAGGGGGAAAAAATGGGAAAATAAAAATATAAAATATTATATAATTATAGAATAATAATAAGGGCTAAAATATGAGGAAGAATAAGAATGTTGGTGTAAGAGATTTCTTTAAAAAATATTTTTTGCATGAATCTAGTCCAATCTCTTGTTTTTCCTTTATCGCTGTTAAGCTGGACTTCCTTATAGTTATATTATCTCCCCTAAAAAGTGAAGTTAGACTGACTTATAAAATATGGCCAATTTCCAGAATTTAAAACGTGCTCTATGATCTGAGTAGGAGAGCCCAGAGAATGCTTCAACAGTTATCCTTACATACAAAAAGTCCAGTCTTCACTAACTGTTTTAACAGGCTTATGTGGTTTGATGTTAAGTTTTTAATCCAACATAATTCGCTCACAGTAACGTGGTTTATAGTCTTTTTTACCATTTTCAGTTTGCACACCGAGCGCTTCTACAGTCTTTATCTTATGCTTTCTGTCGAGAGGAGGAGAGATGAGCTTGCTTTCTGGTAATTTTGTCTTAAGGTGGGAGCATCGCCTACCTGTTTTGCATTTGTTAGTGCCCTAGAAAGGACATCCTGGCAAAAGCTGTGGTTCCTTCAAAGCCTTCCCATGGGTGGTTCCTTCTGCTTAGCGCCTTCTTTTTTTGCACGCAGAGAGAGCTCTTTCTGCAAGTGGGCATTCATGAAGACTCCCAATACCTAGGAAGAGCAGATCCATCTGGAATGCAAAAAGGGGCCTTTTGAGTCAGGAAGGCAGCAGCCAGCCTGGAAGTGGTCATGAGAACAAATTTAAACCGTACCAGTCTTCAGCTGAACCTGGGAAGTCCAAAGCACTGCAAAACGGGAAATCCGTATTAAAGGATGATTCACAGCCTGATCTGGTTAAATCCTCGGATGTGAAGCAGACCACACAGTAAACGAAACCAATGGCGAAAATTCAAAGAAATAATGTAAAACTGGAGTACAAGTTGGGAGATCTGGTCTCTTATCCAGATTTGAGAAAGTATTTGTGTCCTTTTTGGAAAGTTACTGATTTCTTTGCACATTATTTGCTCATATAAGGGCAAATGATGTAAGATGTGGGTTCTCTCTGGCTCGAACATGTCACATCATTGTATATGCCTTCAAGCTCTAAAGGTCAGTTTATGGGAGGGACCAAAGCCCTACAGGCCTTTCTCGAGACCGACATAAGCGACACTCACTGTTTCGTGGTGTCCCATCAGCTGGCGAAGGGTCTGAAAAACCACTTCTGAACTGACATAGAATCATACTAGACTCACCAGCTCTGTAAAATAACAAATTAGGTCACAAGCAACGGAACAAACATCAATATGCTGACTCTGTTTCTGAATTTATTTTATGTCTTCTAGTAGTGTATTACCTTTGTACCCTTTTTCCCTTTGAGGCTTCGCAGAACTTCAATTTAGGATGAATAGCTAGATCAAACTTGGTCCTGTCCAGACTGAGACCCCTTCCTCGGGACCTTCTCTGAGCTATTGGCTGCCGCTCTGGTTCACATCTTCAGTATCTCACCGCTGAAGTGCCTTCGCTTGCTTGGTTCCCACCAGCAGTTGGCTGCACTTCCAATTGATTCCATGAGCGATGCTAGATTACTCTTCCTGGAACCTCACCCACATGTGCATGATGTGAAATTCCAACTCCTCACCCTCAGGTTCAAGGTCCTCTTCAATGGCTCCGATCCTCCTTTTTGGTTTGGTCTCCTCCCAACACCACTTCTTCCATTTACAGAGGTCTGATCACCCCCTTCAGCAGTGTCCTCCACCTTCTGTTTCTTCTGGTTTAATTTCCAACTCTCCACAACTCTGAGTCTTTCAGATCCAGATCAAGCCATCGCCTTCTCCGTGCAAGTGGTGATCTTGTTTTCCTTTAATAAAGGATGCTTGATCCATTTACTCAGTCAACAAACTTTTATCGCAGAGCTACTATGTGCCAGGCACTGTTCTAGCTAGAGAGTCAAAACTCCTCAATTGGCATTTTCTCACACACTTGCTCTAATAATTTATAATACAGAGTTAACCTTCATCAGCAATGCACTGCTCCCAGCAGTGTGTCAAGTACTTCCCGACGTGTATTATTTCCTTTTCCCAGTAACCTTCTGAAGTGAGGACTGGTATCCTCCATTTCTTAGACGAAGCAGTGAGGCACAGAGAAATTGAATGATTTTCCCAGCCGGGATTCACAGTTGGCTTTCCGGCTCCGGAACCCCCCTCTCAGCCACTATCCCGCTTGGTCTCTCCCCACTTGGCCATCACTGCCCCTGCCATGGGCTGCCTGGCACCATTTTTAGTGTTTCGCTCGTGCATATCCTGTCTCCCCAACTTTAATAAATTCCGTGTCTCTCAATGAGCACAACAGCACAGCATCTAGTGCAGCCGGGTTCACCCAGTCATGATGAGATTTTGCCGGAATTCCATGTTGGAATCATGGTAATAAGTGTATGACATGAACTGCTTATGTTTTATAGTATGTGGGGAGAACACTGGGAAATCATACAGCTCCTCAGTTTTACCTACACTTCCCACCTCCCCTGAAACTTGCCACCTCTATCGAGCTTGTCCTTCAATATTACTATTACAATAAAACCTGCGACATTTTTGCCTTAGATTTTCATTCTGTCATCTTAAAGAAATAGGGAAAAGTCACCAGAAGCCTAAGGGCTTTGGGAGCGGCAGGAAACCACACCCCTCTAACCCCACCCCAGCAGGACAGCCCGGTGTGGACTTGGGTCTGCGGCTGCCTTGAACCATCTCGCCCGGGTCCCCCAAGGCCACGAGGCCCGAAAACGCAGCTCCACTCACTTTGCTAAGGAAAACTTTTCTGTGTGTTTCCTTGGCCACTTTTTATTTTTATAAGAACAAAAAGTGGCCACAGCACATTCCAAACCCAGAGTTGTGTGTTTCCCAACACCTCTCCTAACTTTGAAACAGTCGAGCAGCCTCTCTCCTGGCCGCCTCACATTATATTTCAAATCCAGCGTTAGGGGAAATTATGAACCGAAACAGAGAGACCTGAAAAATGAAAAATCTATATTTTTTAAGCTGCTGCTGAGCTACCATTTTGGCGTTCACTGAAACTTTCTAACTGAACTTTTTTTTTTTTTTTTTTTTTGGTAACCGGCCTCTCACTGCTGTGGCCTCTCCCATTGCGGAGCACAGGCTCCGGACGCGCAGGCTCAGCGGCCATGGCTCACGGGCCAAGCCGCTCCGCGGTACGTGGGATCCTCCCAGACCGAGCAACGAACCCGCGTCCCCTGCATCGCAAAGGCAGACTCCCAACCACTGCGCCACCAGGGAAGACCCTGTATCTGAGCTTTATATGCTAGGCTTGATTCCATGGCTTTGCTCTGCGACTTTGAGCCTTTCTTCTCTCTGTTCTCACAGAAGTGCTTTTAAACCACTTACTTCATAGCTCTCCCAACTTATCCCTTACAACATTCAATGATGAAATATTAATTTCTAAAATACTTCTTCAAGAGGTAGGAAAGGGAAATTTGTTTCTTTGTTAGCAGTTTATTATTTTCTTAAATTAATACACTTTTTTGGGAGCAGTTTTAGGTTTACAGAAAATTGAGCAGGAAGTTCAGCGAGTCCCCATACATCCCATCCTGCCCTGGACTTGGGTTCCCTATTATTAACACTTTGCATTGATGTGGCACTTATGTTACAGTTGCTGAACCAATATTAATACATTATTATTAACTTAGGTCCGTTGGGGGGTCACTCTTGGCGTTGAACATTCTATGGGCTTTATCAAATGCGTATGTCACGTATCCACCATTACAGTATCATATATAGCAAAACCACGTACAGAGTGGTTTTACTGCCCTCAAAATCCTATGTTCCTTCTGTCCATCCCTCCCTCCCTCTTAACCCCTGGCAACCACTGATCTTTGTGCTGCCTCCATAGTTTTGCCTTTTCCGCAGTGTCATACGGTTGATGGCATACGGTATGTAGTCTTTTCGGCCTGGCTTCTTTCACTTAGTCATATGCATTTAAGGCTCCTCCATGTCTTCTCCTGACTTGAGGGCTCATTTATTTTTAGCGCTGAATAATATTCCACTGTCTGGATGCACCACAGTTTATTTAGCCATCACCTACTGAAGGACATCCCGGTTGCTTCTGTAGTGTTTTTGGCTGCTGTAAATAAAACCACTAAAAACATCCATGTGCAGGCTTTTGTATGGAGAGAAGGAAATTTCTGAGTTAAATTTTAAAAAATAAAAGTATTACAGCAGATGCCACGTCCGACATTATTACTATTGTGATAACTGATGTTATTAAGATTGTGTTAGCAAATCTGGAGCCAAAAGCAGTGGTAATTGGACAGTTGAAGCATATTTTATAGATACTTTTTATCTATAGAAGCATATTTTATATTTTATTTTATAGTCCCGCATCCACAGGGACGCTTGATTTACTTCTAGATATTCAGGGCTTAACATCTACCTGTTAGGAAGCCTTTGGCTCCCAAGGAAGGAGAAAAGCCACTGTGCGTCAGGTAGGAGCACACTCTGAAACAACAGAAAACCCAGCTCTCAGAGCCTGCACAACGGGGCTTTGTGCCTCTGAGATAAGAGGAGGGGAGGGCGGCGGCCGCCGGTGGCGTCCTCAGACCCCTGGTCTCCCCATATCCTCCCTCCCACCGTCAGTGTTGACACCATCTCTGCCACCTTCTTCCCTGTCAGCTCAGGGTTGCCGAGTGGGCGTGGCAGCATTCAAGCCGGGCAGACAGGAAGGGGCGGCGCCAGCATGGCCTTTACAAGGAAGCACCCGGTGTCCCTGCAGCTTCCACGTGGGTTTCTTTGGTTTGCATCTCACTGGCCAGGCAGCATCCCATGGCCACTTTTGGACCCAAGGGAGGCTCCGAGGCAAGCATTCAGTTCTTCACAGCTCTGTGGTGGAGGAGATCAAGGGGAAGGACAAGGGGACTGGTTATCAGATTGGCTAACCCCACAGGTGAATAAATAGCCAACAACAGCAGCAAACACACTCAACACAGCTCCAGCTGGGCTCCGTCTAAGCACCTCGCAGCGCCCAAGGATCTCCTGCTGCTCGTGGGGAGACCTGGTTGGAAAGAGATGCTCAGACGGGCTGCCGTGCTCCATGACATCTCCTGGTGGCTACCACAGTCCCGTTTTCCATCACTGCTCAGCAATACGTTCACTGAACATGCCAAGACAAAGCAACCTCCTGTTTGACTAGTCGCTTGTCGTGTACAAGACCCAAGTTTCCCGCCTTCTGATGTTGAAGATCAGCCTCTGAACGTAGGGCTGGAAGCACAGAGAGCATAGAAGAGGCAAAATGTTCACTTTCATGGCATTTCTCGTTTATTTGCCACTTCCATTGCTTTGATTTCGGCGTCGTTATCCCTCACTTAGATCTTTGCGATGACTTCAGAATTATCTCCCTCTGCCAGTCCCCCCACATTCAAATCATTTCTCCCAGGGTTTCAAGCTGAGCTTTCCTGAAACACAAAACAATTCGGTCCCTCACCTGCTCACACACCTTTGCTGCCTCCCCACCGCCTGCCAGGTGCAGTCCTGATGCCCTGGCCTGACGTCCAGCATCTTTACAATCTGTCTCCATCTCTCCATCCCCAGTCTGGCTACGCGCCCTGCCCCTGAGCCTCCACTCATGCTGTTCCCTCTGCCTGTACTGTGTTCTTCTTCTCATAAAAATCCAGGATTTCAATGCACAAAGCATAGAAAACCAAACACTAATCCACATTAGAAAACTCTAATATAAGACACATATTAAAGCATTTTAAATGTGAGTTCAAGAGTCATTTCTCAGTATAGACGTGTTTTTAAAATATGGACAAGGAAAAAGAACTACAGAAGACCAGAGAATTTAAAGACTCTGTATCCTAAAAAAACCTCAATAACCTGGTAGAGTAATAACGTGTAGTGCAGACAAGGTACTACAACAAATAAAAATGGAAAAGCTGCCAATTCCTGAGCTATATGTTGGTAGCTTACATAACAGTATACACTTTCATTCATATGAAAAATTTAAAGCTACATAGAGAAGTGCGTATTGTTTATACTCCTTTGTTGCAATTTCTGAGCATATTCCTTAATCTTTTGGGCCTCAACTGTCACATTTATAAAATGGGCATATTCATAAACTGAACAGAAGATAGGGAGAGAGACTAAAAAAATTGTCGGAGGTCTTTCCAGCTTTAAAATGTCCAATACTATTAGGTATTTATTTAATTGTTTCATAATAGTAGCCTCTTATTTCCAGCAATCTCTCCTTAACTTGTGTAAGCACAGGACTAATTCACAGGCATCTAGTCTGGAGGGAGCAATACCGCATTAGCATGAGAAATACCTAGGTTGCTATTGTTTCTCCACGGGTTTGTTTTTTTTTTTTTTTTTTTTTTTTTGGAAAACCCCGGGTTTTTTTTTTTTTCCCCCGGGTTTTTTTTTTTTTTTTTTTTTTTTTGCGGTACGCGGGCCTCTCACTGTTGTGGCCTCTCCCGTTGCGGAGCACAGGCTCCGGACGCGCCAGGCTCAGCGGCCATGGCTCACGGGCCCAGCCGCTCCGTGGCATGTGGGATCTTCCCGGACCGGGGCACGAACCCATGTCCCCCGCATTGGCGGGCGGACTCTCAACCACTGCGCCACCAGGGAAGCCCTCTCAGCATTTGTTTTTAAGAGTCAAGAGAAGGACTCAATACCCCTGGCAGCTTCTCTCCATTTCACTTAGTCCTTTTCTAAAACCTCTGTTTGGGTGACTTAATTCTGTGGTTTCCTGTGATTTAATTCTGTCAAGTGGTTCTACCCAGCTCCAAAGTTTACTGATGTCTCTACAAACCTAACAAGAATGATGAAAGTCGTACAAGAAAAGCAATTTTTGTGGAGTTTCAGCATGTGCAGAATTGCAAATCCTACGATGCTCACTTGCATCTTTTTGTTTCTGTGAGTGGAGAAACTAACCCTTCATCTACATGCGAGGAATATTTTAAAACTTTCTATTTAAACTGTGGCCCAGTTCACCAGATTCCACATCTTCTTGTGGTTCTCACTTGATTTTCAAAACATAACTGTTCGTACAAGAAAGCAGTGAATTATAGGATTTTCTCTTTACATCATTCTCTGTCCACTGAGCACAAGAGAAGTCATGTCTGCTGTGGTTCAGAATTCAACCATGCCATAGAATCAAAGGGTGAGAGGGATCTTAAGATTCTGCCGTAGACATAGGGTGGTGCGTTTTCAAATGTATCCTTTCCTCAAGAGGGATTAACTGCATACGTCATGATTCAACCTCTGCCCTCTCGGAGCATTTGATGGAGTGATGGGCGGCCCGGAGGTGGATGATAAGTCACCATCAGCCATGCGGCTGGACCGGGAGCAAGTCCCACAGCTGCCCAGCCCTGCCGTGCAGGAGGGGGGCATTTGCCAAAACAGCTCGAGGTGCAGACATCGTACAGTGGGCAGGAGGCTGTCAGATGTCGGGGGTGGGAGCGTTCTCTCTAACACCTTTCCCTGAAAAACTGCTTAAGGACTCATTCAAGGAACATCCGTCCCTACTAATAATGGAAACTAACATTTTCCAGGTGCCCCCTCTGGCTGTCACTGTGCCAAGCTCTTCACATGAATGACGTTCAGGCAGTTGGACTCCAGAGCCCAGTGGGGTCTAAGCCCACACAGCTTCGCTCTAGGACCCCCTATTAGTTAAGGGCTTCTGGTGCCCAGGGCGCTGTGCCTGGGCTTTGGGAGGATAAAATGAGGAACGTGCGGAAGATACAGCCCCCCAGCCAAGACCTTAAAGGCTTTTGAAGGAGGAAAACATGTTCAGAGACAGATAATAACACAAAAGCAGCAACCGTCTTTTAAACAGATTTGTTCTACCTTGGTTTGAAATAGTTTTGTTTGAAGGAGTCCAGGCCCACATCACCCTGGAGACACTGCAGTGCTCAGGGCCAGGCAGGGGACCGGAGTCCAAGTCTGGCACCACAGGCCCGACTCAGCTCACGTTAGCCTAGAGTCAGCTTTGGGGCAGCTCAGTAGAAAAGCATTGAAACTTGTATTTCTGACCCTTCCCAGATCAGAACTCACATGGAGAGTTTCTCACTTGCAAGAGAAGCAAAAAGGAGGATTCGCTGGCTTAATGAACAGAGACCCGGCACCTCCAGGACCATAGGCTGCATGTGTGTCTTCAAGCCAGGATCTCCCAGCATCTCATCCCTCGGCCTCACGTCACCAAAGACAGCAGGACCTGCCCAGAGCGGAAGGGCTGGACATCCATGTGCACACAAGCGAAGGACAAAGCGGCCCAGGGTGAACGGGAAAAGCCAAAAGAAACTTTTGTTCTGCGGAAAGAAGTATTGACCAATAATTATCCCTTTGGCCTATGACTGAAAAAGTTTCAGCTCCCTACACATATTAATAGGCCTTTGTTTCCTGATGCCTCTCTCGTCACTTTTTCTGGAGAAATGAGAGGTGATAGCATTCACGGGATGGCTGAAAGGAAAAGGTAGAAATGCAGTCTTTAGCCACAGGCACTCTTGGACCAGGCTCGGCGAGTCAGACCAGCAGCCAGGTCGGGCCGCATGTGGAGTGGTGACGTGTCAGAGTTACTTCTGGAAGCATCACAGAGCTTCAGGCTCAACACCTCTAGCAGGCTGTTCTTGGCAGGCATGGCCCGTAGAGAACAGAGTGTAAATTTGCAGTATGCTCAGTGGAGTGGGAAGCCAAGGTGAGGACATTCCTAAAAAATGTTCCTCCAACCAATGGTTTCCATATTGCCGAGCAAGAAACCGTCTTCTCTCGAGCTGGGAGGAGTGCGGATGGGAGGATGGGAGAGGGGCCATTTCAAAGTTCTTGGCTTTTCCCTCTGTCTCTAATAATTTTGTGAAGAAAAAACAGTGTTTTGCCATAAAAATATAATGAGCCATTTATCCACTGCCCTCCCTATGAAACATATTACATACCATTCTAGAAAGAAACACAATAATTTATGTCTAGTTTTCTCATTCACATTGAGAGACTGGCTATCTTTGGAAGATTTGTGGCAATCAGCCTAGAAAATTGATTCCCTGGGTAATATTTCATCCAGATCCTCTATTTTTTAGAGAAAAGAACACGAAGAGGGTAATGAAAGCTGTGAGAGAAGAGGACTCCCTGGAAGTAATTCGTGCTGCTCGGGGGGCCCCTTCTCCCCAGCTCCCTCCGTCCCTAGCTGTCGGCCTCCCGGCAGACAGGCCAGGCCCAGGGATGGACAACCAAGGGGACAACTGGAAGCAGTGACCCCAAAAGTTTGGCAGCCAAGGTTCCCTACAAGGCAGCACAGCTCCTGAAATCAGCAAGGGTATATGCTCGTGAGGTCACTCCTGCTACCTCAGCCCACTCCCCAGCGGTCAGCCTGCCATGTATAGAAGCAAGGAACAGTCTAGCAAGAAAGCACAGCCCTTGAGATGAGAGAGCAGCAACAAGCCCAACACACAGGGTAGAGTGAACACCACCCAAAGTTAAAACCGGGCTGCTCTGTAAGTGTGAATGCTTAGAGGGCAAGGACTGCATCTCCAAAGCCACAAAAAGGGGTAATCGAACGAGAACAGGTGAAAGAAACAAGAATCCATGAAGACTATGGGAAAGGAAAATAGAATTCTTCAAAGGAAAAAAATTTAATAAGGGCTTAATAGCATACAAAGTCCAAAATAATGTGGTGAGAATTATTGCAAAGCAGCTCTCCCAGAGCAAAGTGCAATGTGTTCCAAAAGCACACCATAAAGAAATGGAAAGTATAAATACACGTGAGGGATGCAGAGGACCAGGAAGGAGTTCTAGGAGGAGAAAACAGAGAACGGAAGAGACACAGCGTGCAAACAAATAGCAATACATCATCTAGAGCTGAGAAAGGAAAGCCCTCGAATTCGAAGGTCATTTTCCACTGAATTCCATCCCGGATAAAATGTTAAGCCCACACCGAGACATGCCGTCACTCAATTCCAGAACATTAAGGACCAAGAGAAGCTAGTTGTCATGAAGGGAGAGGTGGGGAGTAGCTGGAAATCCAGTGAAGCTGTTCAGAACAAGGTGACGATCCAGCAGATTTCTACACGAGGGGGAGTGAGTCAGCGGATGAGGTGAAAATGAAGATCTGAGTGAAAAGGAGCAACCAGTGGCCCCTGGATGCTGGGAAGGCAGAGGTGTGTGCAGAGGACAGGTGGAGTCCAGGCAGGGAGGGAAGAAGGAGGACACAGTGACAGCAGAAGACGAGACAGAAGCTCATGTCTGATGCCCCAGGAGGGGAAGGCTCAGCATGAAGACGGGCGGGCATGAGGTATGAGTCTTTGGAATTTGCCCCCTTGCTTTCAATGTGTCTGTGGGGTAGAAGGAGGAAGACAGAAGAGGCACTGCCAGGGCGTGGCAACGGAAGAGCTGGGCTGGGCCAGAGCCAGGGCCAGCCGGGGGCCAGTGTCTGGGGATGGGGTGGGGGGGTCCAGGCTAGGGGCAGCGGGGATCCGTGTGGACACATTTGCTGAGAGCCACCAAAGTTTACTCATCCAAAAGTTAACACCGGGAATTCCCTGGCCGTCCTGTGGTTAGGACTCCACGCTTTCACTGCTGAGGGCCCGGGTTCGATCCCTGATTGGGGAACTAAGATCCTACAAGCCTTGCAGCTCGGCCAAAAAAAATAGTTCTCATTCAAACATTGACACCCACGGAACGTGAGTGCCCAGAGAGAGCACTAAGTTGGGCGTGGAGGCGGCCCCGCCCTGGGTCCTCAGCACCAGGTCACAAGCCGGGTGACGGCAGGCCGGCCTGCTGCCTTCCTTCTTTGTAAGATGGGCTCCCGTCCTGCTTGACAAGGGGCGAGGCTCACCTTGCAGAGTCAGGTGAAAGCTGTGCACACCCCAACGGGCTACACGAACATGAGGGGGCACCTCATCCCAACGAACAAACGGGGCAAGGCGGGCAGGACGTGGCTGGCTTCCCACGGTATCAGAGCCTTACCTGCGGGCTGGGCGGATGCCAGGGCCTGGTCAACAGCCCTCCACTCCCCCGGGTCTGGTTGGAGAGGCCCCTGGACCTGCCTGGGAGCCGCTAGGAGGCGGTCTGTCCACCAGAGCCCTCACTCCAGTGGGCTTCCCGGGCTCTGCACAGGCTCCTTGGCCCGGATGGCAAGGCTTGGGCTCAGGTTCCACCAGACCCAAGGTTTCAGCAGGTCCTCAAGCAAGACATGCCCTCCTGCAGAGCACAGAGCCCCACGAAGCCCTTTCCAGAAATCCCCCTGCACCTTCTCTATCTGTGGTGAACAGGTCGTTTGTGGGCAGTGAAGGAAGGACGTTGGCCCAAGATGTCAGCCAACATTCATGCCTGGACCCTTGGACATTACTGTACTGTCACTTTATGTCATCTGACTGCCACTACCAAGCCCTACCCGAGGCATTTCACACGTGTGATTGCAGATCCTTACAATGACCCCGTGCTCCAGGATCGTTCCCACAACAGCCCTGGAGATACAGAAACATGAGGAAACCGAGGCTTAGAACTTATGTTGCCCGAGGTTTCATAGTGGATGAGAGGCACTGGAGATTTGAACCCAGTTCATTCGCCCCCAGCCTGTCCACTGGGCAAGACCACCTGTGCCAACGCAAACCATCACAAGGAGCACTGATCAGGAGTTGGTGTATCCCTTGGGGAAGACCTTTAACCTGCGATGAAAGATGTCAGGAGCCACACCACCGGCCAGCTGGGCGTCTGCTCGGACAGGGGCCACCAACAGGCGAGAGGCTGCTGGGCATCCAGGCTGCGTCCCCGCTTGTCACATCCGCAGGCGGGAGCGTGGATGCCCACCCCTGACTCACTCTTCATGGCTTGGCTACGTTCAGCTTTGCTTCTCCATACAGTTCAGGTGGGAAGGAACAGTCCAACAACATCATGAAGAAAGATGTTTTCCATTGGGCCCTAAAACAAGATGTGATGAGGTCCAAGTTGTTCCAGACTCTGGTCACCTGCTACGGGATGTCAGCCGCAAGTGGTTTGTAAAGTGTCTGGAAGACAACGGTCAGAGCGTGGGCTCCCAGATGGGCAGTGGGTGCTATCACAAATAGTCCTACACTAGCCAGTAAAGGCAAAAGATCAACTGTCTTTATTATCATCTGTATGAATTCAGGGTCATGAGACTATAGCAAGATGCCCCAGTCACTGACTATCGGCACCACGGTCACCCTCCCTGGGGGAGCAAAGTCCATCTGCTTGTGGACAAGCCTTTGCACATGTACCAGAGGCACGTATGTGACCAGCAATAGCTGTCCACTGTGCCCCGTAGCATTGCTGGTTCTGTACATTGAACCTGATTATTTCGCGAGTTAAAATATAAAATAAGCACATGTGGCCCCATGCACGCACATACACACACACATACAACCAAGCTGTGATTGCTATTCTAGCCACCCGATCTGACAAATACAGAGAAGCGCCAGGAATGGAAATTTTTCAGCTGCTGGCAAGAATGCAACCAACCTTTCCGCCCTTTAAATGAACGTTTTGAAGTAATTGATCAAGATTTGCGTGGTTTCCTACTCCCCCTCCCTCTCTCTCTTACACACACACACACACAAAAACTCACACACATGCTGACATACACACTCACACAAGGAAAGAGGGAAAGTATTCTTAATACTAGAGTCCAGGGCAGCACAAAATCTCTGGCTGTAAAGTAAATCTGCCTCCGTTCCTAAGACCTTACATTTGAAAAGTGCCTCACAGGTTTCCAGATACTTCCCCAGACATCCTCTCCTTGGTACACACGCAGGCCTAGTGTGTATGGTCATCATGTTCACGGAGGACGAGTCGGTGCTTTAAAAAATAGCAAGAGCCAAACGGTTCCGGGTTCAAAGCCCGGCTCTACGTCCTCTTTGCTGTGTGACCTCTCACTAGTGACCTAACATCTCTGGGTCACAATTTCCTCGTCTAAAATAGGAGGATAAAGCCAGCCCCAGCGACTGTGGTGAACGTTTCATTTAAAGCATCCAGCATGAAAATGGACTAGTGGTTTTACCGAGAAAGAAAGTGGCCCAGGGAGCATCAGTGATGGAGCCAGAGCCCTGGGTGAGAAGCGCAGAGATGTCCCTCGGCCTCGCTGGAAGGCGTGTCCAACCTGCTCTCCTGCTTCCAGGCTTCCCTCTCGGTCTAGATATCCCCTCCTCATTTTCCAAACGTGGTGACTGCCCTGCACTTCCTCACCCAGTCCAGACATCACCTCCTCGCCCACCGGAGCCACAGTAAAGCCCCTCTGCCCTCTCTCAGCAAGAGCCGTGCGGGCACCTCACAGGCTGCACTCTGAGGGCAGGTGCTGTGCATTTAATTCTGGATTCGAACCGCTGGGTCACAGCAGGTCACCGAGTTGGAAGGAAGGCAGAGCAGGGACAGCCGAGGTGTTGGCCACACCGTAGTTACTTAGGTTCCCAGCAGGTGAAAACCCAAGCGATCCAAGGAAGTCACCTTTGAAATCTACAGGCAAAGCTATCTCATTATTTTCTCTCTGTTATCGCCAAGAAATGCTTCCTTTTATCTATAAACCCTCCCTATAAATGTAACCCACTTCCTCATTATCAGACCTGCAGCGACAGGGAGCAACCTGTCCAAGTTCACCCACAGAAACTCCTGTGTCCTGTCCTCTGGAAGCCGCCGGCTGCGCTTAGAATCAGGGTCCCTCCGACCTGGGAGTGGCCCAGACAGCACACAACTTGTTTCAGAGAGAAAAGAGGTAAAATCCAGGAGGGCAAGGAACACACAACTGAGCTACTTCTTTCTTTTCTCGTGGGACCAAAATTCACTATCCTCTAATCACTGGTTTTTCTATTCTTTTTGTATCGTTACCAGTTTACCACTTTCCTTTTTGAAAGGCAGAGAGAAGATCTGGACATAATACCTCTGAAATATTCGTAATTTTTAAAAACACCCAACCAATTTCAGTTGAGTGACGCTAATGGAACTTACCACGAGACTAGCTGTGATTCCTCTCCCGTCATCATCAAAAATGTAGAGCCCTGGCGACACGCCAGCTGCGGCACAAGGCCCACGGGATATCAAACTTTATGAGGCCCAGCCCCTGTTACCCAGCAGTGCCCAAACTTGAAGGGGACAGCCATGGAAACAAGTAATTACTAGGTAGCTGTGTAAACGCAGTAACAGCTAAAGTACTTCTTAAACACTTTGTTCTGGGCACACAGGTCAACGCCGGCAATCATTAGAAGAGTGTGTCAGGTATAGTGATGATGGTGAAAAGGGTGAGGTACCTCTGCTCGAGAAAATCAAGGAGAAGCCACCGCGGTTACTAAGGAGAGAAGCTCACCGGGCAGATGAGGAGATGGAGAGTGCAGAGGAGGGTGGTGCTGGGGCCCAGAGGTGGGAAGCACGAGTGGGCCCAAGAGGGTGGAGTGGGGGGAGTGCAAATGAAGGACCCCTTTGCCAAACTTGACCCTGAAGACCCTCCACTGGTGTTTAGCAGGCCATCCTGTGGACGTGTTCTATCTTAGAAAGCTCTCTAGCAGAAGCGCAGAGATGGTATGGGAAGCACGTGAGCCTGAGCTGGGAAACCAGCCTTCCGAGTGACACGGTGAGGGACCGAGCTGGGGCCCGGGCACGGGGAAGATGTCAGCACCCAGAGGAGAGAGATGATACAGGGGCAGGACTCACACAACTGTCAAGGAAAGGGACGGCCCAGGTTTTTGGTGGGTGACACGGTGAAGGGTGTGGCCGTGCCCTCGTGGAGAGCTCGGTAGGAAAAGCTGATCTGAGCACACACAAGATAAACCAGACTTCGCCTGAGTCTGGAGTGTAAACCCAGGTATGGACACGCCATGGCATTGAACTTGGGACTATGGGGGCCGAGGAGCTCTGGAGGCAGAACCCACAGCCCTGTCCGAAAAGGACAGGAGGGTTTTGTAGTCTAGACCCTAACCTTTCCCTGGGGTGTGACCACCGGGACACTGCGCTCCCACCCAGGACTTCGCTAGCAAGGCCTCACCTGCCTATTTCTCCGTCACTTAACACACGGCTGCACGTCTTGCCGCTTAGAAAATAGACCTGGTGTGGACTGGTGTTTGTGCTCTTGACTCCCAGGTGTGCATCTCCACGGAGAAGTGTCTGGGCCAGGGCCAGTCTGAGTTTGGCCTTGGACTCTAATCTGGAGCCGTGGGCTGACTCTGTGATGTGGTCCACCACCCAGCGTGCAGCTGGGGCTCCGTCGGAAGGCGGTGGGGGTCAGTGTCGGGGCGGAGCAGCCGTCTAAGCCGCTCAGGACAGGCCGAGGAAGAGGATGCTGCCGTGGCTCCTGAGTCCCTGGGGTTCGGCCTTAACCACATCAAATGTTCAGGAAACCGTATTATCTGTTACGACTCACCAACCCTGCTTCATGCCATCGGATGTGTGAGTTTAGGGAGATAGAGGTCCTCAGAAAACATGGTTGAACACCGACATCACGGCTTAGTCCATCAGACCAGAGAGCTACAAACATGGGTCTTTGTCTTCCAAGAGATCTAAGACATTTGAACTTCAATGACACCTCACTTCTCAGAACCAGATGAGCGTCCGGTGGGGAAGAGGTAGGGGATGGGGAATTACACCATCTGCCGGAAGAGCCGAAGAGTTACCTCTTCCGTGTGCTGCAGCGTGGAGGCTTGAGAAAGTCGGCGTTGCTGTGCGTTATTTTCTCTCGGCTGTGCACCCTGGTTTCCTGTGTTTTTCACAGAGACGGCATTCAGACGGAGGCGGGAGACCCGTGGGAGTTAACATCACCCGCCCCTCCCCCCGCCCCGGCCATCCTCTCCTTTGCATTTTGTGCCCTCGCTGTGTTTCCCGTTGCCGTCTGCATACTTCCCTGTGTCTGGGACACCACGGGGCTTTGGGCCCCCGGGGGCTTGCGCAGCGCCCCCCCACCACACACACACACAGGCCAGCACACCGAAGATGCTCAGACGTAACTGGTATTGGAATCCCACTCACTTTTTCTGCCGTCACCAGGCAGAAAGTCCCCTACTTTGCCACATGGACTCAGAAACAATTCTCTGCAACTTACCAGACATTTGTTAAGTCTTTGGTACGATTTCGCAAGGCATTGTAGCCAGGGGAAGATGGGAGGATAACAGTCATGTCCCTGGCCTCAGGGCACAGGAATTAGGTAAAGTGTGTGCCAGGTGCTACATAATAATGTATCTGTTTGTTTCATTATAGTTACTCACGTTCTCCTGATTTTATGCCAAAAGGGATTTCACATGGATTACAAATATACACCCAACCACCAGAGCAAAAGAAAATAAAATAAATAGATGAGAAAGACGCAACTGAGAAAGACGCAACGGCGGAGAATGAGGAGGAAGGAGAAGAGGAGAAAGGCGGTGAGGCCCGTGCACTAAAGAGTCACCGTAAAATCCTCTATAGTCTTCAGAGGAGATACAGGAATGGGCCCCATGGTTTCTAGAACTGAACGAGCAGAGGGACACAGGATCATAAAGTGCTCACTATTCACCGAGGGCCTGGCTGAGGCTCAGAGATGCTCTGGACTTCGAATCTCACTCCGATGGCTGTGTCACAAGCTGCAGGATTTGAGAGAAAAGGAATGTTGACTCAAACAAAGAAAAAGAAGTTATTTTGCTGCCATAAGTTTTGAACTCCATCACTACTAATCTTCTTTCCTGAACGACTGAAAAAAAGTTTAAAACAAATATGAGGGAAAAGGTCATTTAAATTAAGAAATGACATCTGTACATGAGACGGAGGGCAGAAGAAAGAAATGTCTGGGGCATTTTCCTGGGTGTAACATGTCTATCTCTTTTCTTTTAATTAATTAATTTAATTTACTTATTTTTGGCTGTGTTGGGTCTTCGTTGCTGCGCGCGGGCTTTCTCTAGTGGCGGCGAGCGGGGGCTACTCTTTGAGGCGCTGCGCAGGCTTCTCATTGCAGTGGCTTCTCTTGCTGCAGAGCACGGGCTCTAGGCGCATGGGCTCAGTAGTTGTGGCGCGTGGGCTTCAGGAGTTGTGGCTCGCGGGCTCTGGAGCACAGGCTCAGTAGTTGTGGAGCACGGGCTTAGTTGCTCCACGGCATGTGGGATCTTCCCGGACCAGGGCTCGAACCCATGTCCCCTGCATTGGCAGGCAAGTTCTTAACCACTGCACCACCAGAGAAGTCCCCTACATGTCTATCTTTAATTCTTGGACTGAATTCCAACTTTGCCTGAGAGACAGGCCAGCGATTGCTCAGGTATTATCTTCCCAGGCTCTAATCTTTTTTTTATGCGTTTGTACAGAGATGGTGTGATTCCCCTGCTTCATTAAATGTGTGAGTAGGTGGGTAGCTGTTTTCCCCACAAACTCCGTCTCTTCCTAGGTTTCACAACAGCGTTCCTCAAAATTATACTCTTGCTAACCATCCTCAAACACGGAATGTAGATGTCAATATTAAATATACATACAGGAATCCTGGTGCAGGCGGATATCAGCTACAGCATCCAACAGAGAAATCCAAGATTTGGAAACAATGCAGGTAAAAGATGTTGACAGTCGTTCAAAAATTATAGGAAAGTGACACAAAATGTTGAAATCAAGGCAGTTGATCTGCAGCAATGTCCTTGTCCCAGTGGAAACGATGGAGGAGGGACAGTGGGTATCAGCTCTGAGGAAGGTATCGGAGAAGCAGGCCAGCGAAGATGACTCGCCAAGAAGCTCAATATTAGTGGGGGGTACAGGGTACACCTGCATAAAGTCAGGTTTCAATACAACAAATGCACAGCCATGGTTGTATTTTGTACGGCACCTGGATCCAAGCCTATTGGGCTGTGTGGTGTGGGGTCATCCACACTGGTGAAGCACAAGCAGAAAGCCTTAGCAACATGCCAAACCGCTCAGTAAGGCCCATCACGGTGACCCACTGTCACCATGGGAGTCCCGTACCCAAATGCATTTCTAGAAAATGGGCCAAAGACACAAGACATTGATTATGTTTTAGTCAAGAAGGAGCAGAATCGGGCATGCACCTCTAAGATGTTAACCATGGTGAGTTGTCACGACTGAGAGAGAGACAGAGAGAGACAGAGAGAGAGAAGGGGGGAGAAGGAAATATACTCAGTCCCATGGCATTCTTTGTCACCTATCCTGACCAAATGACATGGGAAGCCTCAGTTGTATCTAATCGGGAGGTTTCTTGTGAACGAGGAGTTTAAAATGTTCTGAAAATAATTAATAGATCAAAAGTGAAAAATCATATGATTATACCTATAGGAGCTAGAAAGTAGTTTGATAAAAAAATTCTATATTCAATGTCCACTCTTTTAAAAAGAAAGCTACTAAAAAGAAAGCTCTTGATAAAAGACGGGGGATTTCCCTAGTGGTCCAGTGGTTAAGAATCCACCTTCCAATGCAGGGAACGCGAGTTTGATCCCTGGTCGGGAACCCGCGTACCACAACAAAAGATCCCGCGTGCAACAAGTAGGACCCGACACAGCCAAAGCTAACTAAATAAAAAAATATCTTAACATAAAAACAAAAGACCGGAGGCAAGGCTTGCAGACGCAGCGCATCTGACCTCATTGGGAGTTTTAAGATCAATGGGAATCTGTCTAAATTGTTGTTTGTTTGTTTTTAAAAATTTTTATTGAAATATAGTTGAATAACAATGTTGTGTTAGTTTCAGGTGTACAGCAAAGTGATTCATATATATATATTCTTTTTTAGGTTCTTTTCCCTTATAGGTTATTACAAGATATTGAGCATAGTTCCCTGTGCTATACAGTAGGACCTTGTTGTTTACCTATTTTGTATACATTAGAATGTATATGTTAATCCCAAACTCCTAATTTATCCCTCCCCCTTCCCGTTTGGTAACCATAAGCTTGTTTTCTACATCTTTGAGTCTATTTCTGCTTTGTAAATAAGTTCATTTGTATCATTTTTTTTTTAGATTCCACATACAAGTGATATCATATGACATTTTTCTTTCTCTGTCTGACTTATTTCACTTAGTATAATGTCCAGGTCCATCCATATTGCTGCAAATAGCATTATTTCATTCTTTTTATGGCTCAGTAATATTCCATTGTATATATGTACCACATCTTCTTTATTCATCTGTCAATGTGTCTAAAGGTTTGATACAGGCGTGTGATGTGATCAGGTTTGCATTTAAGAAAGATCACCCTGATGGATATACCTGTCTCTACCCAAAAGCCAGTAAGTACTATGATAAGTGGGGAAATGAAAGAAGCGTTCCCATAGCGTCTTTATCATTGTTCATGTTAATGACTTCCTGGAAGAATAAGCCGTACAATCAGATGAGAAGAAGGAGGTATACAGTTTGGAAAGAGGAAGAAAAATTACCATTTCTTGTAACTGACCACCTGAGGTACTTGGAAAACTAATCTGAAGGACAAATATAAAGGACGTAAGAGTCAGTAAGGTAGATGAGTACAAAGACAGCATTCAAATGTCCTTCACCCCTCCTCCTCTTTCTCTTCTGCTTCCTCTACCCTTTCCTTTCCTGAACAATTCAGTCCCAAAGCTATGAGACAGGGGCCGACAAGACAAGCAGCCCCGCCAAGGCCAAGGGTGGGGAGAAGTTGTGGTGCCAAGATCTGGGAGTCAGGGCTGGGTGGATGAGGGGAGCGCCACACAGGGGAGGGGAGTGCCACACAGGGGAGCAGCAGCCGCAGTTATGGGGCGCTGGCTACACATGGAGAAGCTGACCAAATAACACACAGGTGCACATATAGCCAGGTTCCTTCCCTTTATCAGAGAAGAAAGATGAAAATATGGAAAAGGAGCAAACTTAGAATTAACCTTGTGACACTGGATTGGAATGAAGATGATGGCATGAACTCCATATTTTGAATATAGACAAGTATAGAAAAAGTACAGATGTAAGTGCATTTATATATGTGTGCATCCCTTGGTCTCTCAGCGTAGATAGATATAGAGATCAAGACTGAGGTAGAGATAAATATGTCAAAAGATACAGAAGCCACCTTGAAGGGGCTCCCACCAGCCAAATCTGGGACTACTTGAGCTTCAAAATGAACAGTGGTAGTAATGTATTGTAACCCACTGAATAAAATAGGAAAGCAAGAGTCCAAACTCACGTAAATCCACAAATTGTACCTGTTTTCTTAGGTCAGTCTCCCAAGGGAATAGAAATAAAAGCAAAAATAAACAAATGGAACTTAATCAAACTTATAAGCTTTTGTACAGCAAAGGAAACCATCAACAAAACGAAAAGACAACCTACGGACTGTGAGAAAATATTTGCAAATGATGCGACTGACAAGGGCTCAATTTCCAAAATACACAAACAGCTCATACAACTTATTAGTAAAAACACAAACTTATGTAAATCAGCAAATTAATAACTGAAAGTTTGAAAAGGAAAAGAACATTTACATGGATCAAAGTACCTTCCCACAAATTCCTTACTAACTCACAAGGGGGAAAAATGTAACTTACAATGGAGAAAATTGGAGGACACTCCCGTAATCAGTTGATTGAGTGGTCAAAGTGGACATCTTCACTAATGGGACAAATTGAATTCGTGAGCCACCTGTTAAGGTGCATAAGAAGAGCACAGCATCATTTCTATGACATTCTCCCCGCCCCCCCAAGAGACTTGCTACGAAATAACTTGCTCATAATTTTCAAAACCACAAAGGTCATGAAAGTCCATGAAAGACTGAGAAATTGCTCCAGACTGAAGGAGACCAAAGTGACAAATGCCATGTGTGGCTCTGGACCCGATCCTTTCATAATTAAGGGCGTTATTAGAACAACTGACAAAACATGAAGGAGTGGAAGATTAGAAGGTAGAGATGTATCAGTGTTCATGTAAGAGAATGTCCTAGTTTGTAGAACTTGCACAGGGTAATGGTTCAGGGAATAAAAGATCTTCCTATTGGGCTTGAAACTTTTCTGTAAGTTTAAGATTATTTCAAAATTTAAAAATCAGTTTATAAAAATATCCATAGCATTCACCATATATAAGGAACTACTCCAAAATATTTAGTGCAAGAAATGATTACATTTATAAGGGCAACTCAGAACAAAGGATAAACATACCTAAGAATGAACTTAGAGGAATTGGCAATATCTATATGAAGAAAACTTTGAAGCAGTACCAAGTAACACAGAAAAGACATTTTTCATTATATGGCTTTTGTACCTTTTGAATTTTTACCAATGCATTTGTTTTTATTCAAGAATAAGTGAATGAAATTTACAGCAAAGACAATGCATTGAGGAAAACATGCATTGACCCCTTACTGACTCTACTGAAAGTTGTTAAAAAAGAAATCTCTTTTAAATAAAGAAAGAAATTGCACAGAAATAGACTCTGGTTGTAAGATCCAATGTGCTTAAACACGAGGAATGGTTCCTCACTACCCAGTGAGCACATCAAGGCCGTCCATGATTCAACTCACCCAAGGCTGGGAGAAATGGATCACCCCCTCTCAGAAATCTCTGTAACCCTTTGAATGACTTCCATGAAGTCGCTCACTTAATGGCTCTTGTAACACAGGCTTGTCTTCCATAAAGACTGAAAATTCCTTAGGGCTGAGAAAATAAACTCTGGTCCATCACTCATTGCAATTCTCTGCTGCTTTGCACATAGTAAACATGTGATTGTGTGATTGTGAAGTTTTCCTTTTCTTTTCTTTCTCCCTTGACCCCAACTCAGACCCAAACTGTAAATGGTGTTTCACCAATTCAGAACCAAGTTTTACATATATTTTACTGATGATGGGAGGAAGGGGAGTAAAACTATAGTCAGTTATTTTCTCTAATTTTTACAAAGAGAAGTGGAAAGTTTAAATCATCACACCTGGGGGGTGAAGCAATACTGACAACCACAGCTGCTCCAGATGTTTCCAGAGATAATCTGGCATTAATTTTTGCAAATGGGCATGTAGGCAGCCACAAAGCTTTTATTTATTTATCTCATTATTTTACCTCTTTACCTATCAAATCTAGAGTAGTAAGATTTCACACTGAAAGAAGAAAACTAAAGAACTATATGTACCCATCATGTTGACTCTGATGTAAATTTAAACATTTTAAAGTATAAAATAACAAGTAAGCCTAGACAAAGTAGCAATCAAGGCATAAATAACAGAGGCTAAGTCCACCCCCTGTGAGGGGGTGAGGTGAAAAGGTACATTCTCTCAAACAAGCCTAGAAGAACCTAACTTTAAAAAGCACACGCTGATAATTACTCCCCAAGCACATAAAGATGGCGAATTAGGCATGAAAAGTTTTCAAGAATGGAAAAATGATTTTAGAAAGGAAAGTGTGCCTTTCATTCTATCGTGGAAGGTGGAGCACATTTTGTTCTAGTCACTAGGTGGAGTCACTGGGAAACAAGGATTCGAGTTACTGGTGGGGATTGCCACCCCGCAAAGACCCGGAGGGGTTCGCAGTTCGCAGTTCGCAGTTCGAGCTGGTCCCAGGCTCCCTGCACTGCCTTCTAATTTGCCCCGACAGGAGCAGCCAAATATGGACCTTCTCCCCTGTCCTGTTCTCCTTCCCTCTCACCTTCCGCCTCTTCGTAGGGACACACTTCTCAGGTGTGTTCCAGGTTCTCAGTGATTAACATAAAATCATTTGTTGAACAGCTACTCCGTGATCATCACTGGAAGAAGAACTGGAATGAAGACCTGATCATGACTTGACAATGTCTCCAATCTAGCTGGGGAGGCAAGGCTCACACAGGAGTGTTAGCTGACAGTAAAGCAGAGAGAGGACTGCAGCTACCAGAGCAGGGATGTGATAAACCACCTGGGACTGAGGCCCCGTAGGTGCCACTATGTTAATGGGTTTCACTTCCAGTTAACACAGGCAGTTCAGAGCCCTCTTCAGATGGTCCTGAATCCAAAGAAATTTGCATGGATTCATTTAAATTAATTATTTATTATTTTTCACCAAGGGGCCATAAAAATTCCAGTGTTGTGGGCTGTCCGTTGTCATGAAGATATCTGTAAAATGTGGTCTAGACCAGAGTTTTGTTACTTTTTCAACTCACAATATGAAATTTATCTTTACAATAGGACCAAATGAGCACACACACAGGTCACTAAATAATGATTGCCACTCGTGGGACTCACCCTCACGCTCTCCACCCCTTGTCTTCCCCCTTATCCCCTTCCCTCCCCCCTCCCTTTTCCTCCACTCTCTTCCCCCATCCTTTCCCCTCTGCCCTCCTCCCATCCCCTTCCCCCTTTCCCCCATTCTATTCAGTTTTTAGAAATACAATTTGGGTTTACTAAAAATAGATTTCATGACTCACAAATAGGTTGCTACCCACAATCCAAAAAACACTGGTTGAGACCATTCCAAAATGTTATGGAATTGAGGGCTCTGAGGGTCCCCGTGTATGGTTTGTGAGTGAAAGATACAAGGAAGGTTTACTGAGGTTAGATGAAGTTGACTACGAAGGGCATTATGTTAACAAAAGCTTGAAGTCTTTTTAAAAAACAAACGTACTGAAGAAACATCCAACAGTCCTTGACAGTCTAAAGATGTACATGAGGGTTTTCCTTTCCCTGGTGGCGCAGTGGTTGGGAGTCCGCCTGCCGATGCAGGGGACACGGGTTCGTGCCCCGGTCCGGGAAGATCCCACATGCCGCGGAGCAGCTGGGCCCGTGAGCCATGGCCGCTGAGCCTGCGCTTCCAGAGCCTGTGCTCCGCAACGGGAGAGGCCGCAACAGTGAGAGGCCCGCATAACTCATAAAAAGTAAATAAATAAAAAAATAAAGATGTACGTGGTACAGTGAGGTGCCCCTGGAAGATAAACATGGACTAACAACATCGTTAGCTTGTCGAGAGCACCATCCAAGGATGGGTGAAGGCAGGACCTTTACAAAAATATCGAAATAAATGTGGAATGACTGGGCATTACGAGTCTTAATTTATAAACAGAGTAACCGTTCTCCAGGTAAGTTTCTTTTTTTTTCTCTTTATCACAATTCAGCTTCTTGGATATCTGGGCAATTTCCTTCTTCAATAACATGACAGAATTTCTTATCAAAACTTAAGCATTTTTGCTTATGAATTAGCCACCTTGTAACCAGTCATTGGAGCAAAGAAGTTTTACCCTTATACTTTCTGCTGTCTGAAAAATACCACTTGAATCAGTCTACTACATTACTGAATAATGCTACAAAAGTTTGTACTAATTTTATATCTTCTTTGGAGAAATGTCTATTTAGGTCTTCCACCCATGTTTGGATTGGGTTGTATGTTATTTTGATATTGAGCTGCATGAGCTGCTTGTATACTTTGGAGATTAATTCTTTGCCAGTTGCTTCATTGGCAAATATATTCTCCCATTCTGAGGGTTGTCTTTTCGTCTTGTTTATGGTTTCCTTTGCTCTGCAAAAGCTTTTAAGTTTCATTACGTCCCATTTGTTTATATTTCCATTTCTCTAGGAGGTGGGTCAGAAAGGATCTTGCTGTGATGTATGTCATGGAGTGTCCTGCCTATGCTTTCCTAGTAATTTAAAAATTGCTTTCCCACACCATATATAGACTATCACTAGTAATTAATGCAGAGCTTATCAAGGCCAATATATGTGGTTATCTTTCTTCATCTCTTTCCTCTACTTTTACGCATGGAGTAATAACTTTTATTGGAATGACTACACGAATGCATATGAAACAGCCCCTTTTCTCTAGAATCTTTCAGGCCAACGGGGATCCCAGAACTATGGAAATGACCCTCATGCCACACAGAATGTGGTGAGCGCCTCAGGCCACGCAGAGCCCCAGACCCAGGAGGAAAGGCACCCCCATCCTTCTCGTGGAGATGACCACGGCCTCATGGAGAGGGTAGACGTTCCAAGGGGCCTCCAAGGATGCGGAAGGGTTCTACAAAGAGAGACTGAGTGGTGAGCAGAGTCCTGGGAAGAGGAAACTTCACAAGCGCTCCTAGAAAGTAAGTATCAGTTTAGCTGAACGGGAGGGTCCTGTAAGGGGAGGGCTGGGAGAAGCACACAAAATGTTAGGGCTTTCCCTTTGTGTGGCTACTTTTCGTTGACCACGCATTGGCACATCCGTTATCTCAGTGCCATCTCTTCAGGACTACAGTACGACAGACCCTCACGCCCAAGGAGAGCGTTAGTACTTTACAAGAGAATAAAAGGAGAGCTGGAGACTTCCCGGTAGGAGGAGGGCCAGCGATAGGCTGCCTGCACTTGTTGGAGGGGTAGCGATGCTGCGTGTGACGCACATACTTTCTTTGAGAAGTGGACTCTGCCCCGTCTGTCAGAACGAGAAATTCTGTCTTTGGGATACTTGGGCCAGGCCAGCAGGGTCAAGGTTTTCTTTCCTCTCTGTTCTGGGGTCCTAAGGTCTGACCTGGAGCTGCCATTTGCCTTGTTACCTTGGGGGTGGGCATGCAGGCAAAGGAGCCCTGGAGGTCCCACTGCTCCATCTTTGACTCTCCCCCAGGGACTCCCTGAAAACCGGCTTCCGCTGAGATTTGTTCTCTTCGGATTTTGCCACTTGTAACTGACAGGGACCTCGGCACAGATGGGCTGAAGCAGGAGAGCTGGGGGCAGAGAGTCCATCTAGGGGGCTCTTCTAAAAGTCCCCCTTAGCCCTTTTCTACACTACCTTCTGGGCATCCTAAGTCTACAGAAAGGTTCTACTAAAAAGGGAAATTCCACTGTTCATTCATACATTTATTCAACAATATTTACAGGGCACTTAATATTTGCCAGGCTTTACTCTAACTGGAAAAAATGGCCAAAGAGGTTTCTGTCTTTATGGAGAACACATTCTCACAGGGAGAGGCAGACTATAAAAAAGTAAGGACAGTAAGAAAATCTCAGATAGCATTTTTGTCCTATGAGTGAAACATCACATCCCCACAGTGACCCAAGGTTCCAGGACCCTGTGTGGCCAGCAGACAGCACAGGTCAAGCGCTTACCCAGAAGATGTTTGACAAAAGAAAACAGAATGGGATAGAAATATATTGTAGTGGGGGACACTGAGTAATCCTTGCTGGTTTTCTTTCTTCAGATGAAAGTCTAACTCATGTTCTATGACTTAGCACAGAAATGGTGCTGTTCCCAACATCACTCTCACGGATTTCATGAAATCCCGTCACTGCAACATTTCAGTTCCACTTTGCGATTCTTTTGCACTTGAGACCGTCAAATGACAATGACCTCAAGTCTGACAATCAGAGAGACTGAACAACAAAAGCTAAAGGGAATGGGCAGGAAAAGAGCTTAATATTAAGTAGAGAGAGGGATGGATTAAATTAACATGCTATCAGTTGATAATGGATTTTTCTTGTATGTTACAACAAATTATTTTTCCCTATATTTACTTTGGACATTCATAACGAAGTTAAATGAAACTCCTACTGCTCTACAAGTTATTGTTATTTGTATGTGTTAGCTATCCTTTTAATCACTTACAAGAGGCAGCTGGTTTTTATCCAATCCCAGTGATTTTAAACTGGGTCATCAAAATCCACTGGGTCTAAGTGAAACCAGGGTTTTAACAATGCCGTGCAATCTTTTGCTGGATGTCAAGCCAGAGGTGATACTGTATTAAGAACAAGAGACTAAGCTGTAACAACAACCAAAATGTTCCAATTAACTTCAAGTTAGAGGGAACACGTGGCCAAATACAGCTCAAAGTCAGGGCTTGGGATTGAGAGATTTGCCCTGAATAGAGTATTATAGCCTGGAGATACTCAAAGCCCTACCAACAGCCCTAAAAATATTCTAGGACTTAAGACCCCATGGGCTCACCTGTGTCTGGCTGCTACTTCCACACACTCAGGTCTGCTCCACGTCAACCCAGACATGAGACTCAGGCCCTGCACTGGTTTCCATTTACAAATGAGAGGTTGAAGAAGTTGGTAGGCTTATCAAAGAATTCAGGACACACTGAGGAGCGCAGCCTGCACCACCTACCAAATTAACATGCAGTCACCATCAGTCACTCCTGGGTTCTGATTCCATGTCAACCGCACCACTAGCAGGGGTCCTCCTCTGAGTTGGCCCCCACAGCCGCCTCCTTTCTGTTCTCTCTCACATTCTCTTTTTCTTTACACGCAGGGACTCTCCCTTTTGCTGGAGCAACCAAAGCCCTTGCCCCTGAGGCCCCAGGGTCTCACCTTCTACAGTTCCCTTCCCGAGCGATACTCTGGAGCTAAATGTTAGGATGATTGCAAGTCCTCCACCAGCTACAGCACCTGTTATGTAAACATGGGTTTTATTATTGCAGGTCAGGGGGTGGCATAAAGTCACAGCTGTCCCTTTTTCCTTCTCCTTCACAGTTAGCCCAGGGAAGCCCCAGATAAGACAGGCAAGTGACTGTCTTGATGTAGAAAAATGGAAAGAGGAAAAAATCAACATCATGACAGCGCTCAAGGGTAGTCCGGAAAAGAAAACTAAGCCTCCTGATTATACTTCCCTTCTTGAAACGAAGTTATGGACCTTCCTAGGCAGAGATTCCTAAGTTGGGTAAGCTTTTCCCAAACAGAAGTAAAAGGATCTTCCTTACGAGCAACTTCACCTCAAGACTCTATACCTGGTGGATATTTCATCTTCCTTCTCAATACCTCCTCCTTCAGAGCCAGCAAAGCAAGCACAATATACTTCTTAAATGAACAAGAACCAGGGCGTCCCTGGTGGCACAGTGGTTAAGAATCCGCCTGCCTATGCAGGGGACACGGGTTCGAGCCCTGGTCCAGGAAGATCCCACATGCCGCGGAGCAACTAAGCCCGTGTGCCACAACTACTGAGCCTGCGCTCTAGAGCCCGCGTGCCACAACTGCTGAAGGCCGCATGCCGCAACTACTGAGCTTGCGTGCCTGGAGCCCATGCTCTGCAACAAGAGAAGCCACCGCCATGAGAAGCCCGCGCACCGCAACGAAGAGTAGCCCCCGCTCGCCGCAACTAGAGAAAGCCCGCACGCAGCAACGAAGGCCCAACGCAACCAAAGATAACTAAATAAATAAATATTTTAAAATATATTAAAAAATGAATAAGAATCAACGTCAACATCCACGGTAGAGAAGAATGACAAATATTTGTGAATCAAAATTATGTATAGACTTTTACTATTAAGAACAAGATCTAGTTCATTTATCGAGATCCTACATCTGGATTGCAAATGTTGCCATGTTAAAGGGCTTGGAATGCATCAGGGATTTTTCTCATGAATATAAGGTTTATAATATTCAGACATGTTTACAGAAAACCATACATCTTCATTGATGGGCTCCAATGACTGCTAAAGAACATTCCACAAATTATTACAAAAATGAGTGTGTAGGATATATATTGAAAACAAATGAGTTTTATGTCCACCAAAAGGCATGCACACAAGTTGTTTCATATCAGCTTTATTTGTAATGACCCCTAAATTGAAAAAACCCAAATACCCATCAGTAGTACAAAGGACAAGTAGATTGTAGACTATTAATACAATATTACTTAGCACTCAAAAAGAACAGACAACTGTAACAACGTAGGTGAATCCCACAGACATAACGTTGAAGAAAAGAACCCAGACACAAGGCTATGTGCTGTCTGATTCCACATATGTGAGCCCCAAAGCAAGGAAAGCCAATTAATGGCAATAGAGTTCAGAACAGTGAGTAGGGGTTTTATTGGGACAGAGCACAAGGAGTTTTCTAGAATGCAGGAAATGTCCTGTATCTTCATCTGGGTATGGATATATGTTAACGTTAATTAAGCTTTTCACCTAAGAAAGTGAACTTTCTGAAAATGTTATAATTCATTAAAAAAAATATATATATATATATAGCAAAATCCAAATTTCTATAGTTATGAATTGACTTGTACTGCAGAGTTGAGTGTTCAACATTTTATACTTTCAGAAAGAGCTTTTTGTCATGGCATAAGTAGTGAATTATCAGAATATGTTTCTACCTCTCTTTGCAATATAGCAAGAAGTCTAGCAGACACAACCTTAACCAAGCGATCAAGCTTAACATCGCTAATGACATCATGTGTCCTCTGATGTGACCCAATGTCACCTGGATAGTATCCTTGTCCAAAATGTTTAACCTGAATCTGATCATTCAGGAACATCAGATGAATTCAAACAGGGAATTTCTAAAAGATTATTGACCTGGACCCTTCAAACATGTCAACATCAGGGAGCATTTCTAGATTAAAGGAGATGTGACAACGAAATGCCATGTGTGGTTCTTGACTGGATCCTAGATCGAGGGGAAAAAAACGGGCTATTATTGGGGAAATGTGAACATGTGCTCCCACTAGATAATATTATATCAACATTAAGTGTTCTTGGTGTGGTTGCTGGATTGTGGTCCTTTAGGAGAATGTCTTGCTCTTAGAAAATAAATCTGAACTCTCTAGATCATCATAATGTCTACAAATAACTCTCACGTGGTTCAGCCAAAAATAATAATCATTGTGAGAGAAAGAAGAAGAGGAGGAGGTGAAGGAAGAGGAGAAAACAGCCAAACGTTTGTCCCCGTCACTTGGAGTGAGATGGACCCACCTCAACCCAAAATTTGGTTCGAATGTCGAGACTGGTGATCCCACACATGCACCAAGAGCGTGTGGGAAAGTTTATTGCTCTCATAACGAGGCTTTGCTAGGGGAGAAGTGCAGACTCCCAAGCATGTCTGGAAATGGCTTGAGAGCCAACAGGTGCAGGTTTCACTGTGGTTACAGGTGGTCCTGGGAGATTCTCACGTAGGAGTCAGGGCTCATGCGGACTGAGTTCCCACTGGCACCAATGGAAGGACCACATGGGCTGTCGCATCAGCCTGCCCAGGTTTGGAGCAGACAAGAAGCTGGCTGTGAAGGTGGGATCTGGAAGTGGTCGGCAGCCAACCATCAGAAATGGAGTCAGATTCTGTATCACATTGTCACATTGGTGATTTAGGTGAAGAGGACCTCAGCACGCATTGTACACATCCTGCAGCTTTTCTGTAGATGGAGTACTTTTCAAAATAGAAAGTGGGAGGAGGGAAGATGAGCCTACTGTCCTCTCACATGAGTACCAGGCACTAATACCTAAAATCAATTTAGTCTTAAGGAAAGCTATTTTTGTAAATACGTGATGCTACATTCTAATCATCTGTGCACGCTTAATCTCAAAGCCAGTGTTCTATCACAAATGAAAGATTTTTACGGCTCAATATAAATATTCCTTCTTATCTCTATCCGTTTACAAGTATAATTATTATGGTCACTATTAAATGGAATACTCAATACTTTAAGATGTCTTAGTTACAGAAACATTGGTCATTTCACTCAAGAAGAAATGATTGAGTGCAGAATATGTACAGGCATTGTATCAGGGGCAGGGATAAAACAAACAGACTAAGACGGGAATTATCAGTTCTCGATGAAGCTCAGTGTCTTAACACACCAGTTAGGACATTCCCCTCTGCCCTTTGTGAGTTTATATTCTGTCAATATTTAAGAATCTAAGTATATAAAATGTATAAAAGTCACAAAACCCAGACATACCATTACAGTTACATGAGAATTTAAGCGTCATACTTATACCAATCATAATTTTCATGGGCTCCCCAGAAGGTGTTTTCGTGTCCTATTTTATAATAACGCATATGTTAAATAACATAATTCTTTCTCTGTTATTACATAAATTTATAGCAAAAATCACAAACCTGTGCATATTTATAGTAACTGACGTGGACAGAACGCAATATCGTATCCACATCTGCTCTAAGCAGAGAATTGGAGAAGAAAAACTGTCCCATAAATCCATGGTGCTACGGTTGCCCTACATCTAGTACTTCTGAGACTTCAAATATGCTATCGCACTGATTTGAGGAGCTTGCTTACATTTGCTAATCACTCCATTTTTAGGTCCCCAAAGTGTAGTGTCCATAGTGATAGTAGATCACTGCAAAAGAAAATTGGGGTAGGTGTGGGCAAATAGGCCTTTGGTGGAGTTTCAATTGTTGTCATCTTTTTTGATTCAACTTCTCTCTCCGGAAATTCACCAACAGATAGATTTATACACGTGCTCAAAAATATACTGCGTGGTTGCTTACTATAGCATTATGTATAAAAAGATTAATTCCATAAGAATTATCAGTTATGTTACATTGTGCCATGGAATACTATACAGACAATAAAAATCAAGTCGATCTATATATGCTGGTAAATTTCCAATACATAAGTAGTGAATAAAGAAAGGTACAGGAGAAAAGTAGGTGGAGGATGCTCGTGTTTGTGTAAGAAAGGGATATCATGTATGCACTCCTGCACAGGTGAGCCTTGAGCGACCACACAAGTTCACCTCGACACAGATTTTTTTTCAACAAATACATATAGTGCTACACGATCCACAGTTGGGTGAATCTGTATATGTAGAACCAAAGATAGGGAGGGCTGACCGTGGGACTTGAGAATCCTTGGGTTTTTGTATCCACAGGGGGTCCTGGAACCAATCCCTTGAGGATTTTGAGGGACGACTGTATACACACAGAACATTTCTGGTTGGTGTCATAAGAACCTTGTAACGTGGGTGACCTTTGGGAAGGGTGAATGGGGTTGGAGGGGGACATATTTTGCATCTTTTCTGTAAGGCCTGCCGTGATATTTACACTTTTTACCATGTGCATGTGTGTATATGTGCGTGTTGTGTATATGTGTGTGTGCGTGTTGTGTATATGTGTGTGTGTATGTGCGTGTTGTATATAATGTGTGTGTGTATATGTGCATGTTGTGTATGTGTGTGTGTATGTGCGTGTTGTGTATAATATGTGTGTATCTGTGCGTGTTGTGTATAATGTGTGTGTATATGTGCGTGTTGTGTATAATATATGTGTGTGTATATGTGCGTGTTGTGTATAATGTGTGTGTATATGTGCGTGTTGTGTATGTGTGTATATGTGCATGTTGTGTATAATATGTGTGTGTGTGCGTGTTGTGTATGTGTGTGTGTATATGTGTGTGTGTGCATGTGTGTATCTGTGTGTGTTGTGTATAATGTGTGTGTGTATATGTGTGCGTGTTGTGTATATGTGTGTGTGTATAATATATATGTGTGTGTATAATATGTATGTGTGTGTATGTGTGTGTATGTGTGTGTGTGTATATGTGTGTGTATGTGTATATGTGTGTGTATATGTGTGTGTGTGTGTATGTGTATATGTGTGTGCGTGTATGTGTATAATATGTGTGTATGTGTGTGTATGTGTGTGTATGTGTGTGTATAATATATGTGTGTGTGTATATGTATGTGTGTGTGTATATATAATATATATGTGTGTATATATATAATATGATGGTGTTGATCATTGTGATTGCCACATTGCATTCATCAAGGAAGAGGACAGAAAGTTAAAGAGCTTTTAACAAGAATCTCATATCCCGTTTGAGCAGTTCTTATACTAAACAATGCTGCTCCTCCAGCCAAGAGAGTGAAGATAACTTCAGCTTACCTAAGAAGACAAGATTCCATTTGCACGGTTAAGTCCCGTCATGGAAGCACTTGAAGGAAACATCTCCACAGAGCTCTTACCTCTGTTTATTTGCAATCCTGTTTCTGCACTGGTGGGAAGGGGGAAGGTGGGTGTTTGTGGGGGGGCAGGGAAGGGGCTAGCAAATCAGAGTATAAACAAAACTGCTTTCAACGTAAAGAGTTGCTTCTAAACCATAGATCAGAAGGTACCCTCAGTTAACACCCCACCATGCTCAGAGTGTCTGGTAGTTCTGGAAAGAATGGAGAGAAAGCATTGCCCCAGCCACCAGCCTGTCCAAATTGTGCAGATGTTAAGTGACTTCCCCAGCTTTTCACGTCAGCAAGAACTGCTGCTCATCTACTTCCTTGGCGAGTTACCATTTCGTTTGGAGTCGGTTATGGTTTACCTGCTTCTTCACACAATCCTATTCAAAGTCTTAAAAATTTCACCATCCAGGTCATCTGATTCAACCTTCTGATGTTACAGATGAGGAAACCGGCAACAGGCATGTCTTTGTAGACTAATGGGACTTCCTTTCTGGTCCACGTGTGAGGACGCACCCCTGGATGCTACTCTGTATTCTTGTCCTTCTTTTCCCCCAAACTCTCCTCTCCCCGCCAACCATCTTTGGCACACTGGAGGGCAAAACGGCCTTCCTGGTGGGAGCCAGAGAAACTAAGGTGAGAGCTGAAAAACATCTGGACTGTAATGCTCTTCGCCATCAAGCTTCTGTGGAATGTGTGCTTGTGAGATTTTCTTCAGGGGTCAAGATTTTCTTCCAGGGGTCAAGCCCACTCTTTGCTATTAATGATTATAAATAACCCTTTAAGAGATTTTTCTTATAATAATTAAAAATCTGATCAACTATTCTAAAACAATCTGTTCGGAAAAAATCATTTCAACTGGTTTTAGGGGGTCATGTAGACGTAGGGCAGTTAACAATCTAGATGTTCAGCTTTAACTGGTTTTAGAGGTACAGAGTTGCTAAGGCTTCCCCTGCCCCTGTTTCCAGATGCCCCCAAAGCCAATGGCCTGTGAATAATACAGGGAAGCCACAAAACCCAAAAGCCAGTGTGACGTCAAACAGGAACACAATTTTAAGAAACCAATGTTTACTTCAGTCATTACCTCGTCAGATGAAGGAATAGCTACCCATAGACAGTCTCACTGTGGCTCAAGAAACCTGAGGAGTATAAAACATGAGTAGGTCATGGGTTCTGTTCAAACCTCCCCTGACCTCCTTCACTGCAGAGGCCCCCTTCGGGTGACTTTACACCCCAGAGTGACAGGAAACCAGAAAACTGGGATGGATAGGATTTTAACCAAGCTCATCAAAGATAGAAACTACTTACTTTTAAAACCCTCATGAGATTAACTGAATGTAATAATAAACATTTGACATCATTTTATATCCAAAAATCATCTTAAAAGAGAGGAGAATTAAAGTCAGAAGACAAAACAATACAGAACTGTTAGGGTGTGGGTGGGGAAAGGGGAGAACAGAAATGGGTTTCCGAGAGCCTAGGAAGAGCCCACAGGGGCTGAGAGAACAGGTTTCTAACTAGAGGGTAAGTGTTGGAAAATAGGCTTTAATGTTATATTTCAGTGTAGAGTAACTAATGCAACATCATGTGATTAGACCAAAGTATCTAAGTAAATAACAATTCCTTGAAAAGGGACCAATATGAAGGGAATGTGAAGAGAATGAAAAAACAGAAGTATCTTCCTATGGGATAAGATCAATAATTATAATTATTCATTGTTTCCATCAGAGCCTCTTCCCACATGGTCTTCGACATACATACCCATCACCTTCACAGCCAGATGAATGCTGTAACATACTCTCATGTCTAAGTTCAAGGCCATGAAAGACAGTAGATGCAAAGCAAAGCAAAAATTGTGGCCGGCATTGTCCATTTGCACACCAGATCTCTCTAAGTTGTAAAGACAAAATCTTTATATGTTTAACACTTTATGCAAATATCTCCCATCAGTAGAGTCTGAACACACGGTGGACACAGAGCCAGCTGGGGCCCACAAGAGGACCATACCCTGGTCCCGATCGTGATTTTACACATACGCACACACGTCAGATAACTTCAGCGGACTTCCAAATAAACGTTCAGCCAAACTAGGACAGGGCACTTCACTGTCCCCTTGCCACAGCTGAGCAAATAAGTCAGGGAGAAAAAGGAAACCATCCATGTGTGTTCACAACAACCCGTTCACCATCTTACCTTCATCTCATAAGGAATCTCCTAAAGAGAAATGATTAACAGGACAGGAGCCGTTACAGGAAATAGCCACCTAGGGCCTGAATGGACACCTACCCTCGTGACTGGGGCGCAGATTGGTGGCAGGTGAGGGCACGAATAGGGGCAATGGTTTCCGTTCTTCTGTTCAAAGTTCCCACTCCACTCCCTCCAGGCAGCCTGCATGCTTACTGGCTGTTTAAAACTTTAGACCAAGCCAACCTGCTGACAGACGGTCTTCAAATCAATGACTCCCAATGAAACTTAATTTCCAATTGCCTTGATCTAATAGATGCTATAATGTGCTTTCAGTGGTTGAAATGAACAAACACGTCGGCCTTCCAACTTGCTGGAGCTCAAAAGAAAGCCCTTCTGATATACAAGGTCAGCAAAACTGATGTAAATGCTTTTCTCTCCTGTTCAGTGCATGCATATTGTCAAGCTTGGCCGAGAGACTCAAAGGAAAGACACAGCCTTGAGTTGGAGAGGTGATAAGATCGAGGTCCTTAACCACGTGTAAGTGTCCTTGTATATTTTGTTGCAGGTGCATAGCCACCCGTCACTCAAACACTGGTTTACACCTGGCCTCCCCATCTTCCATGGTCAAAGTACCCACAGCCATACACCCTCCCACATATGTAGAGATGTGTTTCCATCACGTTCGGTGAGTGCCATGACTACCATTTCCCAAGGAAATGCATTCACAATCCTATGGTACTTGAGTATTCACACGCTTAATGGTTTCTACAGTTACATATTCATAGGCAATTATCTAGTAGCATTTTTATTTGCCAAATGCAAAGGAAACAGTAAAACCAGTAGACATTTTTAAGCTCTAACAAAACCAATCTGTACCATAAGTCACTTCAAAATTGTGATAATCTCTGAATAACATAGATACAGGTACTTACTATTGCCTGTTATGACTTACAAAATATTCTCGGCCGGGTCCTATCACACTAGGGAATGTGGGAATTTTGCTACTACTGTTAGTACAGGACCTCCAGAACATAGCTTTTTAAATTCTAATACCACACATTTCCACCAAAAGGACGATAAATGTTTGTTAAAATACAATTCTTGTTGCTTTTATAAATGCCAGCCATGCATTCACTAATTATTAGAAAATGGCATAAAATGTATCCAGGTTGTTATATACCAGGATAATCACGTCAGTTCCCATAGACTTCACTAGTTGCTTAACCAAAAGCACATAGTATGCACCTTTGAGAGTAACCTCGGGCCAAAACTGAATGCTGAGTATAGAGCCGATGAATCTGTCAGACACCCATGGTGATACCGAATTATTCTCCCCAAAGATGGAAAAATACCAAAATACCATTCAGATAGAATCATTGCCATATCTGAATGTCTTACCAAATGCCATTTTTTTTCCAGTAAAATTAATTGAAGAGCTGTACTAACTTTTGCTCTAAGATCACAACTGAGCAAAGAAAGTCAAAACATGGGCAGACACTGAAATACAACCGCTTCTGAGGTGAGTGGGAGACATTGCTCTCACCTGCTTCCATTAAATCCCACTGACCAGGGAGAACCAAAACCAGACCCTTTGCCTTAAAACGCACACAAGCCATGCAAGGGGACACAGAGATTCATGTCTTATGAGCAGGAAGGACTTTGATGACTTCGTATTTCTTATGACGTCAAAGGAGAAAAGCCATGGACTCCATTTTGGAGGTACACGCCCAGTCCCCTGGTGCCCCGACCAGCCCCTGCCACCGACCAGGCCACAGGGCACCCCTCTGAAAAGAAGAGCAACCCCAAAACACAGCTCCTCTCCCTGCCTGGGTTCAGACCTTTCCCCCACAGGCCCTTTCACCTCCCCTTCCACAGCTTAACCGATAACAAAACATTTGCATCTGGTTCATATTTCCTTTGTGTTTAAACTACAGTCCAGAAAAGAACTTGACTAGTTCATCGGGGCCTACTTTCAACCAAATCACAATACTGTAAGTGAAATAGAAGGTGTCTGACTGGGTTGCTTTTATGTGGCAATCAGATACCCAAGAATTACTTTTGCTTCCATAGGAAATTTCCCATCTTCACTTTTTCGTTGGTTTGATTCCAGGGAAAGGAGTCCCCAGATGCTTGCGGCACAGCACCTCCCCTCGAGATCAGTCCACCATTAGATCTGCCTCAAGCCTCACCTCCAACTTCGGGAGGATGCAAAGGGCTGCCTGAGCAGATGGGGATTCAACATGACGCAACCCTGAGCATCCCTGGACTGGAGAAGCCTGGGAGAAGCAGCAGCCCTCCTGACGCCCCTTGCCAGCAACACACATGAGGGGACAGCACCAGCACCCACTCTCCAGACCCAGGCGTCCTGCACAGACGTCAGTACAGGCCACAGAACCACAGGACAGTTCGACACCCCCATGTATGTGACAGCAAGGCAGAGGACGGGAAATGGCCAGCCATCCCCAATCCATACCCAGCCTCTTCCAGCCTCCTCTCCCACTCCACCCCACCTCCTCTTCTCCACACAGAGTTTCAAGTTCACCCAAATTTGGGTCTTCAATGTCAGCCTGCTCAGCACATTCTCACTCCCCCGCCCCCCATTTCCTGGAGGCACATGGAAAATCCCATTTGTGGGGAAAAAAGTCTACTCAAGTTGCCTTGACACAGGGAGCTGCCGAGCACCGGCTGGAGCATTCCTGCAGAGCATCTCAACTCCCAGACCTTCCCTGCAGGCTCCTTTCCTTTCCTCCAGCCTGGCTCTCCCTACCTTCCTCCTGGCTGCCGCCCTCAAAGCAGGCAGTGGGTTCCTCCTCTGGGAGCCCCGACTGTCCTCCACCCTCCAGGGCTTTGCGTTTCTTCGACATCTCTGCCGGGGCTGGGGCTTTGGGGTGTTCTTTCCGCACCCCCAGCCTCCCCCCTCGGAGAGGAGAGTGAAGGTGGGGTTAGGTGGAGGGGAGAGAGACGGGCGAAAGAGGTGGGGAGGAGAGGCCGGGGAGGGAGATGGCTGGAGAGGAATTGCTGCTGAAGGAGGGAAGGCACTTTGGGGAAGCAGGAACCAGGCGTGCAGGCGGCACAGAGAGCCTACAATCAGTTCAGCAGCAGTCCTCCGTCTAGGGGGCTCTCTGCTCTCTCTCTCTCCCTCTCTCTCCCTCTCCCTCTCTCCCTCTCGCCTTCCTCCTTCCTCTTTTTCCTTCCACTAGAAGGGTAAGCCCAGAGGGAAAAAGAGACCAAAACGCTAGGGAGGAGAGGCTCTTTGGGCGCTCAGCTGATTTCTTTCTAATTTAGGAGGGGGATAGCGTGGGTGCTGGGTATGGGGGCTTCTAATTACAAGGAAAATTGGGTAGAATGCTGCAGGATGCAATATAGTGATGCCTTCAGGTGCTAGGGGCACAGGACCCCCTCCTCCTCTGTGACATCATTTGAGCTTTTGCAAAAGGGGTTGGGGGAGGTGCAGGGAGGACCAAGGAGAGAGGCCCGAGGCAGAAACGGGAGGGGGAGGGGTCTTGTCCCCATTCAGAACTGAGGAAGGAGGCCCAGAAAGGAGGCAGGAGGGTGGGGGCCTCCTCCCAAGGCCCCCTTGGGTCTAGCCTTGCAGGGGCGGCCGTTTGCAGCTGGAGGGCAGCCTTGCAGGGAACTTGGAGCTGGAAACTCGGTCCAAGAAGCAGTAGCCGGAGGCAATCGCTCAGGCGCTGGGCTCCGCTGCCCTCCCTCTCACCTCCTCTGGCACCCCTGAGTCTTCTGGTTTTATGCACTCAGGTCTCTCTTCTCACCTCCACTCATCACCCCTCTTCCAAAACAGTCATGTCCCCAAACAACACACACACACACACACTTTCTTATTGCCGAAAAGGATGGAGGGAAACGATGGTAACTTTTTTTAAATGGTTGGATTGGAGTTTTTCTGGACTCTCAAGGGTTAAATAATAGGTACAAGGAACAGTCCACTTACCGCCGAAGTATGCGAAGCGCCTGTCTGCTTTCCGCTTCAAGTTCACACACTGGAAAAAGAGAGGAAAAGCAAAGAGAAAAAAAAGAAAAAGCGGACGGGCCCGGAGCCCCGTGGGTCCAGGGCTCCATTGAGAACTGCGCACAACAAGTTGCCAGTGAGCCCAGGTGGCCCAAGTTCATGACCTCTCCAAGAACACTCGCTTCTGCTCCACTCGGCAGGCATATTCCAGAGGCGTGGGGCAGTCTGCCTTTCGCGCTGATCTCCCCTGAAAAGGAGCAGACAACTCTAAGCGGTGTGTGGCATTCCTCTTTCCCTCTTCTCCATCTGGGGGTCTCCGGGAAAGCCGCGCTGAGCGCTCTAGGCACCAAGGAAGACCGGTCCATTTCAGTTCATCCTCCCGCGGCCGCAACTTTGGACCCACACACCTACAGAGAACCTAAGTGCGAGTGTGCGTGTGTGTTTGAGTGTGTGCGCGTGAGTGTGCCAGCCTGTCTGCCCGCGCGCACCGGGCTTTGGGGCGCATGTGCTCTCGGGAACGACTCTCCCTGGCTGCCTGGAACTTGGAGAGTTTTCCTTTAAGCCGGAGCTGCTGCTCGGACACCCCCCCCCC
>NW_020173202.1:388903-394892 GCF_003031525.2 Neophocaena asiaeorientalis asiaeorientalis
TCTGTAGCCTCGTTGCCAGACAGTCCCCAGGCTGCCGCTGCCGTTCATTGACAGGAGCTGGCGCTCCGACGTCAGCAGCCGGACCTTTGGCAAAGCTGCTGGGCGGAGACGGCTCCCACCCCCGCACCTGCCAGCCCGCCCGCGGCGGGAGGAGGGGGAGTAATGAAATCAAAGTCGCTGGGGAGGGGCCCGGCGAGGCTCCGGGGCTCGAGGAGGAGGGGACTCCGCTCTGCCCTCTTTATCCTGGAGCTCCAGAGTTTATAAATAGCGCTGTCTCCAGCCAGACTCGACCCCTCCGCTGCAGCCCCCGCGGGGCCCCCGCCCCTGCCCCTGTCACTTCGCGCCGGACTCGCTCAGCCGGGAGGGAGGCGCGGAGGGGGCGGGGAAGCAGGGAGTGGAAACGGACGTTGCTTCTCTTCCCTCTTCCCATTCATAGATTCGGTTTGAGTCTTGGGGCCGCCGCTCGGCTCCAGGAGCCGCAGTGAATGGATGGACAACCGTGCGCGGGGACCACTGGGTGGGCAGGGTGTCGCCCTCGCGGGAGGCGCTCCTCCCACGCGGGAACTTGCTCCCTCGCCTAGGGGCGGGTGGGAGGACCCCAAACGACCATCCTTAAGAAAAGACCCAGGGCCTGCCCCCTCTGGCTCCTCCAGCCCCGGAGTTCTTTTCTGCCCCTGCTGGAACGCAAACCGCAGAATCGAGCTGCGCTCGGCCCCAGCACCATGGAGAGCCGGGACGCGGACCAGCCTCCGCGGCCACGCGGCGGAGGGGAGCGGCCATGTGGCGCAGGGCAGTGGCTGGGGCCGAGGGTGTCACCTCGCTGTGCGCACCCTTGGCTGCACAAGCCGGCACGCTCTCCGCTCCCGAACCCCATGGCGCGGCGTGGGGTTGCGGAGGACCGCAGGGCGGATGCCCCACCAGAGCCCCGCTCGCAGGGGTCGTGGGCGCGCGTCTCCCGCGTGCTGCTGCTGGGAGCTGAGGGATGGCGAGGCCCGCGCCGTCCCGGAGCGGGACGCGGCGCCCCCGTTTGGGCGCTGCCCCCGCTTCTCGCTCAGGATCCCGCAGGATGGAGTTCTGAGGCGCCCTGCTCCCCGCTGGAGCTTGACGGACGCGCACGAAAGCTTCCATGTGACCCAGAGCACAGTGTGGCCGAGGGAATCCGAGAGCGCCTTTGCTACCCCAGGACCCGCGCGCGCGGTCTGGGTGACAGCAGAAGCCCAGGAGTGTGGAGACCGACCCGCAGAGCCCTTCAGAGCCCGGTTTGGCCCAGGCTGTTCGAGAAGCTGCTGCTCAGGGGGACTTCTCCCCGTGCGCCTGCTCCCCACCCCCGTGAAGGCCACCCTCCACCTGGGCCCTGGCCGCAGCCCCTCTCGCTGCTAGAGGTGACCACATCTTCTCTGCTGTTCCCACCGCTTTCTCTCCGCTTTACAACAAACAGCTCCCAGCAGTTGCCCTAGACTCTTGTCTCTGGTTTCTCTCGTCTCATTGGCTCTTGAACCTAGGCCTACAAGACCGTCTTAGATGTTCTAGCTCAGCGACTCAGCAAAAGCCCGCTCTCCCCCAGGTCAGCGGCCACCCCCGGCTGCTCAGTGCAAAGGTCAGTTCTTAGCCCTCCCCTTGCCTGACTTCCCGGCCGAGTGGGTCTGAGTCTACGGTTCTCTCCTCCAATGGACACACCCTTCACTTGGCTTTTAAGACAGCACACTCCCTGGTTTCCATCCTACCTTTCTGCCCATTCCCTCTGGGTTACCTTTGATGAATCTGCATCCCCCCAACTTCTTGACGTTGGAGTGGCCCACGGCCCCCTTACCTTCTCTCACCACCTGCCCCCTTGGTGGTCTCACTCTGCCTCCTGGTTTTAAGTCCTGTCTCAGCGCTGAAGACTGCATTTATATATTCAGCTCAGACCTCTCCCCTAAATTTTAGACTCATGTCTCACTAGCACCTCCACCTGGGTGTCTAGAAAGCATCCGAAACTTAGGAGGGCAAAGTGGGTTCTTGATCTTACCCTCACCCCAAACCTGCTCTGCCCACAGTTTTTCCCACCTCCGTCAACAGACATTTCAGCCCCACTCCCCGGTCCCCAGCCCCACTGGCCGTTTATAGAACCCATTCAGAACTCTGCGTCCGCGGATCCTCTCCAGACCTTCTTCTGCTAAAGACGCACAGAACTAGCTCTCTTCCTCTTTCTCACACTTACTCTGGGGCCTCCTCAGAGAAGCCTCCAGAGGACACCTCACTTAAAACTTCAACTCACTTCCTGTCCCCCATCCTTGCTTCACTTTCCTCTTGGTGTTCCTTCTGGCTTACTTGTTTGCCTTGTTTATTCTATCTCCCCACTGAAATGCTAGCTTCACGAGGACAGGGAGTTTTGCTTTGGCTTAGAATTGCATTAAAAACTAGACTTAGCCTCACGAAGTTCCTCACCTCACCACACATTCAGGAGATGCTGGGTTTGTTTGGTGACAAATAGAAGCAGGTGAGCGTAGAGACTGTCCGGGGCATTTCTCCACCACAGTGGTCCCCAGGTAAACTCTCCATCTGAGAGTGTGGGAGCCCCGCCCGAGGCCACTGTTAGGCCTCTGAGTGACTCCATTCTCTCCCCACTCACTTTCTTATTCCATTGCTTCTTTCTCTTTTTTTTTTCTCCCTGTTGGCCTTTTCTTTGCTGTCCAAGCCTTAAGCCTGCCATGTGCCACAAGGAGGTAAAGGGGAGCTGAGCTGCCCTGGGTCCTCAGAGACCACAATCCTTCCCTTCAGCCCTGTTTTTTTGTTGTTGTTTTTTGTTTGTGTGTTTGTTTGCGGTACGCGGGCCCCTCACTGTTGTGGCCTCTCCCGTTGCGGAGCACAGGGTCCGGACGCGCAGGCTCAGCGGCCATGGCTCATGGGCCCAGCCGCTCCGCGGCATGTGGGATCTTCCCGGACCGGGGCACGAACCCGTGTCCCCTGCCTCGGCAGGCGGACTCTCAACCACTGCGCCACCGGGGAAGCCCCTCAGCCCTGTTTTAGTGTTCACACCCCTTCTCATCCAGCAAGTAAATATCCTGAAACTGTAGAACATCCACTCTATGTGCCAAACATCATATTCATTCAGCAGCCACTGAGCTCTTGGGGCCAAAGCTTGAAGGCCCAGATCTCCCCGCAGGCTCTCTGATGGGGGAGGGGAAGGGGCACAGAAGGGGCCCCAGGGTGGGTGCTGTGCAGGAGGTGGCCTTGCGGGCGGAGCCCCACCCAGGAGGCCGGCCAGGGCCCGAGGCAGGAGCCAGCGGTGGTTCGGAAGGCCCAGTGCCCCAGGCTCAGACCCACTGAGGAGCTGGAGGTGTATTCTGAAGGCCTGGATGGGTTTTCAGAAAGGAATGAAATAAAGTCCTATTTGTGTCAGGAAGACAACTGGGGAGCGGTGGAGAGGGGCTGAGACCGTAGACAGGGAGAACAGCTGAGAGGCTGTTTCACAGATCCGGAGTTGAAGGAGTGGGCAGAGCTGGCAGTGTGCGTGAGAGGATGTAGGAGGTGAGGAAGACGGAAGTAGTTCTAGAATGCATACGTGGTGGCCCATCTTCTGAAGTAGGATCTGAAAATTCAGCCGAACTGTGCTGAGGATTCCAGGGAGCTTGACGGCAAGGGGCAGACAGGTTGGCTCCACTGGCTGCTACAAATAAGTTCCCTTTAAGATCTGTCACCCACCTTGCACACCTGGAGACTCCACGTTACCTGCCAGCCGGAGCAGATGGGGGTTGGAGGCTCTCGGGTGAAGACTCATGGGACACTGGTGTATAAGCCAGGCCACCTCGTTCATCCCAGGGAGGAGAGTCTGTGAGGGCTGGGCTTCCCTCTTCCTTTATCCCGGCCACCCCTTCCCACGAACACATCAGATTACAGGACACTCTATGGGCTTCAAGGCCACTTTGTCTAAGCTGTGGAAAGGGGTGATGAACCGGTGGTGTCGGCCAGCGAAAGTCACATGGGCTCTGAGGGGGACTCCCTTCGAGACTGCAGTCAGGACGTCCCAACGGTGACCTGGCTTCCTCGGGGCGCCCTCCACATTTCTGCTTCCAAAATGACCGTTGTCCTCTGGACACCTTGAGGAGAGCCATGAGAATAAAAGGCTCTGAGGGAGCCTGGGGCTTCTCCTGACCCCTGTGAGGCTCAGCTTGTGAGTGGAGCTGCATCCCACAGAGACTTTCCATTCCCCTGGTTCTTGGAAGAGCATTTCCAGGTTCTTCTCATTCCGAGAAGAAGTGAGATCTTTGGATAACAGAGCGTTATTTCTCACCACCTCCAAGAACAGTCTGGGGAAGACAAGCAAAATCAGAGTAGGCTTCCCGGCCTGCTTGGCGAGCATGGGTGGGATCTCTGGTCCAACCAGCTGAGCGCAAGCATCTCTGTGCCTGGAAGAATTTCTAAGTTGTTGGAAATGATTTTCAAAGGGGTATTGCAGATGTAGAAAGAACATTCAATTAACTAATGAGACTAATCCCCTAGCCCCAAAATGCTGTGCTATAAATGAGGAAAATGAGGGTAAATAATGTAACACAGCCAGATAGTAGTGGAGCTCTGAGTAGGCTCTTTTTTTTAAAGGAAGGACAGTATAGCTGTGGATTGTGTTCAGATTTTGAAACCGAGCATATAAATGCAGAAATTTTAGTTACGTCATATCTGTTCCATAAGTGGCGTGACTTAATTATCCTAAATATTTCATCTATTTAAATTTCATCATTCACATTTTTTAGACTTTTACCTGGAAATAACTTCAAATTTACAGAAAACGTGCAAGAATAAAAATGGTACAAGGCACCTCCATGCACCTGTTACTCAGACTCTCCTGTGAACTCTTACCTCCATGTTCCTTGTCAATTGCATGCTCTCTACTTTTCTAACCAGTTAAGAGTGAGTTGTACCTCTTGGTCCTTTACTACCCAAATACTTCAGTGTGTATTTCCTAAAAATAAGAATATTTTCTTATATAAACACAGCACTGTAGTCAACTTCAGTCAATGAACATTACTGATAAAGTACTTTTATCTCATCTCCATCCATATTCCAGTTTTTTCCATTGATCCAATGTCTTTTAGACACGTCCTCCCCTTCAGAGCAGAATGCAGTCTAGGGGCAAGGATTTCATTTAATTGCTCTATTATCAGATGCTCTCAATCTGGAACTTTCCTGAACCATTCTTTGTCTTTTATGACACGGACATTTTGGAAGACTATAGATATCCCCTCCCCCCATTTCTGAATAAACCGTTTCTCAGTGTGGGTTAGTTAGATGTTTCATCAGGACTGGATTCAGGTTATGCGTTCTCAGCTGGAACACCACAGAGAGGAGGCTGTGTCTTTTTCAGAATAGCACGTCGGAGGCTCTGACGTCCACCCAGTTCTCACTGGGGGTCTGAATCCTGATGAGGTTCTTGTTTGATGTCTCCACTGTGTAATCACTCTTTTTGTTTCACTTGCAACTAATAAGTAGTCTGTGCAGAGACACCTGAAGATCTGGCTAATATTCTGCCCCAAATCCGCTTCAGGGGAGGGTTCCAACTTGGTCCACTCCTGCTTCTTTAGCGCTGGAACCCAGCACACCCTCCACTTTCACTCATCAGCCGTGGGGTGGGAAAGAACCCTCCCTCTTCCCTCATTCACTACTTTATGTATCTGCGTATCAGTGATGTTGCGAGCATTAAAGTGTTCAGGACACAGAGTCCTAGGCCTGATGATTTATAATTCATCTTTTCATGCACTTAGTTTCCTCATGTTTGGTCCATAAAAGGACCAGTGAGGGCTTCCCTGGTGGCGCAGTGGTTGAGAGTCCGCCTGCCGATGCAGAGGACACGGGTTTGTGCCCCGGTCCGGGAGGATCCCACATGCCGCAGAGCGGCTGGGTCCGTGAGCCATGGCCGCTGAGCCTGCGCATCTGGAGCCTGTGCTCCGCAACGGGAGAGGCTACGTCAGTGAGAGGCCCGCGTACCGCAAAAAAAAAAAAAAAAAAAAAAAAA
>NW_020173202.1:394907-471807 GCF_003031525.2 Neophocaena asiaeorientalis asiaeorientalis
AAAAAAAAAAAAAAAAAAAAAGACCAGTGAGAACCCCATAAGCTGGCTCCTGCCCACACGAAATGCCCTGTCATTTTCTGAGCTTTTCCCTGCTTTTGGCACAGTAAAATGTTACAGACCCATCTTGTACCTTCCTCGCCCCAGCCTGGAATCAGCCATTCCTCCAAGGAACACTGGTCCTTGTAGTGGTATTAGAGACCAAGATCTGGGTACCAAGGTTGCTCACTGCTAGTGGGGTGTCCTTCCTTCTTGACCCTTGAGCAGACAGATCTAGGCAATTAGTGAGCGCACACACACACACAAATATATGCACACGCACACATACATAGACACACATATGTGTGCACATATACACGCATTTACATATTTCAGGAGTCTTGCCTTCTCATGGCATCTGTGTATGTCCCTTTATCACAGTGAGAGCCCTCCTGACCCCACTCTAACCACATCAACATATTTCGTTACTTGCTCAATGCCATAATGTGTCTGAAAGTTTCATAATTGCTTTGCCCTCACCCCTGCAACAAAAACAACTAAAGGAGGTCAGGATTAGTTTTGCATTCTCCCCCCAGCACCTCTCACCACATGATATGAAATCCAGGTGATCTATAAACTACACTTTGCTCAGAAGTTCTCAGTTTGTTCTGTCTTCTGTATTTACTTTCCGTTTCCTTTCCTTTGATGGATGACAGGATTCCTTTGTTGCATTGCCCTTTCAGGTTCAGGGGTTTCCCCTTCCTGTTCTTATCGATTTAATTTTATTCTCTGAGCATGTATTTTTGAATAAGCTTCCGAAAGTCAAAACTGTACTTTAAATGCACAGAGAGAGGGCCCCTCCATCTAAATTCTTTCCATTCCATCTCCCCTCACCACCCCCAGGCCTGGCTAGAAACCAATTTCACTGTTTTCTGGTTTATCTCAACTCTGTTTCCTTTTGTAAAGGTGGCAGATGTGTTTGTTTTCTTATTTTCTCCACAAAACGTATACTCTATATGCTCTTTTGCAATTTCCTGTCTGGGATTAGTAACATCTCCTGGAAATCACTCCCTATTGTTTTTCAGTATCTTCCTCAGTTTTTAACAGCAGCTCTACTGTGTGCATGTCCTATGCTTGGACAATTAGGCAATCTCCAATACTTTACAATTACAAATAAGTGCAATAAATTACTTTCTGTTTTTACATTTTCATACTATGGAAGTTATAACTTCAGGGTAAATTCCTCGAAGTGGAATTGCTAGGCTGCAAAGTAAATGTAAACATAGTCTTGTTAGGGGCTTCCCTGGTGGTACAGTGGTTAAGAATCCGCCTGCCAATGCAGGGGACATGGGTTTGAGCCCTGGTCCAGGAAGAGCCCACGTGCTGCGGAGCAGCTAAGCCTGTGCGCTGCAACTACTGAGCCTGCGCTCTAGAGCCCGTGAGCCACAACTACTGAGCCCACATGCCACAACTACTGAAGCCTGCACTCCTAGAGCCTTTGCTCTTCAACAAGAGAAACCACTGCAATGAGAAGCCCATGCACCGCAAAGAAGAGTAGCCCCAACTCGCTGCAACTAGAGAAAACCCATGTGCAGCAACAAAGACCCAACGCAGCCAAAAATAAAATAAATTAACTAAAGAAAAAAAATACATAGTCTTGTTAGATATTGTCGAACTCTCTTCAAAGGGTTTACATCAGTTTACAATCCACCAGTCATTTTCTTTTTAAAAGAAAAACAAATAAAATTTCCCAAGTGTAAACAGATCTATATTAATGGAAAAAAATGTTTTAAGGAAGTAATTTGGTTCACTGAACTGGAAAGATTAGGGTCTAGGGACTGCTTTATCCTCAGGCAACTTGGGGTGTGATGAACTTAACAGGATATAATATAAACATATTTTTCTATGGCCCGTCTACTAAACTCAGCACATACATTTTTAACCATTTTTTAAATTGAAGTATAGTTAATTTACAATGTTGTGTTATTTTCAGGTGTACAGCAGGGTGATTCAGTTATACACATATATATATTCTTTTTCAGATTATTTTCCCATATAGATTATTACAAGATATTGAGTTCCCTGAGTTATACAGGAGGTCTTTGTCGTTTATCTGCTTTATATATAGTAGTGTGTATATGTTAATCCCAAACTCCTAATTTGTCTCCACCACCCCCTGCTTTCCCCATCGGTAACCATAAGTTTGTTTTCTATGTCTGTGAGTCTATTTCTGTTTTGTAAATAAGTTCTTTTGTATCATTTTTTTAGATTCCACATATTAGTGATATGTGACGTTTGTCTTTCTCTATCTGACTTACTTCACTTAGTATGATAATCTCTAGGTCCTTCCATGTTGCTGCAAATGGCATTATTTCATTCTTTTTTATGGCTGGGTAATATTCCATTGAATATATGTACCACATCTTTATCCACTCACCTGTTGATAGACATTTAAGTTGCTTCCACGTCTTGGCTATTGTATATAGTGCTGCTATGAATATTGGGTCTCATGTAATCTTTTTGAATTAGAGTTTTCTATGGATATATGCCCAGGAGTGGGATTGATGGATCATATGGTAACTATTTTTATGTTTTCAAGGAACCTTCACAGTGTTCTCCATAGTGGCTGCACCAATTTACATTCCCACCAACAGTGCAGGAGGGTTCCCTTTTCTCCACACCCTCTCTAGCATTTATTATTTATAGACTTCTTACTGATGGCCATTCTGACTGGTGTGAGGTGATACATCATGGTATTTCTGATTTGCGTTTCTCTAATAATTAGCCATGTTGGGCATCTTTTCATGTGCTTGCTGACACTCTGTATGTCTTCTCTGGAGAAATGTCTATTTAGGTCTTCTGCCCATTTTTTGATTGGGTTGGTTTTCGTTTGTTTGTTTTTTAAGCTGTATGAGCTGTTTGTATATTTTGGAAATTAACCCCTTGTCAGTAGCATCATTTGCAAATATTTTCTCCCATTCCATAAGTTGTATTTTTGTTTTGTTATGGTTTTCCTTTACTGTGCAAAAACGTTTAAGTTTGATTAAGTTCTATTTGTTTATCTTTTGTTTTTATTTCTATTATTCTAGGAGATGGATCCAAAAAATATTGCTGCGATGTATGTCAAAAAGTATTCTGCTGGGCTTCCCTGGTGGTGCAGTGGTTGAGAGTCGACCTGCCGATGCAGGGGACACGGGTTTGTGCCCCGGTCCGGGAAGATCCCACATGCCACGGAGTGGCTGGGCCCGTGAGCCATGGCCGCTGAGCCTGCGTGTCCGGAGCCTGTGCTCCGCAACGGGAGGGGCCACAGCAGTGAGAGGCCTGCGTACCGAAAAAAAAAAAGTATTCTGCCTATGTTTTCCTCTAGGAGCTTTATAGTATCCTGTCTTACACTTAGGTCTTTAATCCATTTTGAGTTTATTTTTGTATATGGTGTTAGAGAATGTTCTAATTTCATTCTTTTACATGTAGCTGTCCAGTTTTCCTAGCACAACTTATTGAAGAGACTGCCTTTTCTCCATTGTATATTCTTTCCTCCTTTGTCATAGATTAATTGACTATAGTGTGTGGGTTTATTTCTGGTATTTCTATACTGTTCTATTGATATATATTTCTGGTTTTGTGCCAGTACCACACTGTTTTGATTACTATAGCTTTGTGGTATAGTCTGAAGTTAGGGAGCATGATTCCCCCAGCTCCATTCTTCTTTCTCAAAATTGTTCTGGCTATTCCAGGTCTTTTGTGTTTCCATGCAAATTTTAAAATCTTTTGTTGTAGTTCTGTGAAAACTGCTATTGGTAATTTGATAGGGATTGCCTTGAATGTGTAGACTTCCTCGGGTAATACGGTAATTTTAACAATATTGATTCTTCCAATCCAAGAACATGGTATAGTTTTCCATCTGTTTGTGTCATCTTCAATTTTTTTCATCAGTGTCTTATAGTTTTTGGAGTACAAGTCTTCTGCTGCCCTAGGTAGATTTATTCCTAAGTATTTTATTCTTTTCAATGCAATGGCAAATGGGATTGTTTCCTTAATTTCTCTTTCTGATATTTCATTGTTAGGAGCACATACATTTTGAACCTTGTATCCCTCTATATTATGTAATAAATATACTGGAAAAAATCACTTGGAACCAGGCATGATTTGTGTTCTCAATTCTGTCAAGTTCTTGCTCTGCAAATTTGGGGAAGTCATTTGATGTCACTAAGACTCTATTTCCTTACCTGTAAAATGGGGATAAAACAATATGTTCCCCGACTACATAATAGTTTGGTTTAAGGATCAAATGTGTGTGTCATTTATAGACATAAATGACAAAGTGCCATCTGTTTATCTATCTATCGTTTCTATATGTCCACAGTCTTTGAAACGTCTCACTTCTAAGAGAGGGAGGGGAAAGAACATTTAACTGAAATTTAAGAAATTTGCATTTTTTGTTCATTTTCATCCCCACTACAGTTAACACACCGTTTGAATCTAGAAATGCTATTCCATCTTTCTGGATTGTATCTTCCATCTTTATACAATAAAAGGGTTGACCTCTTTGCCTGTAATATTCTTTCCGGTCCCAAAGCATTCAGATTCTTCAAGGAGGCTATGTTAAGCCAGCAGTGAGAGGACTCAGAGGCTTGAGAAGAATGCCACGCCCCCTCTTTAAAGATCTTCACCAAGAAATAAGTTATTTGAAAATGGAACTTTTAACAAAGAGGCCGATACAGTTCCTGAAGGTCTAAGATCATTTTTCTACCAGAAAGTGCAGAACCAGCCACCTTTGATCCAGTGGAAAGTACTTAGGTTCTTATCCCTTGTCTTTCCCTAAGGTCTAGGATAATTATTTTGAGCTTAGCTGGCTAACAAAGGAAGACTGTAAAAAAAAAAAAAGAAAGAAAGAAAGAATCCGCCTGCCAATGCAGGGGACACGTGGGTTCAAGCCCTGGTCCGGGAAGATCCCACATGCTGCGGAGCAACTAAGTCCGTGTGCCACAACTACTGAGCCTGTGCTCTAGAGCCCATGAGCCACAACTACTGAGCCCGCACCATAACTACTGAAGCCTGCTCACCTATAGCCCGTGCTCTGCAACAAGAGAAGCCACCGCAATGAGAAGCCCGCGCACCGAAACAAAGAGTAGCTACCCCTTGCTGCAACTAGAGAAAGCCCACGCGCAGCAACGAAGACCCAATGCAGCCAAAAAATAAAATAAATAAATTTAAAAAAAAAGAAGTCCCTCATCCAGCAGGAGGAAAGTAAAGAGAAGCTGGAAAGGAGAGAGTACTCAGAATTAGGTCTATCCTAAGGCAACAGGTGGGCATCAAGTGTTTTCAGTAAGGTGACAGGCTCAGATGAGCTTTCTTTTCTCCAAGGTCCAGCTCTTTCCCCTCCCTCTTATCCATGTAACTAACCATCCAAGATGATCTCTGCAAAGTTTTTAGAGAGCAAACAAAATGCATTATAGTCTCCCTGGCTTGCACCAAAAGCTAGAAGATGAATTTAAAAAAAAATAATTTAATTATGGCTGTACTCAGAGGCAGAGACTGTTAGCATCCTCCGAGAGGCAAAGCCAACAGGGGAGATGGGAAACACAGGGCAGGACCAACCGTGGGGTTCGGTCCAGAAGTGCAGGCCCAGAGCAGCAGTGGGGGACCAACGGGGAAGCAGAGGGCGTAGCAAACCCCACCCTCCCCTGCTGCCCCAGGAACAGAAATACAGCCCAACACGGGGCGACATATTTCCCAGTCCTCGCCTGCCCTTCGATGTGGCCGCCACGCTGAGTTCTGTTGAGTAGTTGGAGTAGAAGCCGAGGTGCCGCCCGTCCAAGCAGAAGCCCAGGAGGGACCCGGTGGGCGTGTCTGCTCTGGGCTTTCCTTTCCTTGTGGCCCGAATATCTGTGCAACCTTGGAGGCCACGAGCTGCCAGCCTCAGGACCGTGACCCTCGTCTTAGCCTCGAGTGGCTTCACGGTCAGGTCACCCGTTACAGCAGCAGAGCGCTTCTCTCTGACTACTAAGTGCCGAAGGGCAGCAGGCCTGCCCCATCCTGGACCCCATGCAGCACCCACGGCAGGAACCCGGCAGCCAGCCTCGTCAATATCCAGGCACGACTGCGCTCAGGGCAGAAAGGACAATGCAGTGCTCAGGGTGATGAGCGGGGCTCAGCTAGAAGGACCAGCCGCGTGACCCCCAGCGGGCAGCATGTCCCAGCCACCCCCTGCTGGCTACACAATTGGCTGGGCCCCACGCAAGATGAAGATTCGGGGATTCTTGTTCAAAAACACTAAGAATTTTAAGAAGGTGACAGGCCAGTAATAAACAAGCCTGAGCCCCACCGATGCAAGACCCTCGGTGACTTGAGACACAAGTCACCGGTGGTGCCCTGCATCCACCTTCCCTCTCCACGGAGTCCACGCCTGGGGACCTGTGTTGCCCAACCCCCCAGCAAGCTGCACACAGGGTGGGTGACTGTCTCCTGGGGTCTCAGCTGCAAAGATGAGCTCCCAGTCAACACCCACCACTCATTCCAGGGTATCACAATTGTGCCAGGAGGACTCCCAGGGCTCTAAAACAGGAACAAAGCCACTGAAAAATCAAGCACACAGGAGAGCTTCACTTAATTTCTCTCCTGAGTATTGAGTTGTGAGCAAACTGCTTGGTGCCGCCGAGTTCACCTAGAGCAATATTCCTTAATATAGAATCAGGAGCCCTCACAGGAGCCTTGGTGAGTCAGGCAGAATCACGGCCCCAAAGACGTCCATACCCTAGACCCCAGAACCTGTGACTGTGGCACCTGACATGGCAAAGAAGACTCTGCTGTGTGATTGGGGTGTGGACCTTGAGATGGGGAGAATAACAGATCACCCAGGTGGTCCCAGCTCAAGTTCATCACCTTTCCCGGCCGTGGGCAGAAGGGGATGGAGCAAATGGAGCCTTGCTGCCAGTGAAGACAGTGCAAGGGACCAGGAGCAGAGGAATGCGGGGGAGGCAAGGAGCGGATTCTGCCCTGGAAGCTCCAGGAAGAACGCAGCCCTGCCCACACCTTGATTTTAGCCCAGTGAGACCGGGGTTGGATTTCTGACCTCCAGTATCGGAAGATGGTCAATTTATGTTGCTTTAAGCCCCCAGATTTGAGTCCATCTTACCGTAGCTGTGTGATACGAGTGCACTTAGGTTAGCAGTAACCAAAAAAGTGGAAATTACTTTTCTTCCCCCGGATCCATTCCGTTAATGTATGTCTGCAGTAGCCTTGGGGGCGGGGCACTATCACAGGGAAGATCCAGAGGGTGTAAGGATTTAGTCCACTCTGGAACATTCTCAAATCGATATAAAAGGCCTAGAAAACCCTTAGTGACCTTTAGTATCTTACCTCATGTGGGTTCTAAGGCAACAGAAGGTACATTTAAAGCTGGTGTTTGCAACTCGGGTGCGCTGCCTGAGGGGTGCCGTCCTTAGAATCGACAGTTTGAAGAGGAAACCCCGGGGGAAGTAGCATCTCCAGAAGACGCTGGTGTTTGCTTGTTTGTTTATGATGATGAAATGTACACACCCACTGCACGGATAGGCCACATTTTGTTTTTCAGTTCATGAACATTTGGGTTGTTTCCACCCTTTGGCGGCTGTGTATAACACTGCTTTGAATATTGGTGTACGAGTAGCAGACTTACGTCTATTGAATTCTAAGGTATACTTAGGATTTGCTGGGGATGAGAAGGGAATTCTAACAAGAGGGCTTCTCAGAATCTCTCTCCACCAGCGAGGCTGCTGCCTGCTACAGCTGAGTTGGAAAGTTCCATGCCACGAGGACATCACGAGTAATATATCTACCACACCAGGTGGATATGAGAGTAGAGATGTCAGAATTTACGGCTGAGGCTAACTTGTAGCTGCCAAGGTCAGTCGTATATGATGGACTTTCTAGCACACTGTGAGAAGGGTAGACCTGGCCAGCTATTCTGTTGTGGAGAGTGTGTGGAAACCCATTGATTTGGAAATTTAGATGTTTCCCTTCAGTCAGAACTTTGCTCCTTATAATAGAGAAGCGGCGTTTACCTGCAGGCCACAACGGCTGCATCTGACCCTCCCCCACCAACACCCTTCTTCTGGGCTGTCCCCACGTGGCCCCAGCATAGGAGGCTTGGCCCCAGAGCTTTGCATGAGAAACACGCCGGAATGAGAGCAGGGCCCTGGATCCGACAGGCACACTTAGAGCACAGCGTCACTCATCTTTTTTCTTATCCTGAAGAATTTTTTTTAACATAAAAATAACCCTGACTCATAGCACAGGGAGATCAGTTCAGTGCTTTGTGTCCATCTAGAGGGGTGGGATAGGGAGGGTAGGAGGGAGACGCAAGAGGGAGGGGATATGGGGATATAAGTATATGTAGAGCTGATTCACTTTGTTACACAGTAGAAATTAACACACCATTGTAAAGCAATTATACTCCAATAAAGAGGTTAAAAAAATAAATAACCCTGACGCCGGTAGGTTTCTGGCCATGCCCAATGGGCTTGCCGGAGAGGGGCTGGAGGGGATGTCTGGGGGTGTGCGGGTCTGCAGGGGCTTCCGGCGGCAGGAACCCCCGGGCTTAGGCATCCCGTTGGATCACATGGGAAATGTGGTGCCTCCCTGTCTCCAACCTTAGCTCCCTTCCCCTGAGGGCTGCGACCTGCGGCCTCCAGGCCCGTACCCCTCCCTCTCCATCCAGCACTCTCCCAGGCAAGGGGGAACGGCGCTGGGGACGCTCGGGGGTCGGCAGCGTGGCTTGGGGGGCTGCAGAGCAGGTGCAGATATGGGGCGGTTGGCAGATCTCGGGGTGGTGCGGCAGAGGCGGGCGCGGGGGGCACAGAGGGGAAGGGCCCGCAGGAGATGCAGGTCTACAGAATTCCTCCTTTATAGAAAAAGCTTTAAATATTTCATCTGTGCGTGGTGAGGACCGCAGCTCTGCACCCAGCACGGCTGGGGTGCCGGGGACCGCGGTGGAGCCGGCCCTCGCCATCAGTGGAAGAGCCTTTGCAGGGCTGTGGGTCCTGCGTGTACCACACACACAAGAACAGAGTAAAAACAGGATTTGCAGGCAAATGGGGGGCTCAGACCCACCGACCACTAGTCCAAACCGCTGCTAAACGTCGTGTCGGTGGGAGCTGTTGGTGCAGAGTCGGTAGCTTCTCCTACCCGTCTTCTTTTGTGTGGGTGTGTTATTGACACAAAACAGAACACCAGCTATGAATGCAAATCAGGGAGCAAAGACGTCAGCAGCAGAAGCAGTCTGGAGCGGCAGGAATCCTGCATGCTTCTGCATGCTAATGCCCAGTGCACGCAGATTACTAATAAGATAAATAGGCACTGATGTATCTAATCAAGGCCTGGAGGCAAACAAGAGAGTTGGGGAGCCCCTGTGAGCGCTGGAAGGTGGGAGGCCAGGTTAATCCCCAGGGGCATAGTCCCAGGAGCCCCTTTGGTATTTCCATTGTAGGGTCGACCACAGGCAGAAGCCCAGCAACTTCACAGGCAGGCCCAGGGATCAAGCTAGTGGGGGTAGGTACCTTCAGGGGGGATATCCCGGCTTTCAGACGTGGACCAGATGCAGAACTGAGCTCCACCTCTGGAAGCCACCCTTAGGAAAATCTCCATATATTCAGGCCTGTCATCCACAAAGAACCCAAGAGCCTCTGCAAGCAGGTGATCTGGGCACTCCTTAAGCAGGTCTCCGGGAGCTTCCCTGATAGAACCGCTCTGTCTCCTGGGTCTTCCCTGGGCCACATCTACCCACTCAGAACAAAGAGCAAACTGCCTTCAACTACAAGTGAGCATTCAGAGCACAGCGGTCTTGGAATAAAATAGCTATAAAGAGTGTGGCCGAATTTGTTGTAAATTCATAATAATTTTAACTCTCTTTCCCTCAACCTGTGGCCTCCATTCCTCCAAATTCCTTCAATGGCCATAAATAACAACCAGGAGCAGAGTGGTTGTGTCTGTTCTTTCCAATTCCAGACGTTTCTCATCTTAAAACTGCAGCGGTCCCAGCCGGAGACTGCAACAAGGGAGAGGCTTGTCTGCTTGCCTCTGGTCACTGCTGTGCCCAGGTGGATGGCTTCAGCCAAGCCTTCTCTTTCTCCCTGCCTTTTTACAGCGGACAAGCTCTCTGCATGTGTGTGAACTTCCTTCATAGGAGTTAATAAGTCAACTATTACCAGCTAAGGGAGGCGGGTTTTGAAAGAGGGATCACAGCGACTCCTTGATTCCCCACAGTGTTTCACTGCAGCCAGCAGAGAGGGAAACAAAAACACTGAGGAGAGAGCCACCTACAGAGGCCTCAGGAGCAGCTGAAGGAAGGACACCAGGAAAAGAAAAAGGAGTACTTACAGCTTCGTTTGCGTCATTCGGATGTAACCCACAGATGCCCAGGATGACATCTTTTTTTTTTTTTTGGCGGTACGCGGGCCTCTCACTGTTGTGGCCTCTCCCGTTGCGGAGCACAGGCTCCGGACGCGCAGGCTCAGCGGCCATGGCTCACGGGCCCAGCCGCTCCGCGGCATGTGGGATCTTCCCGGACCGGGGCACGAACCCGTGTCCCCTGCACCGGCAGGCGGACTCTCAACCGCTGCGCCACCAGGGAAGCCCCCCAGGATGACATCTTTTACACTGAATGTGGTACCCAGAAATTTGGGGTGCACAACAGAAGAAATTGGCATGAAGACATTGTAGCCTTAGGACACTTTCAAATATAACCTCCATCATTTCAGTGTTTAAGCCCATATTCTGATGTGAATAATATCTACGCACTGCAAAAGTAGGTTAGGTGCAATAAATATAAAACCTATCCTAACTGGTGGATTGATGGACTTCAGTGGGAGATACCAAGAGGCAGCTTGCATACTGCACAAAATAAGTTAAATTTGGTCCTACTGCAAAACGATTTCGATACACAATTCGAGCAGCAGACATAACGAATGCCACCAGAAAATTATTCGCTTACTTTTTGCATCTAAAGGAGAGAAATGATACATTCTGCAAATACGTGAAGATACAGACGTAAATGGTTGCCAGAGAGGAGAAAGGGGAGTAGGATCTGTTTTGAGGGGAGGAAACCCGCCTGGTAAGGGCGGAGGAGCGGGTCCTGCCACTGACATTCACCAAGGACCGGATGGGGTGGGAGGTGCCTGCTAGCGGCTGGCTCCGCCCATGCGGTTCCCGAGAGCGTCCCGTGCGCAGCTCGGATACCAGCCCTGGAGACTCGGACACACCCTGCTCTAAGGGGCCGCGCAGAGGCGGCCACCGGGTGGAGAGACCCGCCGAATCGGCGCGGAGCTGCAAGGCCTCCTCACGCTGTAGCGGAGACTAAGAAATGGAGGGCGAGTGAGCAGGGCGCCTTGGTGCGGTTTGCGCCACGGCACCCGGGGGACGCACGGTAAACAGACATCGTTTGCAGCACTGCCCTTAGGGGAGGGAAAGCCAAAATGAGGACTGTGCTATGTACGTTCTACAGCGAGATGTTAAATGCGCCATCTCCCATCCTGTCCCTTCTGGAGGACTGTACAGCGTGTGCGTGCACGCGTTTGTAAGCACATCCTTTGCGCATACACACTCACAAAAGCAAACAGTAGTCCTGTATAGAAAACATGTACGGCCTATAATTTATTTTTCAGTGCATACGTATCCTTTAGATATTTCAGTACACACTCTACATCTTCATTTTTATCACACTCCGCGGTGTGTGGAGGGAGGGAACACAGGAGCAAGATACGTAATCTGCGCGTTAGGAAGTGGGCTGTAGCTCCGCTGACGTCTGCACCTCGTGCTTTGTTCCGCTGCCATCAAAGTGACTGCAGGTCCCAGCCACTGCAGTAATACACATGCGCCGCTGGCTACGAAATCCTCCACCTTACCGTGGCTTTAGCTACGTACTCTTGGTATATTTTAATTTTATTAGTTGAAAGGAGGAGGAGAAAAAAAGGAAATATTAAAGGACTTTAGGATTGTGTTTTAAAAATGCTTTTTCCTGTGTGAAAGATTGACACGGTAAGATTAGAGAGAGATTTCACGCCTGAAAATGTTCTTGTTAAATGGAGTGTCAAATTGAGTTCTGTGGAATTGTGTCAGTATTTCTTCCCGAGAAGAAATAAATCTCTTGATGGTACTGCTTCTCTTTTCTTTGTATATCAGTGTTTAAAACTATGTGGAAAAAACTTTTTAATGTGTTGTCAATCCTTACGTGTTATTCTTCTCAATTATTTTTGAGGGGCTTCACCACTTAAGATTAAGTGTGATTACATTTGCTTTCTAATGTATTACATTGTGTAAAGGTAATGGGAGATACGAATTGAGCACAAATGGTCACAAATGAACCATAACTAATATTTGCGTAGCTCTTACAGGTTGTAAGGTAACAGCAGTGGGAACGCTGTCTATGCGGGCACACGGGGGACTTTCTGGAAGGATCACAGCGACTGCTCTGAGAACTGGTCATTGGGCCTGGGTACGTGTGGATTAATTACAGGGTTAATGCTCTTGAATAAGTAGGGGCAGCAGGTGTTTCCTGCAACCTTGAGGAAGTTTCCAGAGGTGGAGACAGGAAGGTGGGGAAATCATTGTGCAGAAGGAAAGCCAAGGTGTTTGGTGTCTATGTTGGGAACCATTAACAGATGACAGCAAATGAGCATTGATCAGTTTCCCAGGGCTGCTGTAAGAGAGGGCCACACTTGGGAGGAAACAAGTGTATGGTCTCACAGTTCTGGAGGCTGGAAGTTCGAGATCAAGGCGTGGGCAGGGCCGTGTTCCCTCTGAGACCGGGTAGATGCTTGCTGGCCTCTTCCAGCTTCTAATCCCTGCTTCTGTGGTCGCATGGCCTGCTCTCTGTGCGTCCTCTGCTCTTCTTATAAGGACACCGGTCATATTGGATTGGGACTCACCCAAGAGACTTCATCTTAACTTGATTACGGCTGCAAAGACACTATTTCCATATAAGGTCACAGTCACAAGTACGGGGGTTAGGGCTTCAGCATAACTTTTCAGAGGCCATGATTCAACACACAACTAATGCTTTGGGGTTGCACCATTTGGATGGCAACTAACTCAGTCCATGAGGAACTAGTCCTGAGTTTCTCAAAAGACGAAACTAAGAGAAACAGAGGGACTAAGTCGGGAGTTCTCACACTGTCTGGGTTTCAGTGCTTCAAGCCTGATGGCATTAGCAACCTCAACAAAAACCAGCTTGCAGCTACAGGGATACCTGACCCTGGGGCGGGTACTGATGGGGCGATGAAGGGGCAGACCCGCCGACAGTGAGGCTGGCTTCTCAGACACCCGGGAGGACTTGGGCACAGCAGAGCCCACGCCAGGGGAAGAGAGGAAGAGGGGGGACCTGTGGGTCTTTGGGTCCTAGTGACTCTGGGTGCAGGCTCAGCGCCAACAGCTTAACCCGTCTCCGCCCTTGCCCCTCCAGTCCTTCTCCAGTTGGTGAGATCTGGGGAAGCAGGAATGACCACCCGTGTGCTGAGCACAAATTAACCAGATGAGTGGCTGGATCTTTTATTTCATCCTGATGTGTGCCATGTCGTGTAAAGACTCATGCGTGACCACGTTGCGTGTTAGTCTATAGAAATAACTCACAGGTGAAGTCCAGCCAGGCCAGTGATTTCTAGCTGTCTTCCACAGAATCCTAGAGCTGGGAAGAGGTACCCTAAGGAACACTGCAGGGGTAAATTTACTTCTCTAATTTAGATAATAATGTCAAACTGTAAATTTAAAATTAAGTTTAAGAATTAAAGTGATTCTAAAAATAAAAGTTATAAGAGAAAATAAAAGCTTATTTTTAGATTTTTATAAACTTTTTGGTTACAGTCGATAGATTAACCTTATCACATATAATAAGTGCTCCAAGTGCCAGATTAAAAAAGAATTTATCTGAGATATCAGCGGATGCACAGGGCAAAAACGACATTTCAGTTCAGTTCCAGGTTAGCTAATTATCAACAAACAAACAAAACAAGAACCTTCCGAAGAACAAAGTACAGTCCACGGTTGATTTTTTTAAACGTACGGCTAAAATCGTACTTATTCGTGAGAAACTTGAAGCTCTCCTACTAAGATTAGAAATAAGGCAAAGATGTCCCCTCTCATCATTGTTTCAACATGGTCTTGGAATTGACTTTTGTCCGTTTGTTTTCTTCCAGGTTTGTTGAGACATAATTGACACACATCATTGTAAAAGTTTAAGGCGTATGACACAATGACTCAACTTACATATATTTTGAACTGATTACCAAAGTAAGTTTAGTTAATATCCATCATCTCTTATAAATACAAAAAAAGGAGGGAAAATGCTTTTTTCATTGTGATGAAACTCTTAGAACCTACTCTCTTAACAATTCTCCTATATAACATGCAGCAATGTTATCTACAGTCATCATGTTATATTAATACATTACATCCCCAGTACGTATTTATCTGATAAATAGAGACTTTTGTCCGTTTATCTGAAATTTTAGAGAGGAGAAGTCCAACTACTGCAGGCAGATCAGGGCTTGCCTGGAAGTGGAGGACTGATTTATTGCAGAGAGAACTTTTGGGGGTAATGGAAATATTCTATAACTAGATTATGGTGGCAGTTATACTGTTGTATACATTTGTCAGAACTAATCAAACTGCACACTTAAATGGGGTGTGTTTCAGTGTGTGCAAATTATACTTTAACAAAGTTAAAGTCCACTTAATAAACCGATTCCTAAAAAAGAAGAAATGTGACTCTCAAGACACCAAGCCAAGCTCTAAAAATCTTGCCAAGTGACAAGTTGTTCCCCCGTGGCCATAACGGTCCTTCCCCCAGCCAGGGAGTGCTGGCAGGGATGGTGGGAGCTCTGCAGAAACCATCCCAAACTCAGATTACATTAAAATTCCTGTTTAATGGAAGAGAAGGTAGGTGCTGGTCGGTGGGCAGCGTGCTCAACTCGACAGAAAAAGCCAGAAACCAGACACAGAGAACCCTGGCCCTCATCCCCACCCTTATCCTGGTTCTCCACCTTACACGGGGCTCCGGAGGTCAGGAGGCAAGTAGGAGGCACTGAATGGCCCAGCGCCCACCTCCACGTGGGGCCTCTTTCTGGCCCTGCCTCCGCTCAGCCTCCAAGTCCTGGAATCTGAGCCCAGAGGCAGTGGGAGGAGGGCGGCCCACGGGTGTGTTCGGGGAGAGCTGAGTCAGCCCGCCACCCCTCCAGGGAAAGCTGCCCGGCGCTCCTCTTTTCAGAGTCATTTTTTATGTTTTTTTTATACCTTTTATACCTTCGGGCATCCTTCATTGCAGGGGTCCCAAGCCACTATAGAGCAAACAGATGAAAACTTCACATCCAACATTAAATATATATGGATTTAGCTACATTGCAGGAGACCAGCTGGTGTAATGTTATATTGTGTGGACATTTAGTTAAACATTTAGTTCAAATTTTCTGTGTTTTTCCCACCACAAATTGCAGACAATATTTTTCCCTCTGTAGTTCTTAAAAATTTCAAAAACCCTAGTACAGCAGGGCCTCTGTGCCCACCACACCTAACATATAAAATGGTCTTTCCCTTCACATACCGGCTTCTGGCTGTCTGTTTAGACTATTCTTTTCTTTAAAGTTTCCGTTTCCATTAAGGAGAGCTCACCCAGAGAACTGGGTGCGTGGGCAGGGCAGGTGAGTTTGTCACCTGCCCCTCCAGGATGCATCCGGCCAGTCATGCTGGGCATCCATCCTGCTCACGTGTGGAGTCTGCCGGACAGGTCTGGGCTGGCCCGGAGCTTCTGCCTCTCTCACCAGCTCCGGGTGTAGCCTCTTGTCTTACGCTGGGCTCCTGTCTCAGTAGCGACTGAGTTCCCAGAGCAGCTGTCAGGAGGAGGAAAGGAGGAGAGGGCCGGGATGAGTGAAACCAAGGTGTGCTCTCAGGGGGAGGCCAGCTTCCACCGGAGCCCAGGGGGCTCTGGAGCAAGCATCTCACTGCCCTCAGCAGGCGGAGAGCTCCCCAACCTCGCAGGGCCGTACTCCCGAGGGGGCAGCTTCCGGCCGCTCTCAGTGGACTTTCACAGCGGCAGAGCCCCGGAGGGCGGGCTGGGATGCCTCCAACTCCTGCTCTCCTTGCTGCCGGTCTCAGGACCACACTGCGCGCAGAGCTCTGGTTCCCAGCGCGTCAGCAACAGGGATCTTCCCACCACCACGGATTTCCAGGATCCACCCCCCAGACAGAGGTCATTTCCAGAAACTTCCCAGGGACTCCAGTTGCGGCCAAGATTGGGACACACTGAATTTTAACTGAAGTGTCGTTGGCTCTAACTGTCGTGCGGTAACGAGCATCGGCGGACCCTTCCTCGCATCCTCTGGGCTCAAGGATCTCGGGGTGTTTTCCCCCCTCACCTACGCACCCACCCACCCAGCACTGGTGCTCAGGGCCGCTCACACTGGAAACCACAGCTGCAGAGCCTGGCCTGTGACCTCAGCCGGCAGGAGACACGCTTTCCTTCCGTCACAAACTTTGCAAAGCAGGGCTCTTTGCCACAGCGATCACGCAGAGTTTTTAGTGAAATATCTGTTCTGGTTTTTCCGTCATCCCCAGCCTATTGGCAGATGACATCCTGGTGGTGGGGGAAATGGGCCGCATTTATCCAAGTGACAATGTTCTCAGGATCTCCCCTGTTCCCACACCTCCTATGGCTGGTAAGGACTAAGGACCAAGGCCACCTCTCTGGGGAGACTCCTCAATCTCTCCTGCAGGTAAAGTCCTGGCAGCCTTTGGGTCGGTTCTCAGACAGAGGCAGCTACTCAAGCCAACAATGAGAAAGCCCGAGGACTTCCCCGATGGCACAGGGAATCCTCCTGCCAACGCAGCAGACAGGGGTTCGAGGCCTGGTCTGGGAAGATCCCACGTGTCGCAGAGCAACTAAGCCCGTGCGCCACAACTACCGAGCCCGCGAGCCACAACTACTGAGCCCGCACACCTAGAGCCCGTGCTCCGCAACAAGAGAAGCCACCGCAATGAGAAGCCCACACCGCAAGGAAGAGTAGCCCCCGCTCCAGAGAAAGTCCACGCACAGCAACGCAGCCAAGATAAATAAATAAAAGTAAAAGTAAAAAAAAGAAGAAAGAAAAGAAAGCCCATTCGATTGGATTCCTTGCTCTGGTTCGGGAAGTGACATGATTAGGTTCCCCTCCTCTTTCTCCCTCTTATGCTTTTCACCAGAAAGAACAATTCATCTAACACATCCAGTGTTAATTGTGGGTGCTTTGGGGTAAGAAGATCGTGTGTGTGATGTGTGTGTGTGTCCTTTTCACTTTACACACTTCTGCACCCGTCAGATTGCCTACAGGGCAGACGGTGAGCACGTGACAGAGATCGTCTCTAATCACAAGGGCTAAGTTGAGAAAGGGTGGGTGTTAGGCCTTTATTGACGTCTGCATGGAGGTATGTATGAGTCAAGTTTTATGAATGACCTGGTTCTAAATTTTTCCACGTGTGAGGGGAAAAACAATAGATCTTGTAAACATTTTCTTCTATGTTTAGCCTGTTCCATTAGCTACAAAAATCATAGTAGATGAAAACCTGAGAGCTTCTAATGAAAAGTTAAGACATTTTAGTATACAGTTATCACCTAAAATGAACAGTCTTGTGTGATAGGAATTATTTGTGTATCAAACTACTGAACATATTGTAGGCTACGTGTGGTTTCTCCAGACACTCTCAGAGAAAGACCGAGAAAAGCAAAGAGGATATTGGTCTCATGCATTTTCCAAATTATAGTAAAATGCTAAGGTTGTATTCAATGCTGATTATTTCATATATAGTAACTCAAAATGCAGGTCTATTTTTTACAGATAATACAAGCATGCCTGAGTAACAAGATGAAACGCGAAGATTCACCTCTTATCATATTAATCTCATTGATGTCGACATCAAGTTGTATATTTAAGGTTAGAAAAATCTAGAATTTATACTTTAGCTGTGTTTAGTCATCTGATATCTGATGATTACTAACACTGTACCCCACTTTGGTGAAGATAATAAGCCCAGTGACTGTCACTGTCAAATAGCAACAAATTATCTTCTGCTGACACGCCTGAGATTGGCAGGGGAGTGCAACAATAAGAGCTCTGGGCTGACTTGAGTGGCCTAGAGTTTCATCTCACCTCTATCGCTCACAGCTGGGTGTCCTATGTAATCACATCATTGTTGAAGTTTAGGTCCAGGCCAACTGTGAGTCCACTTTCTAAAATGCCATGGCATTCTTGTCTTGAGAATGTAACTTATTGAAGGCTAATTCAAAATAAATTTCAACTCAGAAGGACAGAGTTTTATAGAAGCAAGTAACCGTAACAAATCTAGAAATAAAACATAACATCCAACCCATATGGATGCTCTCCTTAACCATTCAGACCGTAAGATGGATGCCTACAAGATGTAAACGATCCAGCATTTACACATAGAAAATAGCCCTGAAGCTAGAATAATGAAAAAGAATTAATGCCTGAGACCCCTTAAATTTTTTAAGAGCTGAATGTTGATAGACAGTTCTCTGTGGGTCTTTTGTGTCTCTGAATGTCTTGCACGGGAGGCACTGACTGCGTTTGTTTTGGACAGCTTTTCAAGGATGTTTGTGTGTGAACAGCCTTGGGAAACAAAGCTAGGATCTTCGTCCCCGGCAAAGAGCAGGCGTGCTTAGCATCCAGTGTAAAGAAGATAATGTCCCCTTCCCGGCGAACGGCACCCTTGCCCATTACATACGCTTTACGTTTCCTAAGTCAGGTTCTTCTCCTGGACTACAAGTGACTGCACATTAAAATGTCCTCTTTGGGTTTTGCCTAATGGGAGTGGGGTTTGGGGGTCTGAGCTACTGGCTGTAGCTAAAGCTGAGAGTGAGGAACCACCTTCGTGTTGACCAACACCCATGGTCTGGGCAGGCTGACATGTTAGCTTGTAAGTAGGGAAAAACTCAGAACCCACATTTCCCAACTGAAGGTTGGATTTTCAAAGCATTACCTCTAAGAATCACTAAAATTGACAGTGATAATGATTAGTAGGTTTCTTCTTCCTGATAAGTTTTCAAATATCCGTGCCTTTCTGAGATTGATGTTATAAGTTGCTTAATTCTTTGATCCTTCATCTCCTCATTTATAAAATATGAATAACGGTATGATCCCCATAGGAGGGTTGAGTGAGACATCACATGCGGAAACACCCAGAAAGCGACTGGATATTACAGACACTCAATTTTCATTTGTGGATTTTGAATTTGAAATGTCATCAAGATTTGTCAAAGATCACAGCAGGAAAAAGGGATGAGATTACTTTTCAACCCAGAAGACTAAAAAGTTAAACAAAACATAATTCCCATTTTAAAAATTAACTTAAAAGATATTAATTGTTTAAAGTAAAAAGAATAAAAACGTATTCTAGGGCTTATAACTCATGAAGAAGTAAAATGTATCAGAACAGAAGCAAAGAGGACAAGGATTGGGAAAAGGAAGTAAACGATCATAAGTTCCTTCCAATATGCACGATATTATACAGTAAGTAGTATAAATGTTACCTGAAGGTAGATTTGATCGATTTAAGATAAACAGTAGACTCCAGGACAACCGTATACACACAAAGGAAATAACAACTAATAAACCAATTATGGCAATACAATTGAATTGTAAAAACTGTCAATACAAAAGAAAACAGGAAAAGAGGAAGACAGACAAATAATAGGTGGAACAATCAAACACAAAAGCAAGAGAATAGATTTAAACACAAACATATTGACAATCACAGTACATGTAAACGGTCTAAACCAGGGATTTCTGCCAAGGGCCAGATCGTAAACATTTGACACTTGTGTACGCAATATGATCTCTGCTGCAAATACGTAACTCTGCTCTTGCAGCAAGAAATCAGTCATCGACTTTCCACAAATGAATGGGTGTGGCTGTGATCCAACAATATTTATTTACAAATCCAGGTGGTGGCGTTTGGGGCAGGGGTCATAGTTCACGGTCATCTGGTCTAAACAGTTCAATTAAAAGGCAAAGATATATATATATAAAGACACTGAGAGGCTAATACTAAAATTTTGGAAAAACATATGTTATTAGAACACCAATCAAAAGAATGCTGAAGTGGCAAGATTAACAGTAGGCAAAGTAGATTTCAGAACCAAGAACATTACCAAGGATAAAGAAGGACATTTTATAATGACAAGGGGGTCAATTCATCCTGAGCACATAGTGCTAAATTAGTTTGCACTTAATAACATATCCTCAAAATATTTAAAGTAAAATTAAACTGAAAGGAAAAATTGACAAATCTGTAATTATCATTGGAGCTTACAACCTCCTTCTCTCAATAACTGACAAAACAAGGAGACAGAAGATTAATAAAGACATGGGAGTCTTAACAAGCACTAACGTCAACTTGTCTCAACTGACATCTGCAGAAAACTGCAAAATGCACATTCATTTCAGGTGAATGTGGAACATTTGCCAAGACAGACCACATTCAGGGCCAAAAAATAAGTATCCATAATAAAAGGATTGAAATCATACAAAGTACATTCTCTGAAAAAAATAAAATTAAATTAGAAGTCAATGACAGAAATATATGCGGCAAATCCCCAAATATTGGAAATCGAACAACATGCTTCTAAATATGCAATGTTTCAAAGAAGAAATCAAAAGAGAAATTAGAAAATATTTTGATTCGGATAAAAATAAAAAACAGTCTATCAAAATTTGTGGGATGCAGGCAAAGCAGTGCTTAAAGGAAAGTTTATAGCATCAAAGGCTTATATTAAGAAAGAAGTGTTTCGAATCAATGATCTAACTTCCAGCCTAAGGAAAGTAGTAAAGGGACAGGACTTCTAATATGGTAGAGTGAAGACCTTGGTAAATTCTCTCCCCCCAGATTAAAAATAACACTGGACATAATTATATTAAAAAACAACTTCAGGGCTTCCCTGGTGGTGCAGTGGTTGAGAGTCCGCCTGTCGATGCAGGGGACATAACAATTGACCAAAAACATATGACAAATTGAGAAGTGGTAATTCATGAAAGCCTAGAGAAGCTCAGATAATAGTAGCGGGAGACCGAAGGGTCTGTGCCTGTGGCTGATCCCATCCCTCTCCACTGTATCAGTGAGGCAGTTGTACCAGTTTGGGGCAGGCAATGGAAGCCAGCATCTTTGCTGCTAAAGGAGACTCACTTGATTTGGAATGGAGTGCAAAACGCAAGCAAACAACAACCCTACCCCCAGTGGTATTGTCAGTAACAGTGGAGATCTTAGTGGCAAACACATTGGGAGGAGAAACGGTCAGCTAGCCTGAGGCTGTAGTCCTGACAGGACAAGCAACACACAAGCAGACTAGCCAGGAAACGGCAGGGTGATCCAGGAAACGAGACAGCTCCATGGGGGAACCTGGAGAGACACAAGCTATCTAGCAGCTGACCGTGACCCTACACAGACACACAGAGGAGACGCAAAGGGGCCCACTGAAGGCTAGAGCCAGGACAGACCTGAATGTGCTTTCCACATCACACTCCCATCTGTTGGCAGATAGTGGAAGCCCTGCTGGCTCGGCTGTCGGAGCTCAGCGGTCATCGGCTGACCACTGAGCTCCACGTTGATGACCCCTGGGGCACCGCACTTAAAAATGAAAACAAGAATAAAAAACTCAGCCAAGACACCGTGGGGAAAACTGATTCCACAGATTTAGTTTAGACAAGCTACAATAAGGACACCAGCAACAACACCTTCGAGAAGGAAAAATCAGAACCCATAGTTGGTGCTCAACCATTGCCATTATACTTGAGTTTGTCAAATTCCCTTTAAGAGTATAAACTTCCCCTTTAGTATTTTGAACATATTTATTTGGACTGCTGCTTTGAAGGCCGGTCTGCTAAGTTCAACATCTGACCACACTCGATTCCATCAGTTGGCAGCAGGTCCCCAGTTCTGGGTCAGCTCTGATTCTCTCTCGTGTGGATCTGTAGCTCAGGCTTACCCTGCCTGCGGCCACCTTGGTGCAGGTCTCACTCCGAGAAGCATCAGCCACAGAGCCATAATGATGAAAAGCGTTTTAAAGTTTTCTAACATCTCTCAAACAGTGACAAAGAAGGGCCTGGAAAAAGGCAGATTGAGGCACGTTAAAGTTTTAAGGGTTTGTTTGAGCAAACATCCATCCACGCGGGCAGCACAAAATGGAAAGTGGTTAGGAGCCTCTACTGACAGGAGCCAGGGGGGAGGTTTTTATAGAGAAGTTGCAGAAGCAAAGCAAGGAAACCATTGACTGGCTACAGCCCAAGTGGTTGCCTTATTTGGGAAAGCCCATTGGCTGCTTGGGATCCATTGTTCTCCAGTTCAAGTGCATGGACTCTGGCTTACTAGGCTAGGAGGCGTGTGGGCCACCTGTCTACCGGCCTCCTTGTCTAGCGACAAGGTCTCTTTCATGATGTTTGGGAAAACTTCTTGAGATACACTTTCCAAATTCTCCATCAATATCTAAAAATATCTGTCTTCCTTCTCTTCGAGCAACCAAAGCACTTTTGTCAAACTTAGATCTTTAAGATCATTCCAAAAGGATTGAAATTTTGCAAGATTCCCAAAGGACAAAACCTTACAACACTTCAGAAAACAATAATGATAACAACTAAAATAACGATAATACCTTGCAGTAGGAACTTGCTTTTCCCCAAGTGTCACACAATTTTGAATCTTACTTCAGGTTTGTTAATATCATTATTCTGAATGTTCCACAGGAAATCAGACAGCCGAAAGCCCAGAAGGTGTATGTTTTCTAAATTATACCAAATTAGAGATCTAAACTTCAGGAAGTTTTCAGTGCATATGCCAGATTTATCCCAGGGGAAAATGAAACAAGAAATTCCTGGCAATTAGAGAACATGTGTGAAATCGCTGGGGTAGGCAAACTGTTTTCCAAATGCACACTCTCATGAGTAAGATATAAGTGTCTGTTGAACTGATCATCTGATTGATTCTGTCAATCACGTGGATACAAAAGGGTCTCTTACCATGACCTTGATTTGCATTTCCCTGATGACTAGTGACACGGAGCAGCTCTTCACACGACTCTTAGCCTCTGTGTGTCTGCTTCTGTATTTTTACCCATTTGCCTGTTGGATTTTCCATTTTTTTATTGATTAGTATGAGTTATTAAATACTCTTTATATCAATTCTCTGTTGGTTACACTTTACAAATACATTCTCCCAGTTTTTAGCTCACTTTCACCTTCTTTAAGGTCTCATTTGGTAAACAAAAGTCCTGTTTTAACATCATAGAATAAAGATTGTCTCTTATTTTTTCTTTTTAGAGTTTGTGTCAGTCAACCAGGTGGAGTCAGTATAAAGGAGTGCCTGTCAGGTAGCTCAAGAGAGGGCATGTTAAATGGGGAACTCCTTACAAAGATGTTGAAAGAGTTGAAAAGATATTTAGAGCATAAGACAGCCCAGAGATCCACCGCATCAAAAGTTCGCAAACATCCCTCGGCCTCGAGGAACAAAAAAGAAGAACTTGGAAGGAGGAGGGAATTGACCTGAGAAAAAGCAGGCAAATGACAGGGACAGTTTTAAAGTTTTGCTTTTGACGTTTAAGTTCTTAATCCATCTGGATTAGATTTTTGTTTATGGTGTGAGGTATGGATCAAATATTATTGTTTTCCAGATCAATAACTCATTTTCACAGTTAAATCCTCTGAAAGATAACATGTAGATACAGACACTTCTTGATTTTTAATCAAATGATTCATTAAATATGAAACAATGGTTTATTAAAAATAAAGTTAGAAATAATAAATGTATCTCAAAATGCTTTACATTTTTGGTTGAAAACAGAATTTTAAGAATTTAAACTTTATAAAATTTAGCAACTCTTGACTTCCAAAATCTCTTGGTTTTCCTACTAGACCTAGAAAAAAATATTCAGATCAGGAAATCATCAATATTTTTGAAAACGAAGTCGTATTTTATATTCCTATTCTCCTTCACAGAAGTGTGCAAATATACACATTCAATTTTGTAAGAAGAGATGAGAAAGAAACAAACAAACTACATCCACTGGATAAGTTTTGCTCAAAGGAACGTCTGTTCAGTCTGAGTTTCTTGGCTTCATGACACTGCCCCTTCTGGGGATGTTTTAGGGTCCTTGGAGAATTTAGAATCTTAAGGATTTGCTCTGATTGACACAGCTTCCTTCTATTTCTTTAGATTAGTGGGTTCTTTTATATTCAGTGTTTAGATCAGTTTTTAAGAACCAGCTATTGCAGAATAAGGCCCGAGAGAAACAGAGGGTGCAGCGGCCGTGTGGTGTGGAGCGTGGGTGCCGGCTACGGGGGTCTGCTTGGCAGGTGGGGTCCTGGCTTCACTGCTCGATCCAGGACCTGTGGACATTCTGGTTTCAGTATTTCAAAGTCCTTTTTCTAGAGAATTGTCTTGAGTTCCCTAAGGTTGTTATATGAGTCAATCAAATACACCAGCAGAGCTATTGCTGTGTATGTCTGTCCTTGACTGAAATAGACATTACACTCATTCCTCCCTCTTTTTCAGCTCTTTATAGTCTGAGAGAAAGGAACATATTCACTAACAATTAGATCAAAAAGTAGTACTAGAAAACGGAAAAGCACCACGGCATCCTCAGGAGATAAAAACATCTCACGCTTACATTTGAAAGTCATATGGAATTGCCTGTACAACGTAAGAACTTTATGTCAAAGATTCCCTGTGGCACAGGCTTCGGAAATCGCCTCTGAATGTGGGAGAACACCTAGCTATTTACCTAGTTTATTGCAGATCTACTAGGTGCCTGATACTTTGCCACATGTATTCGTTTCCTAGGGTTGCCCCTTATCCAGGAGTAGAAAACGTCTCTTCTCCCTTCCCTGGCTGTCACAGATCTTCGCTTGTGTCCTGGAGGTGACAGTCTTCCACTTCTCTTCCTGAGACTTGAGACTTGTTTTTAAGAGAAAAGGATCCGGGAAGTAGGCAGAGCTGTGCGCCTCTCCCTCAGCACCTGCCGCTCTTCCCCTGCCTGCCGGGCAGAAGGGGAGGCCCTGCCAAAGGGCCGCCCAGTGAGCACAGGCACCTTTGCGCCTGGAGACACCCAGCTGTTCCACGCTGCCCACTGGCCACCCTTGGCTTTTAGCACTTTGGTGACATCTAGGTGATTTCTCCTCCCCCTTGTCTCGAAACCATCTCTCTCCCCTGCTCTCCTAAAGCAAAGCCGTCCACGTGCCCATCATTCCTTGGAAGTGTTTGTCTGTGGAATTCAGGTGAAATGGTTGCCTTGCAAATTCAGCGTGATGAACAGTTATGATGTGTAGATTATCTAGTTTTCTCTTATTAATAAGATGAGATTGATCTTAGCAGCTTTCTATATCCTGCACGGAAGGTACCTCTAGAGTAGACATCTAAGAGTGGAATATCTAGGCTACATGCTGTATATGGCGTGAGCTGTGTTTAGTCACAACCCTCTGACCCCAAATGTATAGCGTTTTTTTTTTATACCAACAAATTCTCTCTGCACAGTAACTGGGTGTCCTACAATTCACATCAATTCTGGCGCTAACCACCCGGCGTTACTGCAGAGCTCCTAAGTTAATGGCTCAGTCCCACAAGACTGGTCCCCCTTCTGACCATCAGGCCATAAATCAGGAGGTTCCCGTGGCTCCCTCCTCAGGTTCGGTTATTTACTGGAATGGCTCACAGAACTCAGGAAGACGGTTACTTACTACCATTGGTTTGTTATAAGGGATACAGAGGAATGACCAGATGAAGAGCTACATAGGACAAGGTGCAGAAGGGTCCCAACACAGGCGCTTTGGTGGAGCTGCATGCACCGCCCTCCCAGCACAAGAATATGCTCAGAATCTCTCCAAACCCCGTTGTTTAGGGGTTTTTTAGTGGAGGTTTCACTATGTAGGTGTGGTTCATTAAATCACTCTCTGTTGGTGATTAACTCAATGTCCAGCCGCTCTCCCCTCCCTGGAGGTGAGGGGGGTGTGGGTCTGAAGGTTCCCTCTAATTGTGGTCTTTCTGGCAACCAGCTCCATCCTGAAGCTATCTAAGGGCCGAGACACATCTCACTAGCACACACGAGGCACTCAGCACTCGGGGAATCCGAAGGCTTATCGGAGCTGTGTGCCAGGGACCAGAAGATCAAATATTTATTGTGTATTATAGCACACACAGCTGTCATAGATAAAAGCAAACTCATGATTTGGGTGTTCGCATATATTCTGTCCCCAGGAATAATATCCTTACCAGAAACTAATCCAACTTATTTTCCTCCTTCCTTCACTCCCACGTTTAGGGATGCTTGGTTTCTGGTGTACGCAGAGGACACGTTCCCCAGTGAGTTTATGGAGCTGACTCTTCAGCCAGGGGAGCTTAGCATCAAAGGCAGAGAGCATCCTGGAAAACCTGCTGACAGTAAACGTGTAGCAGAGGACTTTTTGGTGAAAGGTGCAGAGAATTTTTTTTCTGAGCGCCGTGTAAGGGTGGTCCTGGAATTTCCACCTCTGGTGAAACAGCCGAAGTGGAGGTAGTCCCTTTCAAATTGTTTCTGATCAGACTACTTCAGGAAGACTGATGACTGTACAGGTCGTCTTCCTAAAGCAGCTAAACATGTGAGGGACCCTTGTGTTGTCTTAGAAGTATCAATAAGTGGAAATTAAGCAATGGTTCCAGGTGTCATGATCTTTGTCTAATGCATGATGGACAACGGGGTAGCAATTTTCCACCCACTTAGGTCAGTGGTGTTCCTCAGAGGGGGCAAACCAGGGACTAGCCAGGGAATCAAAGCTCTGTCACTTGCTTTGGTGCATGGAGAAAAAAAGACCAGGGAAGCTAATCTGATAAGTGAGGAGACTGGTTTAGGACACTGCGTTAGCAAAAAGGCTAACGCCAGCTGCTGAGGAGAGGACACGGAACAAACCCCAAACCCGTGCACGTTTTCCACAGGAAGTTCCTCTGGTGCAACCGGCCCCACCTGAGGGGAAGGAGATGTGAACGAGAAGGGACAGAAGTCGGAACCAGGAGGTGACGGAGCACGAGCGGAGGAGGAGAGGAGAGCGGCCTCGGCTGTTACTTGGGGACTGGTCGGGGGGGCTGCTTCCTATCTTTGGGCATTGTGTTCACCACCTGTAAAGTGAAGCAGCTGGGCCAGATCATATTTAAAGTTCTTCCCTCCTTTAAGATTGTATTTCTTCCTCGTCTTAGATAAAGTAAAACCATGGCTTTGTCCTGGGAACCAGGTCTCAGACGCTGGGCAGAGTCCTGGCCGGTGACACCTGGAGTGATATTAGCTATATTTCTGTTGGAATTCAGTTAAATGCTGAAATGTAAACTGGAAACTACCTTTGAAGATCTTATTTTTCTCAGGAGAGAACATAACCTATAACATACTTCCTCCTCAGTTTCCCAAAAGCAAAGGGCTTTAAATAAAACTATCTTGTAAAGATTTACCATAAAATGGCAAGGCATTTTGTGTGTGTGTGTCCACCGAATTTTGTTTAGAGAGGAAAGAAACGTTTTCTTCATCGTTAGCCAGAGAATTAGGAATGAGTAATTTGAGGTTAGGACAAAAATGTCAATCTTTATATCATAACTGTACATCGTTATTTTTAATACTAGTAACAATGATGATCACATGCAACCTAGAATAACTTTCATCTGAGAACTTTTGAGCAGCTATCTGTTTATGATCGTATTTTTCTTCGCTACATCTCTAGGAGGAAGTGGGCTGCATGACTGCATTCTCCAGCTGTGCAAAGTAAGGAAGCAGCACCCTGTGCTCGTGTGGACGCCAGGCTCCTCCAGAGGTGATTGTGGTCCGAGAGCTTTGTTTCCCAGACCAGATGTCATCAGCTAATGAGGCTGCTGCCCGGGGTGGACGTCACCAGAATCCATCCGGGTGCTACAGACCTCTCCCAGATGTGTCACGGGTCACCATCCCCACCAGTTCTTTGTCTTTCTTTCCTTTTCCTCTTTTTCTTCTTTCTTGTTTGCTTCGCTTCCCCTTGACTAGTAGCATGGGGTGTCACACATAGAAGACATCTGTAAATATTTACTGAATGACTGTATTGATTGCGTAAATAGACACATGGAAAATGGAATGTTTACCGTGGCTCTGCAGGTAAACAGTCTCAGCCATGCCATTTTGTCCCATTTGTATAATTAAAAGTGAGACAGTACATGCAGGGCTATCATCTTTATTCACTTGGTGTCTGGGAGGGATTTCCAGGCAGAGCAGCCTGTGGATAACACAGAAGCTAACATGTACCGAGCATTTATCAGACACCAAGTTACGGTGCTCCTGGCATGATCGTGTAATGGATCCCTCACAAGTCTCACATGGTCAGGGGTCCTGGCCGTTACTCATAAAAATCAAGTGCCTAACATACAGAAAGGGAATACTTTGGATGCATACTATGTATTTTATAAAAGCTATGAGAAGACTGGGAAAAAAGGCTCAATGAGCAGAAACCAGTCGAGGTTCGGGGATGGGGCAAATGTCACCTCCAAGAAGGAGGTCCGCTTAAGACCCCCTTCTGCTGTCCATCCTGACCCACCTTCCGTCTTTGTGACCCTCCCTCGGGATTCAGCAGCTTGGCTGAGAGCATCTGATTGGTGGGCTTAGGTTATGTGCTCTTGTCTTTGCTGCCAGGGTTGTGGGCTTTTCTGGGGGGAGGCGGGTTGCCTCCACCAAGACTCATAATATAAGCCATTACTATCCAAAAGGATGTGTGTTCATATCCTGGGCAGGAAAAAGAAAGCCAATTAGATGTAGGTATTATTATTATTCCCATCTTACAGAGGAGGAAATCGAGGCTCAGAGAGGTTATATAACTCATCCAAAGCCACACAGCTGCTAAGTTGTATCGCAATGTTAAGTGATGAACAGAGGCACAAGGGAATGAGTATGTCCTGCCTTTTCATTAATCAGCTAAATTATTCAACAAAATACAGGTTGAGCAATTACCGTGTGCCAGGGAGTGCTCTCGGTGATGAAGATACCATGGAGAGCTATTTTCTGCTGTCGTGGTCCCTCTCTTCTTGGTCTTTACAATCTAGTGTGGATATAGACATTAAACATGTCACCGTGAAGGGAAATAAACGATGGCCAATTTGTTGAGATTAAGAAGAAAAAATACCATAGGAGAACTGAAAGTGAATGTGGGCTTATTTAAGTTGTCTAAGACAGAAGGTTTTATCTGAGTAGGGGTTAGTGGCAGGAAGAATGGGGGAAGCAGTGTCACAGGGATTTCAGGATCCACACACCCCTGGGATTGGAAAGAGCTTGGTGTAACCAACAGGACACACGCCCCTCTGTCTCCTCAAAGATGATCTTAACTAGAGTCCGTCAAACTCATCATTTTTATGAGGCCGGAGTAAACATGTGTAACCATTAAATGCACGAAGAGACCTGAATGATCGGTTATTGATTATTTTATGTCATGATGCATTCCTCAATGTTGAATTCTTTATTTAAAATTTAAAATCACTCAAAATAAGTAACAAAAGCTCTTCTATGGTAAAAAAACAAAAGCCAAACAGCAACAAAGAAACAAGCCTGCAACGTGCCAAGGGAAGGCCTCTCTGGCCTCAGGGAAATCCATTACCCCGAGAAGGTGTCCTCGATGGTACAGTTTCCTTATGCCAGTGTGGGGGCCAGAAATGTAGAGAGGGAGACAAACCTCTAGGAGGTGGGAATTCCACTCTTCAATCAAGGATCCCTCACCAAACCCTGCGCCGATTCCTGCAGCCCAGTCCAAACATATTAGTGCTCCGGTCGGAAGCAGCCCCCGGGAAAGGTCAGGTGCAGCCTGACTGTGTGCGTCAGTGGTCTTGGCTATGCTGCGGTGACAAACCGCTCCTGTTGCTAAGTGGCTTGGAACAGCAGTATGTATTTCCTGCTCATGCCTCTTGTTCACTGTGTGTAGGTGGCGGGTCTTTACTCACTGTGGTCACTTAGGAACTAGCTCAGCGGGGACCGAACTTAGCACGTGCTTGCACCGTAGCTGGGCGAGGAAAAGGGCCGTGGAGGATCTGCAGTGACTCTTCAGCCTTCTTCCTTGAAGTGACACATGGCTCTTGTCAAAGCAAGTGACATGGTCACTGCTAAGTTCAAAGTGGGTGGGAAAGTGCCTGGGAGCAGAAGAGAACTGAGATCTTCACGGGTAAACCTAATGAAAACCACGGGGACAGATGAAAGGATCCACGGAGCCCTGGACTTTGTAGGGTCTCATGAGTATCACCAAGGTTTGCAGCCAAACCTTTTTTCTTTTATCTTTTAAATGTGCATATCAGCCAGGATCCGTTCGAGACAACAGAAGCTACTGTAGGTATTTCAAGCCTAGAGGAATTTAGTCCTACAGCGCTGGAAATGCTGAGAGAGGAAAAGGGAGGAGAGGGAAGGAAGATCAAAAATGAAGTGATTGATTCGAGGGTCAGGGAGCTAACAGCCCTGAGCTGGGGTTCCCAAGCCCGCACCACAGCTGCATCGTTGGCTCTGAATCTGCCACTAAAATGCCACCTCACGAGGGCTGCAACTGTCACCAACAAGCTTGCCCTGGTGGAACTTGACTGAGGTCTGCAGGTCGGGTAGAAGGCGTGTGTCGCTGTTTTTATTTACGAAATAGAAAACAGACTCACAGACGTAGAAAACAAACTTATGGTTACCAAAGGGGAAGGGGGGCAGGATAAATTAGGAGTTTGGAATTAGCAGGTACAAACTACTATATGTAAAATATTGATAGATAAACAATAAGGACTTACTGTCTAGCACAGGGGACTCTACTCAATATCTTGTAATAACATACAATGGAAAATAATACGAAAAAGAATATATGTAGGTATGTGTAACTGAATCACTTCGCTGCACACCAGAAACTAGCACAACATTGTAAATCAACTCTAATTTTTTAAATGGCCGTATTGTGGGTATGTGGGAAAATACCCTTATATTTAGGAAATACACACTAAAGTATTAGGGGGTAACAGGGCATCAGTTTGGCAAATTACTCCCCATAGATGCAGGTAAAAACCATCCTGTGTATTTTCTGAATTGCAACTTTTTTGTAAGTTTGAGATTAATCTTTTTCAATTTAAGAGCTGAGCATAGGAGCACGAGTGGCTCGTCTGAACAACAAATACACTCTTTCCCTCCCCACGTGAAGCCACAGCCTCGCTCTTCCCGAAGATCCATCAATTCCCAGAGGCCAGCTCAGCTCCTCTTTCCTTGCCTGCTGCTTTCTTGGTACCAGGACCCTGAAACACCTGGGTGACAGCCACAGCTTGAATTTTAATAGGACTCTCATAGTGTCCCCAGATGGGAATTCAGAAATGTCTGCCCTCTGGGAACCAGGACTTGTAGAACGTTGCAAACACGTTCCACTGAGAGATTGGGATCATTCACTGGATCAAGATGGTGGTGGGACCACTGTCCTTCCTGCCCTGTCCCCAGCCCCATAGAGCATAGCTGCTGGGGACATAGCACCACTTAGGGGTCACTGATTAGGGTAGAGACTTGCAGTAGCACTGGTGCTCCTCTTACGAGGGCATTCCTTACTTTTTAAATCAACTCCATTGGGGTGTAACTTACACACAATGAAATTCAACAGTTTCAAGTGTAGAATTCATGGATTTTTATCATGATTAGAATTTTTTACTACCTCAAAAAGTTCCCATACCCCTATGCCAACTCCCCCAGACCACCGATGTGGTCTCTGTCACCACAGTTCAGCTTTTTCTAGAATTTCATAGAGATGACTCAAACAGTATGTGGCCTTTCATGGTTGGTTTCCTTGGCTTAATTTCATGATTTTGGGATTCAGCCATGTTCGGGTGGAGTGATTTGCTCCCTTATACTGCCTGATAGAATTCTATTACATACGTACACCACAATTTGTTTGTAATAACCCTGAAATCAGCAGCGTAAGTCCTCCAACTTTGTCATAATTTTTAAAAACTGCCTTGGATTTTCCAGGTCCTTTGCATTTGTCAATAAAGTCTAGCATCAGCTTGTTGATTTCTACCAAAATACCTTCTGGGTTTTGATTGGGATTTGCATTGAAAGCATAGGTCAGTTTTGGGAAAGGAAGCATCGTAGCAATATTGATTCCTCTGTTCCGTGAATATGGAATCTCTCTACACTTGTTTGGTCTTTAATTTTTTTCAACTATTTTTGTTTTTTTTAGTTTACAGTATAGAGGTTTTGGACACATTTTGTTAAATTTATCCCTAAGTATTTCACGTTTCGATGCTCATGTAAATGCTCACACTTACATGTTAATTTCCAATCAGTCATTGCTAGCGTACAGAAATATAGTTAATTTCTGTGTATGGCTCATGTAACCTGCAACCTTACTAATTAGTTCTAGTAGCTTTTTCATAGTTTCTCGGGGATTTTTCTATGTAGACAATCACGTAGTCTGTGAAGAAAGCCAGCTTTAATTTTTCCTCTCCAATCTATATGCTTCTTTTTTTCTTTTCCTTGCCTGTGTAGGACCTCGAAAATCATGTTGAATAGAAGTGGCTAGAGTGAGTCTTCTTGCCTTGTTTCAGATCTTAGGGGGAAAGCATTCAGTCTTTCACCATCACGTACAATGTTGGCTACTGTAGGTTTTTTATCGCTGTGCTTTATCATGTGATAAAATTAATGTATATGCCTAGTTTTCCAAGAATTTTATTTACTAAAAATGAATAGTAAATTTTGTAAACATCTTTTTTAAATTTATTAAGATGATCATATAGTGGGGTTTTTTAGTCCTTTGATACAGTGAATTATATTAATTAGCTTTCAAACGTTAAATCAACCTTACTTTCATGAAATCATACCCACCCATTTATGATGTATTATATTTTTTAACAGGCAGCATTCATTTGGTTAAGGTCTCTGATCATGAGGTATATTGTTCTGCTTTTGGTGTCAGGGTCATACTGGCCTCCTAAGTGGAGTTAGGAAGCGTCTCAACTCCTACCATGTTCGGGAAGGATTTGTGTACAACTGGTACTATTTCTTCCTTAAGTGTATCATAGAATTCACCAGTGAAGCTACCTGAGCCTGGAGGGTTTTGCTTGTTTGGGGTGTTTTTGTGGGAATATTTTTAACTAGAATTTAATTACTTTATAGTTATTGAGCTATTCAGGTTATCAATTTCTTCTTGAGTGACTTTGGTAGCTCCTGTCCGTAAGGAATCTATTTCATGTAAGTTGACATATTAGTTCCTATGAAATAAAGTAGTTCCCTTATTATCCCCTCAATGCCTGTAGGCTCTGTAGTGATGACCTGCTCTCATATCTGATTTTGGTCAACTTTGTCTTCTTTATTTTATTCTAATCAGTCTGATTATACTGTAGTTTAGTAATTTCATCAACCTTTTCAAATAACACAGTTCTGGCTTCACTGGTTTCTTTACTGGTTTTTCTTTACTGGTTTTCTATTTCACTGATCTATTCTCTTTAACATTTTCTTCATTCTTCTTGCTTAGGTTTAACTTGCCTTCTTTCCTAATTTTTCAGAGTTGAAGCTTAGGATTGATTTAAGACCTTTCTTCTTTGCTAATATAAGCATTTAATGCTAAAAAATTACTCTGTAAGCACAGTTTTATGTGACTGCCACAAATGTTGGCATGTTGTACTTTCATTTTTATACAATTTAAAGTATTTTCAAATTTTCTTTGTGACTTCTTTTATCCATGGTTATTTAGAATGTGTTGTTCTGGCTCCAAATATTTGGATATTTTCAATATAATTTGTTATTAATTTCTGGTATTTTGCTGTTGTGAAAGGAGAATATGCTTTTATGCTCTCAGTTCTCTTAAATCTATTTAAACTTGCTTTATGGTCCAGAATATAGTCTTTTTTGATAAATGTTTTATTTGTACTTGAAAAACTGCTATTGTTGGATAGCGTCTACTACAAAAGTCAATGTTCTCAAGCTGGATGGTCGTTGTAAGCTGAATAATGCCCCCCAAAGAAATCCAAGTCCTGCAACCTGTGACTGTTACCTTATATGGTGATAGGAACTTTGCATATGGGATTAAGTTAAGGATCTTATCCTGGATTATCTTGATGGGTCTAAAACGTAATCACAAGAACCCTGTGACCGGGAGACAGAAGTTGACTTGAAGGTGATACACTGCTGGTTTTGCAGATGTAGGAAGGGGTGAGGAGTCAAGTAATGCAAAGAATGTGGCTTTAGAAGATGGAAAGAGCAAGGAAATCAATTCCCTCTGGAGCCTCATTTGTCTCCTTCCCCCAGGGCTCTCATTCCTGCGCTGCCTACTGTCCAATACCTGTAAACCCTGTTTTACAGTTTGTCTGGTTTTATAGTTGTTTTAGTTGAGAAGGTAAATCCAGGTCCTATTACTCCATCTGAGTTAGAATTGGAAGTTCCCAGCACTTCCCGTGTTTACATAGTGAATGGGTGTCCTCTGGACATTGCACAAAACATAAGCCGCTTGCGGGCGCTCTGAACTTCGGCTGGATAGCTGCTCGTGACCATTTTTCTAAGATCCCTCCCTCCATCGTCTACCACGGTAGTTCTGGCATTCCTGCTTCACTTAATAGAAAAATCCATCACTTTTCCAAAATTCCAGGTCAGTCTAGCTGTCTGTTTCCACAATCCTCTGGGGTCCTTGCCAGGGTGTTACACCTTATGTCACCGCAAAGCTCTCCAGGTACAGTAGGCAATTAGCAGGGAGACACTAAAAGAAAAGGAAAACGTTAGGTGACCCAGTCTGATCGCTTTTTGAACACGCTGATAACTGGACCTCATGACAAATGGCATTTTCTAGAGGAGTCATTAACTGTTGAATGTTTTTAGCTGAATGTAAACCTGTGGTAAACAAACCTAAAATCTGTGGGTTTATGGCCCATAGCTCCCTGGAAAATGTCACATAGGCAATACAACCCTCTGGGCATAAAATGGGGATGTTTCATAGCCTATGACATGCCCTGCTGTGTGACGTGAACTACACTTTACCTGGAGACCTCAGCTACTGCCCTGGGTCATCATGTTGTATGTCCTGTGGAAAGGAAAGCCCCAGAGAGCCTCCTTGGTGGTTCCAGACCTCTCCCTGCTCCGCCTATGCCCCAGGACCTCGCCAGCAGAGATCTTCTAGATCCTAGCGCCCCTCCCCATCCACCCACACCCCCTCTATGCTCCTGGCGAGCCCAGCGTATCCTCAGTTGGACTTCACTAGGCTTTGACGCTTGATATCCGTCTAGTTCCCAGAATAGAAGATGGAGCTCTTCTCCCCCGGGGCCTCGGCCGATCCTGTGGGGAACCCTGGCACTAGGTGGATCCTTCCTGCTTACCCAACTGAAGTCAAGAACTCAGACTCTGTGCCCCCATCAACCAGGCCCCGGCGACGTGCTCCTCCTTAAGCAAGGTGGTCCCTGTGGTCACAGGTATCACCCGGTGAGGAAGGCAGCTCTGGGCTGAGGGCACTCCCAGGTATGTCATGGGGCATCAGAGTACCCACCACAGCATTCAATCTGAATTTTTAAAATTCTAGTTGCGAATCGCTGAATTGTAATTGGTCATGTCCTGAGATGGAAAAATACTGACCTAGCTCCTGCTTCAGCTGGCACGTGGCACCATGCTTGATGCGGAGCGGGTGACAGAATCACACTGCAACGCCAGCTCTGCTGATGGAAACGCCTTCTCTCCAGGAGCCGAGGCCGAACACGTTGAGCTAGTCTTGACTCATCTTTTGCTCTCGCTTCCCACACCCATCCCTCCACCTCTTCCGGTTTGCTCCCCCTCCAAAATGCGGTGTATCCGGAACCCGCACTCTTCTTCCCCTTTCACTGCCGCTGCCTTGGTGTGCGGCAGACTTCCGCCAAAGGGATGCTTCAACAATGTAAATGAGATAATATCACTCCTCGGCTCAAAACCCTCTGTGGAGCTCCATTCCATTGAGTCAAAGGCTGAGACTTTACAATGGCGAAGCCCCTTAGGTCCCCCGACCCCTCCGTGGACACATCTCCCAGTGCTACTGCGTGTGGTCCGACCCGGGGGCCTTTACCTGGAACACCTTCCCCAGACACCTGCCTGGTTCACTCTGTCACCCTCTCCAAACTGCTACCCAAATAACTGTCCAGCAGTGAGGCCCACACTCTATCATTCTAATCACAGCCCTCACCAGCACCTCTTCCAAACCCCCTGACCCGGCTCTGTCGTTCGTAGTATTTCCATCTTACAGCATACGAAGCAGTTCACCTATTCATGTTATTCTTTTCTGTTATTCTTTCCCTCCACTAGGGCTCTCCATCCCAGGAGGGGCGGAAGTTCTGCTTGCTGTTCACGGATGTACGCTGGGTGCCTTCAACACAGGCGGCGCTCAGTAACTGTTCGCTCCGTCAGCGGCTGACATGGAGACCCGGGCTCACTGAGCTTGACTAGCTTTCTCTCCAAATGCTACCCACATTTTTAAAAACATTCTCATGCACGTAATGGAAGGTCACATAGTTGAGCCCTAAAACAAGAACTTCCAAAATGATTTGTTTTCAAAAGGTTTTAACTCCTAGGGGCTTCTCTGGTGGCGCAGTGGTTAAGAATCCGCCTGCCAATGCAGGGAACATGGGTTTGAGCCCTGGTCCGGGAAGATCCCACAAGCCACGGAGCAACTAATCCGTGCACCACAACGACTGAGCCTGCATTCTAGAGCCCGTGCTCCACAACAAGAGAAGCCACTGCTCCCTGCAACTAGAGAAAGCCCACACACAGCAATGAAGACCCAACGCAGTCAAAGATAAATAAATAATTGTTTTTCAAACAAATGGTTTTAACTCCTAAACCTCACTCCTAAATTCAAATCTGATTGGAAATTAAGAATCGTTTGATTTATATAACTGACAAAAATGAATTCAGGACAACATCCTTTCTCCTAGGAATTGCATCTCCAGGGCTTCTGCTAAAAACAGTCTGCGATTCTAAGAGTCTGTTCACGCTCCTCGGCCGCATCCAAATATTTTAACGCCAACCCCACGGCCTGCACAGTTGGGCGGCCCAGCTGGTCGAGCTGGGGAAGCTCACGGCTGCTGACGTCATTGGCAGAGCCCAGCCTGGAAGCAGCCCCCACTCCACCTCCTCCCATGCGCTTCTCTTTCTGCCCAGTCCTATCAGCTAACTTTTGCTTCTCAGTGTTCAAATTCATCTCCTACAATTTCCTCAACAAGGAAATCTGTGACCTTTCTAGACTCTTCAGTCTTACTCTCAACCTGTGAATAGGTCAGTGAAAAAGATAGGAATTAACTGTGAATAGTAACAATTCATGACACTTTTAGTTAGCCGTTCATTTCTCAAGGTATTAATGTTAACTTTTAAAGAATACCCGAACCCATCCTTTTAAGGTTTTAGGTTTTCTATCTGAAAGGAGGATGAAGAGCATTGCAGAGACGAGCTGTCAAGCAGTGCAAAGCGGAGGATTATGACAACTGATGTATCAGTTCTCTTCACTTGCTTGCTAGCGTCTATGAATTTATTTTTTCTCACTTTGTGTGTGAAGACCAATAGTTTCCTTGGTTAGGCTCGTTGAACAGTATACCTCTTTGCCACTATGGTGTGCAAATAAATCAAATAGAAAAATCACACAACAAAACGCATGAGAGTTTAGTGTATAATTGAGTGTGGGGGGGAGCCCCAAACTAACACAGTTCATGATATAAATAGGAAATGTTTTCTTAAAGAATCTCATTTATTCTAGCATTTGCTTTAATCTGACATTTCTCCCGCTATGTTGGCTGTCTAGTTTAATTAGGGGACATGAGTGCCTAAGATCCAAAAACAGAAACAGGAAGAGGAAGAGTGAAGGAGTCCTATGGACAGCTACCTGGCTGACCGGCGAGCCCAGGGTCCCTGGGTCCTCAGCGTTCCTGCCGCATAGCAGGCAACATGGCGCCATCATCCCTGGGAATTCTCTCGCCCATATTCTCAGGGACAGTTCCACAGCGTGCATTCTCTCGCTCCGTGTTCCTCCCTCCCCCCACTCACCCTATTCTGGGAAACTTCCAGGCGTGTCCTGATCAGTTTTTAAGACGGACAGTACAATTGCTATCTTCCCTGGTTTCCTCTGTCTCCATCTCATCCCTGTTTAATTATGAGCTCACCCTTAGTCTCACCTCTTCTAAGATTTCAGCCCATTTTGTTCCCAATTTCTGAGGACTGTCACCCCAAACTTTTGTTCCTTTAAAATCTGTGACTTTAATCAGCCCTTCTTTTTCCTCCTGTTGTTCCTTTAAATAAAGTAGAGCATTAATTTGAACGATGTTTATCAGGCTGCACAGGTTAGGAGTAGTAAACCAGCTTCCCTGTTACTCACTTCAGACCTGCCTGAATGTATGGATACCTCCTCTTTCCAGTTCCTTCTGTTCATTCTCGAGCTCTTTGAATCTGACTTCCACTGAAATCTTTTTGAAGAAACAGCTCTACGGTGTCTAGCAGCTCGTCTACTCATCCACATCTCGTCTGTACATCTTTACATGGCTTTTCCAGAAAGTGTCAGTGAAAGCTTATACACTGAGTCACACTTCTCATTAATTTCCGTTATAATTTCAGACATACTCTCCTACAGAGAGAAAATTACTTTCAGGTATAATAAAAGTCACATTAACAATCATGAAATTCACTTCCCAGTACATCTGGTATTTTTGAATGCATTGTCCTTGTTCATTAATGGAAACCATCTCTATAAAGGTTGGACGACTGTACAGATTGGTGGATACATAGCAAGTTTGGTGCACTGGTTAATGGAATAGTGCCATACGGAAGGAGGTTTCCAGTGGAATGCCACAAAGCTTTTAATATGGTCTACAGTCTCAGAAACCAGTCTTGGAATAAAATGATCTGCGTGTAGCATTTATTCAATATGGAAAGCTCTCATGGATAGTAAAAATTGTAGGTTGGCTTCAAAACCAAATAAAACAAAAAGTAGAAACCTTGGCAGTTTGACATATTGGTCTAAATCCCAAAAAATGAAACTTAATAAGTACCATATCAAGTCTTGCATTTGAATTCTGCACCAGGACAGCACAACTTAACAGCAGTTTATAATTAAGAAATTTGGGGATTAAGAAACTCTAGAATTCCAGGGGCAACTTTGGCATAATCCACTGACCGGAAGCCCAAGTTTGACTGTGCTCTTGGGCTACGTTAAAAGTATTTCCAGAAGGAAAGGGGATGTTAATCCTGCTCTGGCTGTTCCACCCAGATCTGCAGTGGGGTCTGCGGGCACCCTTCTCAGGGGATGTTGGCAAACTTGCATAAACTCCATTATGAGCAGCCCGAATCCTGGGGTGAGGGCAGAGAATAACAAAATCCTTGTTGACTGGGCAAGGCTCAAGTAACTGGTAACGTTCAGCTTAAAAAGAAATCATAGCTGTCCTCAAATTATTAAAGATTTCAATGCAGTAAGAAGAGTAGACTTTGATCTGTAGTTTGCAGCACGCGGGCTCTCTCGTTGAGGCGCACAGGCTCAGTAGTTGTGGCGCACGGGCTTACTTGCCCTGCGGCATGTGGGATCTTAGCTGCCTGACCAGGGATCCAACCCGTGTCCCCTGCATTGGAAGGCACATTCTTTACTACTGGACTACCAGGGAAGTCCCATATTTTTTAGGCTCTTAACACTGTAGTACGTCTTAATATCTGGTGAGGCAGGTCTCCCCTATCTGTACTTTTTTTTCAAGTTTTACTTACCTTTATGGACCTTTATTCTTTCATACAAATTTCACAGTAAGGTTTTTGCATCCCTTGAAAAAATTTGACTGGAATTTTTTGGTGGAATTGTCTTGGATTCGTGCTTTAACTTGGGGAAAACTAGCATCTTTATAACATTAATAGGTCTTGTCCAAGAGTATGGATTGTCTCCCCATTTCTCCATTTCATGTTATGTCATTCATTAACACTTAATATTTTTTCTGTAACATTTCTATGCATTAATGATTCATTCCTATATACTCTAGAGTTCTGACTACTATTTGGAATAGTATTTTTATTATATTTAAGTTAGTATTGTCATTGTAGAGAGATACTAAAATTTCACAAGTCTTGTATCTGAAAATGTTGGTGAATTCTTTTCCTAGTTTTAATAGTTGGATTTGGGGGGGATAAATGATTATATGATCTTCAAATAACAACAGCTTTATCTCTTCCTTCCAATCCTTATTTCTTTTTCTTTCCTTATAACATTGGTCAGGAGCTTAAGTAAAAATGTTAAATAATAGGAGTAGTGATGGATGTCTTTTTCTTGCTCACAATTTTAGAGGAAATATTAAAATGACCTTCATAAGTTTAAAGTATGCTATAACTTTCAAGGTATATAACTTTAACAAGTTGAAGAAATCTCTTTCTACTTCTAGTTTGTTAACGGTTTTCACTACAAATGTGTGTCAAATTTACCAAGAACGTTTTCTACATCAACTCAGATAATCACGTGTTTTACACTTGAGTCTTAGTGTGGTGAGTTCCACTGACATGTTCCCTGATGGTGAACCATCCTGCATTTGTGAAAATGTCATTTAATTATTGTGTCTTCTTTAATATGCTGTTGGATTTTCTTAGCTGTATCTTGTTTAAGATGTTTACAACTGTGCTCAAAATAAACTATACTTATAATTTTCTTCTCTTGAATTGTCCTTTTCTAGCTATAGAATGAAAAGTGCAATTTTGTGTCAGTTTAAATTTGGCAGGAAATAACATTATAAAGTAGGAATTAATTGTTCCTTGAAGGTTTATAGAACTTATCAATAAAGCCATCTGGGATTTAGCGTTTTGGTGAGGAGGGAGATTTTTTTAAGTGTTATATTTATGTGTGTGAATTGGGTGCCACCTGAAAGTATGATTAAAACAATTTCAGAGGCCCTGGTCAAGGGATTCAGTGGACCACTTATCTCTTGTATAATCTGTCTGTAGGGTTCTATCCCTCTCCCCCGACATACCACCCTCTTCTTTATATTCCTCTATGAGTCACACTGCCTGGTGCAGAGCTTGAACTGAACTGATCAAATTTAGGCAGCTGTCGTGGATTGCCTCTTTTCTAGCCAAAAGCCCTAGTGAAATCTACCTGCCTTCTCTCATTCTAAGCAAATTGCCATTTAGAGACTCACCAGTGTCTCATGACCACCTGTACCTTTTGAATCACTAGTAAAGCTTAATAATGAGTGCAATTACTTTTTTTTTAAATTTATTTATTTTATTTATTTATTTTTGGCTGCGTTGGGTCTTCACTGCTGCACGCCGGCTTTCTCTAGTTGCGGTGAGCGGGGGCTACTCTGCGTCGCGGTGCGTGGGCTTCTCATTGCGGTGGCTTCTCTTGTTGCAGAGCACAGGCTCTAGGCGCGTGGGCCTAAGTAGTTGTGGCTCGTGGGCTCTAGAGCGCAGGCTCAGTAGTTGTGGCACACGGGCTTAGTTGCTCCGCGGCATGTGGGATCTTCCCGGACCAGGGCTCGAACCCATGTCCCCTGCGTTGGCAGGCAGATTCTGAACCACTGAGCCACCAGGGAAGTCCATGAGTGCAATTTCTGATTCTTGAGAATTTGACTTGATATTCTGACTAAATTTTCCAGTTTATCATTATAGAATTGTGCAGAGTATATGTTTATAACGTTCTTGATCTCTTCTTTACGTATGATTGCGTAGCAACCCTCAATCTTAACATCATGCATTTGCATCTTTTCTCTTATTTTCTTGGTGGTCCTTATCTTTAGAACTCCACCTGCCACCGTCACAAACACACTGCCACAGACATAATGCCACCTTTACCCATGAATACTCCAGTGTGCATTTCTTTTTTTCTTTTTTTTTTTTTTGCGCTACACGGGCCTCTCACTGCTGTGGCCTCTCCCGTTGCGGAGCACAGGCTCCGGACGCGCAGGCTCAGCGGCCACGGCTCACGGGCCCAGCCACTCCGTGGCATGTGGGATCTTCCCGGACCGGGGCACGAACCCGCGTCCCCTGCATCGGAAGGCGGACTCTCAACCACTGCGCCACCAGGGAAGCCCCAGTGTGCATTTCTTAAAAACCAGTGCTTGCTCTATCTAATCAGAGTGCAATGATTAAAATCAGGAGGTAAACTTGGTACAGACTAACATCTAATCTACAGACCTTTTCCAAATTTTTCCAAGTGTCCCACTAATGCTGCTGATGGAGAAACAAACAAGGAGACAAAGTCCTGGTTTGGACTCCAATCCCGGATCACGTGCCACATCTGGTTGTCTTGTCTATTTAGCCTCCTTTAATCTGGAACATCTCCTTGATTTTCTTTGTCTTTCATGAACTTGATTTTTTAAAGAATGTGTGGCCTGTACAATTTTTCAACAAGATGCTTGACTTGAAGGAGAATTTATTCAGTATCAGTTTTGTTAGGATAATTTAGTCCTATTCAAAGACAGAGAATGCCCTACAATTGACAGGAATATATAAAAAAATTAAAAGCAAAATCTATCAAGGAATGTATAAAGGGTTTTTATTTGTGTTTATCATTAAACACTGAGATGAAAATAACTTACTGACATAAAAACATTAAAAATTTGAATAAGCATGTCACTAGTGAAGAAAAGAGCGTATTTTCGGAGAACCAGTTTTTCCCCTCACCTCATTTATAGTTGCTGTTGATCAAAACATACAGTTGACAATTTAAGGGATAAAAAGAGAGCTTTATACTTGAGCACGTACACACCAATTATTTTATGTAGAGTCAAGTCATGGGGTAGGTGTTGGAGACAATCAAAGACTAGGAAAAACTGTCACAGTGAGAATATGGTACAACCAGCTTGTGGTGTCCCAGTAGGCCATATACTATGGTCCGGGCTTTCCCAGCTCTGGATAAAATAACAAGGTTTCTGTTTGTCTGGGCTTTGGGGGCTTCTTGTTAGTTTATTTACTAGATACCTTTGCCTGGTGTGAAACACAGTGCATTCTCTATTTTTCTTTGCTTGGCTGGTCTGATCCAACTGGAATTTGCTCTTAGTTGACTCTCCTTCAGGCTTTCGTTGGTTCGCTTCGTGCACGTGGCCCTTTATAGTCAATTTCACCATCTGACCATCTCGCCCACCACCTTCAGGTCGGTACAATCATTGTTTTCCAGCTGCCTTCTGTCTTTAGGGTTAGACTCAGCCCCGCTGATCAGGAATCTCTCCAGGGGCAACTTCACCGAAGCAGCACCCCACGTGTAGCAGCACCCACAGAATCCGCTCCAGGGGGACAGAAAACTGGGCAGTGGCTCCTGTACACGGCCAGCACCTCGAGAGACCATCAAGTAACTGTTCAGAGGGCTGGGCTCTGTGCCCCCTGAGGCAGAAGCAGTGGGCCGGGGTGATGGTCAGCACTGAGGGGCGCTCCCGCCGCCCTCCGCCCCCCTCGCCGCCCCATCCAGCTGAAACACAGTCAGCAAACAAGCCGACTTTCTGGACAACAGCAGACTTCTCACCAGAATTTTGGCAAGAGTACACATTTTCTTCCCTTGTTGCATTGCGTATAAGTTATTGTCTCAGGGAGAACACTCAGATCTTGGTCTAACTGCCTTAATGGATATAGTTTTTAAATTCCATTTTATTCCCTCAAGAAAGGGAAACAAAGCCATCAATTACAGGGTTCATAAGTCCCCGGAAAAGAATTTGACCAAAAATCTTCCAGTCGGAGGTTTTTTGAGTTTTCTGCTTTTTCCCTATCTTGGTCTAGAAATTGAGAGATGTCTACTGTCGTCCAGGTGGCATTTTAAACCCAGAACACGTTTCAGCACACACTGGTGCAGTTTCCTTTCATTCAGGTGAGAATTGGCTTGTCAAGCTGGTATCTGATGGTTGGCTCTAACAGACGCAAGGTCACCAGGTCCTGGAACGTTGCTCTAGGGGCACGTCTCTGTGACCCCTTGACTGAAGGGCCTTAGTGGCCAGGGCTGCAGGTGGCGATGCCCACAGACCCATGGGCTGCCCCTCCTCGATTTGCACCTTTCTTTGTTAAGCAAGAACCATTGGTACCAGCACCTAAAGCTGAGGAAATGCCCACTCAAATCTCTAAATTAAAAATGAACTCAGGGAGTCACCTCCGCTGGTAGAAATCAACCGATCATCAGAGAAAGGAGTGTCTGGAGCCCATTTTGTCACATCTCAAAGGGCAGTGGTCAACGTCGGGTTAAACCCATGTCCCCAACTGCCCACCCAGTCCTCTTTCTACCACATAATAAAACTCCTCTGCAATTTTCCCACATTATTGATGATAAAATAGTGGCTACCTACATGGCTGTTTTATATACTCTTCTAGAGCTATAGAAAACACAAAATTTTCAGCATCTTGACACAAACTAAACATTCCAACAATTGCTACTATTCAAAAAATAAGCCATTTCTTTGGGTTTTCCCCCCTTTTTATAGAAAGTTGTCTCAGACCATATATTCTTAAGCAATTTCTAATAAGCATCCATATGGCACTATTAAGTATTGTGAAACTGGGGGTATTTCTTAAAATCATGAATGCATAAACACATGAATGCTAAAGCTTTCAACCATCAATCATTTTTTCCACAGATTTCTCCTGAACAAAACTTCTGTGGTTAAAATAACCAGAATCATATGTACCTCCGAATTTTGTAAATATTTCCGATTTCATGGATTTCTTTTCCTCCTATATTTGAAAACCAGTTCTTTATGGGAACACAAGAAAATGCTAAATGTGGGAGGTGTGAATGGTCTCAGCTCACAGCCTGTAGCCTGGCTATGATATATTTCAGTACCATGTAGAAATAACTAGTTTAAAAATATCGCGCATTCTACAATTTCAGCATTACACATGAGAAGGGATAAAGAACCAACTGTTGAAGCTCTCAGGAAACTCGTGGCTATCAAATTAGTACTGCACTGAAAGCCTGCACACAGCCGAGAGCAACTTATTGAACGGGAAACCTAAGCACATTTTAGCAAAAGTTACATTATAATAGTCATTACTTCCTATCATAATGGATACACTTTTAGTTTGGTTCAAAGTTTTAGGGGTACAAAGCAAACAGCACTGAGCTTCTTGAGGCTTCCGTTTGATGTGTGTCAATACAGATATGGACATAGGAATTTCTCTGGTACCGTCTTGGTGGGGCTGCTGGGGGCTGCTGGTGGGGATAGAAGGGGAGGGTTAACAGCTGTCATCACTGAAAACAGAACCCCTGCACTCCCCAGTTATGTGAGAAGTAGATCACATCTGAACTACACCCAGCAAAAACTATGATCACTCCATAAATCATTCAACAATATTGGGGTTTTTTTTGCGGTACGCGGGCCTCTCGCTGTTGTGGCCTCTCCCGTTGTGGAGCACAGGCTCCGGACGCGCAGGCTCAGCGGACATGGCTCACGGATCCAGCCGCTCCGCGGCATGTGGGATCTTCCTGGACCGGGGCACGAACGCGTGTCCCCTGCATCGGCAGGCGGACTCTCAACCACTGCGCCACCAGGGAAGCCCCTGTTGTTGTTGTTGGGTTTTTTTGGCCACATTGCATGGCATGCGGGATGTTAGTTCCTTGACCAGGGATTGAACCTGTGCCCCCTGCATTAGAAGCATGGTGTCCTAACCACTGGACCACCAGGGAATTCCCAACAATATTTGTGATGCAGGATTTCCCTGGCTGTCCAGTGGTTAGGACTCCACGCTTTCATTGCTGAGGGCCCGGGGTTCGATCCCTGGTCAGGGAACTAAGATCCCGAGCACCCCCACCCCAAGAAATAATATATATACATATATATATGTATTTGTGATGCAATAACACTCTGGTCAGAACTTCGGGCTGGGAGGTGAGGGATGAAATGCATGTTACATAGGAAAACGAGTACCTAACTCTTCCTGAAAGAGTTGTGAAAACTATACAAAGCTTATCTACCATTGTTGAACTAAAACGTGGAAAGTAATTCGAGATTTTCTAGGCAGCTAAGTAAGAGGAGAGTATGCCTGGCAGAAGAGAGGCAATGAAAATGTATTGTAAAGTACTTACCATGCCCAAGAAACTGTACCAGAAGTCATGAGAATAAAAAGATAAAGAACAATATCTATATAATTGGAAATAAATAATAGGAATTTGGGGACATGAGACAATAGGAGAGAAAACAAAATAAATGTGGAAGCAGGGTCAGTATACAAAAAAGGTATCATAAGTTGCTGAACACTTGAAAATTTGGCTCCATACTTCCAATCAACCAATGAAAAGAGGAAAATACAATCAATTGCCTAACTGACAGCACAAACAAAATTTTTAAAAATTAGTTGTTGCAGAGAAACACAAGTTAACCTAACCGAGCCCCGACATGGGATGATTCTTTGTGATGTACTGAACAGTATCCTTGACAACTTCTGTACATTAAGAAAAGCTTGAAAGGAAAACAGCTCTCCCTAATGTAGACTTAAGGCACAGCAACCAAAGCATAACTGGGTAAAAGACATTCTATTGGGGGTCAAAATAATGCAACCCAAGCCCACAGCTCTCTGAAGGTCTGGCAGGGGAAATTGATGGACTGCATACCCTCTAGTCAATATGCAGGATGGGTGCCACCCCTGGACCATTCAGGGGCCATTTCCCCCTCATAGGGAGGAGTTCTGAAGCAGTATCTAAAGATGGATTCAAAGTTTTCCTCAGAAAGCAATTGTGGGTTGATTACAACACAGAGAATGGCCAAGGCGATTTCAGCTTAAATAAGACCATCCCACAAAGTCTAGGCTGGGTTCGAGAACTGGTTGTAATGAAGACTTGGTTCCAGGCTTCTATGCAGTTTGTCTTACGACCAGAAGAGCAAACAAGCACTGCGAAGGATACAGAGTAGCCGGGGGTACAACCACGTGGCCTGAGGGCTCCTGACCCTTATCAGTTGCTCACTGAGATGTAACCGAAGTCTGACACCGTGGAAAGAAGGATGGCTACCCTGCTGGAGAGACCACGCACGGAGAGAAAGAGGCTGGGCCAGCTGCCAGCTGAAACCACCATTCCAGCAGAAGCACCAGCTATGTGAGTGGAGTCGTCCTGCAGCCACACGAATGACACCAAGTAGGAGGAGCAGAAGAACAGCTGAGCTGAGCCCAGTCCACACTGAAGGGTCCTGTGCAAACCATCGGTTACTGGTTTCAGCCGCTGAGTTTTGGGCTAGTTTGCCAAATGGCATTAGATTACTAAAAGAGCTCCACACTGGGAAAAATGTAAAGCACATATATCCAAATACCCACGAAGACCACCTCCTCCCCAAATCCAAAAAGGCAATCAACCATCTACTGTTAAGCCTTGTTATTTCCTGATTGACTCAATAAATCAAAGGGCTGTGTAGGCTGTTGCCTGGACACTAGTGACATGCTGAAGGACAGCACAGTTGTTTGTGGTTACAGAGCCCGGAAGTCCTTTCAGTAAAGAACTGTGTAAAACAACCCTCACAAAAGACACATATCTGCCCAAAATTAGGGACTTGATTTTGAAAGAGTTGCTCTAAAGCCCTTGCATTTAGTGGGTTTAGTGAAGAGCCTCTAAATACATAGAAGAGCTAGAGATGTGGATGGAAGAGAGCGTAGGAAGAGAAACTCCGTCCAGATGGAGAAAAGCTCGGCAAAAAGGCGAAGAGGAGGACAGGGTGAGGGAGCTGCAGACAGGCGGGAACCGGCTGGAGGCCCTCAGCATCTGTTTCCCAGGGCCACCCCAACAAAGTGCCACAACCCAGGTGACTTAGAACAACAGTTACCTGTTCTTTCATGGTTCTGGAGGTTGCAAGTCCAAAATCAAGATGTCGGCGTGACCCTGCTCTCTCTGAAGGCTCTAAGGAAAGATCCTTCCAGCTTCTTCCAGTGGGTGCCAGCAATCCTGGGCGTTCCATGGCCCGTGAAGGCATAACTCCAATCTCTACATCCGTTGTCACGTGTTGTCCCTGTGTGTTTCTGTGTCTTCACGCGGTCTTCCCCTCTCTGTGTATCTATGTGCGAATATAGCTCTTCATATAAGGACATCACTGGATTAGGGCTCATCTTATTTCAGCATGACCTCACCTTCGCTTGACTAATTGCATCTGTGAAGACCCTATTTCAGATAAGTTCACATTCTGAGGTTCTAGGCATTCATAATTCAGGACACTTTTCAACCCAGTACAACCTTCAATTCTAATTAAGATTCTTGGATTCTTAGAGCTCGCAATTGCCCCATCAGAGCAGGGATTAAGTGAATTACTGCAAAAGGGATGAGCATGTCAGGACCTTCTATGAATGGAGAAATGGTCATTATACTTCTTTTGTAATCATAGATAGTTATGTATTACTTCTTAACTCTTGTATATATGTTTTCTCCCTAACTAGAGGGTTGTGGAGGGATTGTGACCTACACTATTTTTCATCCATGTACTGTGCAATCATCCAGCATGAAAAACTATTGGAAAGAAAGAGTGAAAGGAAACCAGGAATAGAACAATATACATTGAATCTCCACCCTGTGTCAGGCATTATTCATAAATTATCTCGTTAATCGTCAGTAGACCCCCTCCAGATGAGGAAACTGATAAGTAGACAAGTTTTGAGACCTCCCCAAGGTCACACACAATAAAGTTTGACTATTTTACTTGCCTTTATGGAACCCACACATGCACCTCAACAGCATTTAACAAGAATTGACAATGAAAGAGGTCTTGTGGGAGGGGTCAGTGTTGCCATGACCTCTCTTCACGGGCTTCAAGGAAGACTGTTAAATACTGGATTTCCTTTCAAATTATTGTACTCATTGCTAGACTGTGCTTCTTTGAATGCAAGTGGACCACGTGGCTGTCAGAATTTAAAAGTTATGTATATAAAACATATAAACATTAAAGTTACGCAAGAAAATAGTTCGGTGGAAACTTAGATTATTTTTTTTCTTCCTTATGCTTTTCTGAATCTTTTCATGAACATCTTTGCTTCTATAATAGAAATGAATACTCAAAAAGAAAAAAGAAATGAATACGCCTTAAACATTTTTAAAAAATAATTTTGACTTTGGCATTCAGGTCAGGACTTGGCACTTGGCTTAGCATCTACTAGTTAAATGATGTTGTGTCCCTTCAGTACCATCGTTGCCCATATCTGTAAATAGCGATGAAAATGGTATCCACCTCCCAAGATTGTTCAAACTAAAATCAGACTGTAAAAGTTCAAGTGCCTGGCACAGTGCAAAGACAAAGTGTGTGTGAAACACCCATGCATTTGCTATTTCGTCTTCTCTCCCCAAGAAGCAAGTCAGCTCGAAGCAGACGTGACCAGGTCCACACCCCCAGCACAGCGCTGTTCACAGACATCAACTTTACTCACAAGCCCGTCTCTCCAATAGAGCATTAACCCCATTAAAATAAAATAAAAGGGAGCCCAGGCTTAAAACCCTCCCAAGCAGACAAAACCAAGTAGGCCAGGTAAGCAAAGCTAAATCTAACTTGTTTCATGAACATAAGCAAAACTGAACTTAGGTTATGTCTTATGAGTGTCTCTGATACTCATAAAAGAAACTTAGATTATCTTCTTAAAATGGTATAAGATAATCACTTTTAACGAATCCCCTGCCCATTGTAGTAACCAGTCACTGTAAAGGGTAAACAACTTCCACCTTTTCTCTTTATAAGCCACCCTGTGCCGTCATGCCTCTGAGTATCCCAGCAGTTTGGGGTTTGAAAGCTCCTAGTTTGCAAACTGTCCTTACGTGCACAGTAGACTCTTCTTAATGACTCTTTTGCTATCTGATGGTTTTATAGTGTTTACCGTTTCTGGGTATTTGACATATTTAAGGGTAAACTGGGTATTTGTCCTTAGGCCAATCCCCCCTAGAACAGCTCCTGGCGTGTGGTAAGATGCAAAATATTTCAAATTCATAAATGAATTAATGTTACTCATCGATGTGGTTTTATAATTTTATAATCAAATTCATAAATGAATTAATATTACTCATCAATGTGGTTTTATACTTTTTCAAAAGAGCGTGTAAACTTTTTTAATGGGTGTTTTTTATTACTGTTTTATAATTTGGAATCCTAACAACACATTTAAAACACAACCCTCCAAATTATGGCAGGGCCGGTTTCACAGGGACTGACACCTGTTACCTAAAAGGATCAAAATGTTTAAATAGAAAAACACACCAAGAAAAGAGTAGGGAAAAATATGTAAAGACATGAAAAGGAGAAAAGTTAATTTTGAGTCCTGAAATACACAGAAGTCATATTTGAACGTAATTCCCTTGGGAAACATCATACCCCATTGTCGTGAGTGGAGCTCTTGGTGTGGATTGTTGGTTTTTAAACAGCCCATGAGTGAACGCCCATGCCCTGCTGTGGGCTGAAACTTTTACAAACATATTTAGAGTGATGGGCAGTGCAGGTTTTAAGGCACCAACTAAAAGGTGAAGCCTTGACAAATATACCAGACAAGTTCCTTATGTGTGGAGTTATTTACCAAGGAGCTATATCTCCTGCAGGCAACTGCATTTTAATTGTGAATAAGTTAGTCTCCAAAATAATAAAGATTAATCTAAGGATTTTAAATTCTGGTAGCTTTAACATGGCAAAGATCCCTTCTGTTTGCATCAATTCAAAAGTGCTTGAGTTGCTGTTTCTACTAAAAATTTACCCTCAGATTTCAACATCAATAAAAAAATTTTATTTTGAATTGTTCCATATTCTCTTTAATGAAACGGAAAATTAGATTTAAAACGCTGAGTAGCAATAGAGTAACACACCCATCTGACTTCTTCTTTTTTAAGTAAGGGGTAGTTTTTGTCTATATCAAGCATTTAAAAATCTAAGTGTTAATAAGCATATAAAGTATTCTGCCCTTATATTTTTTGAGCTACTGGGGAGAGCGTTAGATTTTTCAAAATCATATACTTTTTTTTATTGGAGTATAATTACTTTCAATGTGGTGTTAGTTCCTGCTGTACAATGAAGTGAATCAGCTATATGTATACATATATCCCCTCCGTCTTGGATATCCCTCCCATCCCGCCCCACATCCCACCCCTCTAGGTCATCACAGAGTACTGAGCTGAGCTCCCTGCGCTATATAGCAGGTTCCCCACTAGCTACCTGTTTTATGATAGTGTGTATATGTCAATCCCAATCTCCCAATTCATCCCCCCCATCGCTGCGTCCACATGTCCGTTCTCTATGTCTACGTCTCTATTCCTGCCCTGAAAATAAGTTCATCCGTAACATTTTTCTAGATTCCACATGTATATGTTAATACACAATATTTGTTTTTCTCTTTCTGACTTACTTCACCCTGTATGACAGACTCTAGGTCCATCCACCTCTCTACAAATGACCCAATTTCGTTCCTTTTTATGACTGAGTAATATTCCATTGTATATATGTGCCACATCTTCTTTATGCATTCATCTGTTGCTGGACATTTAGGTTGTTTCCATGAACTGGCTATTGTAAATAGTGCTGCAGTGAACATTGGGATACATGTGTCTTTTTGAATTATCAAAACCATACACTTTTAAAACAACAAGTACCTATCCAGGCTTTACTGCTTACTGATTAGACAGGCAAACTTGCAGAATTACTTTAAAATGAGAGATCAATTTCTGCATTTTTAGGGGATATACACACACACGGAGTATTATTATAAATGTTAGTTCTGGAAAGAGGTAAAAATATAAGTGATATCATGTTTGTTATGGAACTTCTATTACCCAAAGTCTCCTCTTACATGCTCTTGTAAAATTAAGAACCTCAAATGATATGTCTTTGCCAATCTTCTATCTTTCCCTTTTTCTCTCTTCGGCATCTGATTTTCTTAACAGATGAAACCCTTAAATATCTTTAAGCATATTGCAGCTAGCAGCCTCCTCTGGCCAATTTTGTTGACTGTTGAAACAGCTTAGGAATAAAAAATCTGAGTTTTGGAACGAATATTACAAAATCGACTGCCTCTCCGAAGCTTTGAAAGGTTGCCCATAGCTATGACGGTTGGTAAAGTGCTGACTCACCCCTTTTGTTAGAAGCAAAAGGCCATATGTTTTAAGAGACACAGTTATTAGATTTTTCCAGAAACGTGGGTAGAACCTCCACTTGGAAAAATAAACAACCCAACTTCCCTCAAGTCAGTCATGGCACATGACTGGTCATTTTACAAGCCTCCAAATCCCTTTTCAGGGCCAGCACAGAGGTGGACATCTGCTATGGTTTGAATCACTTGATCACCTTTTCTTTCCAGGAGAGTTGAGGCAGAGAAAAGCCATTTCTGTCCCCAGCATAGGTGGGAAGGGGTAACCTGCACTGGGGCCCAGCTCTTGCGAAGTGTGGGCACCGGCACCCACTGGACAGGGAGCGTGCAAGGCAGGGGCTGTGACAGTGGCCACATTTCAGGTCATCAGTGGCCAGCTTTGCAGTTTCCAGACTGTTCTGTGCTCTCATGGAAAGAAGCAAAATCAACTTATTCTGGGCTCCAGGTAGGTCGGAGCTACAGAGAGTCAGAGAAAAGACAGCGAGGCGATGGTGAGGCTTGGAATAAAAAGCAAAGGCCTTTGGCGCCTACAACTCTCGGGCTTGTATGTCAGCCTCATATAGTGTCCGTCCATCGCTCTCATACTTGAATGTACGGTGAGGGTTGGTTTAAATCTATGTCGACCTTACAGTCTAATAAAACAGCTTCCATGTTTTCTTAATTAAAAAAAAAAAAAACTACTCTGATTCTAGGAATAAGGTTCTTGGGAAGAAATACATTTTCTAAGTGCTTCAATTTCTTAGTTCACAAAACGGGTGACCAGATACCACATTATGGAGTGTTGTGAGAGAGAGAAAAAAAACATTAAATTTCATGTGCATGCAAATCACCTGAGTATCTTGTTAAAATGCAGGATCTGATCTGGCGTATCTGGGGTGAGAACAGAGATTCTGAATTTCCCACGGGCTCCCGGGAGATGCTGATTCTGTTCATCTGGGGCCCGCCCGGTGAACAGCAGGGTGACGGGGCAGCAACAGCCATTCCCAGATGGGAAGAAAGAACAGTGAATACATTTTAAAGTGAAATAAGCAAATGCCAAAATGACTCTCAAGAGTCAAACCACAGCAAATTCTTTTATTAGAGATAAGATGGGACGGCAAGGAGGAGCCGTGGAAGTTTCTCAGTGTGCCATCCAGTTCATGCCTCTGGCTGACATTCAGTTAGTTAGGGCTGAGAAAAGGAACGTTATTCATATTCCCGGATTTCCCAGAAGAGTCCTACTTTCAAAGCTTTACCTCATTGCTCCTTTTAGCACACGTTTCAGTGAGATTGTAAATCCTCGCCTTTGATTCAGAAAATAACGGCCCCGGTAGTCTGACCCGTGTCACTGCCACGTCACATCCAGCCCTGGTTGGCGAGGCACTGGGGGCTGCAGGTGGTCCCTCCAGGGCCCAGGGTCTTCCGTCTGGTGGCTCACGGCTCCTCCCTCCCCTGGAACCCCAGGGTCCCTGGGTCCTCTGCCTTCAGGTGACAGATGGGCAAGAGCGGGGGGCTGGCAGAGTGGGGACCAGGCTGGAGTGTGGACGTCACCCCACCCATCGGGGAGAACTCAGGCACGTGGCTCCTTAACTCAGCGACCCTGGTCCAGCCGTGTGACCAGGAGGAAAGGAAACACAGAGTGTTATCTCCGAGGTGCCACCTAATTGACTTTTAGCCATCCTATCGGTCCGAACGAAGACAAATTTACTGGGCTTGGAGGAGTGAATCCTAACCGCGTAGCAGGGTTGAGATCTGAAGAGTTCTGGGATGTGCCCGCGCCACCCCTCAGACCCGGGGAGGTGGATATTTGAGGAACCCTGGCCAAGTCCATCCCTGCAGTGGGGCACCCCCAAAACTCAGAGGAGGTTCAGCAGGGAAGAAGGGCTTATCAAACAGCCTTCACAATAGTCTAGGGGGAGGAGATACGATCCCCAGTTTGTAGTTAAACACATGAAGAATCAGGAAGGATCTGGAAGTTTCTCGCCAAGACGGGGAGCCAGGATTCCAAAGGTCTATTCTACCCCAGGGCCAAACATACAGGGCATTGCTCCTCAGGACGTGGAAGTAACTGTTAAACAAGCCTAACTGGACTGCCCCAGGGGCGTGCGTGTGTGTGCATGTGTGAGTGTGTACGTGTGTCCAGGAAGGGCAGAAGAGGCTGGTCATAGTTAATGTACGTGTTAGACTTAGCGTGTTCAGATCACCAAGGTTCCTGCCCAATTATTCTTCAAACTCTGAACACAGAAAACCTAGCCACGTGGAAACATTTGCTGACAACGCCAAAATGTGTTTTCATAGCTTAGTGCAAATGTGTCCTACAGATGCCAACTTAGGTGAGACAATTTCCAGCTTAAATTTGAGTGAAAAATGACTGTCGTGACCTCATGTAGACCGCAGGCCAGCCCGCATCTGAGATGAGAGGCCTTCATTTCTTACTTCAGTTTTAAATTGAAACTGATCCTAATCATGTTTTCAGCCCGCGTGGTTGTGTGTGAAATAAAAGCCCTGCTATAAAAATTACATGGGCAATAAATAAATATTAAAAAAAATTTACGTGGGCAGACTAGTTCTAGTTCTTTGAGTTTGAAAGAACTGAGCCAATGGCAGGAGACACACGTTCCCACTTTGGAAATTTAATTCATAACATGAGCAAAGTCAACTGCCTTTTGGAAAATCTCAGGTAACATCCAGAAATTTTAGTAAATGGTTTGATCCAGATGGACGTACAATAGACAGGACTTGGCAGCCAAAAGCCCCCACCTGGAGCTTTGTTCCTCTGTCACCCACAGGAGTGCCAGCCTCGGGGACCCCTCCTCACCGTCTCCAAACACTGAGAGGGAACACAGAATAAGACTTAGTGTGAATTTGACAATTTTTATTTGACAACGATCTGGAATCATCCTTTTTCATTTGAATGTCTTATCATGACAAACACAGACTCAGAAAAAATGTGATGGGCCAAGAGAGGGGTAGAGATGGAAAAGATAAATTATAGAGTCAGCTTTCCGAGGTCCAGTTTCCCAAGAAGCTCTTTAGCTTCCCAGGGAAACGGGGATGGGAAGGAAGGAAGGGAGGGGGGAATGGAGGAAAGGAAAGGAGGGAAAGAGGGAGGGACGGACGGAGGGAGGGACGGAGGGAGGAAGGGGGCAGGGAGGGAGGAAGGAATCTTGAGTCCAGATCTGTTTTCCAAAGGCCACCCCAAAATCACAAACACACAAGGCTAATCATGGATTTACTTTTAAGTACCTTAGAATTAAATCAGAGTAGCTGTGGGCTTGGGAAAGTATTACAAGCGGAATTTTCAATGCATTCACTTTGATCTTTGGTCATATTTTGAAGCTATTCCAGTTGAATAAATGGGTTCCATTGATTATTTATTTATTTATTCCAGTTGAATATTCCACACATTCTGATCTCAAATAATGAAAACTACTTTCAGTCTGCCAAAGGTTCGCGTTCAGGGTCTTCTGGCTCCCCTCAGGATCCCCCCCCCACCAGAATATGCAGACCTCCTTCATTCCACAGTCTGGAGGACAGTGTGACCAAGGTGAGGTCTGGGTGGGACCTCCTTACCTGGTCTGCCTCCTTCCCGATGGCCTCGCACGATGGCAGCAGTGTCCCCACCCAGCGCGTCTGCCTGTGGCTCGTGGAGAGCAGGGCCCAGGTACAGGCAGAGAAGGTTTCTCATCTGAGAAGGTTCAAGGGAAGCTCTGTGGCTGACTGTTCGTAAGGAAACTTGTCACTGCAGGAACCACGAGCGGAGACACCAAGGCCAGGCTGAGCAAACCAGTTCTGAGTCCCGCTACTGCATAACTTGGGGTAAATCCACTAATCTCTTTGCGAGTTTGTTCTCTTCACCTGCAAGCGGGATTATCAGGGGCCGATCAGCACGGCTTTGAGACTTATCGTGCTGGCTGTCAACAGGGACCCAGCACATCGCATCTGTGGCCTGGGCCCCGGCACAGGCACATCCCAGGGATGTCCCACGTTAGCAGTTTCTCTGTTTCCACTGGACGGTTCCCATCAGGACACAGTCATTCTCCAGGACAGCACATTCTAAAAGCTGTTGCTTCATTTGACACTCCACTCCTGTTTTCCTCATGGACAACCTTTCCATGGATTTGTCTACACACTCTGTCTACACTCTGTCTGCACACTCTGGGCCATGTACCCTTGGTCTCCCTTGGGTCTAGCTTCCATCCCCAGCATGCCCAGACCTGGTTCTCTCAGTCTTCACCACACCTTCCATCTCGTTATGTTTTTGTCCTGATCTTACCTGGAGGAGCATCTCCCCAGCTGACACCAGCTGGAAACCCCTCCTCCCTTGACCTCTCCCCTCTGGCTCTCCCCTGGGACTCCCCATCTGCACAGCAGCTCCATCGCTCTCTCCTTGGCGGGCTTCTGCTCCCCTTCCTGAGCCCTAAATGTTGCCTGATTCTAAGCCTTTTTCTCATCTGTCCCAGAAATTCAATTACCATTTTCATGCTGGAGACTCTAAACGTTCATGTCTAGCCCACACTTTCTTCTAAGCTTCAAACTTGATTACCCAATAGGAATCACAGGCAACTCAAACTCAGGTGTCTGAAAGGAAACTCTTTGGATTTCTCCCCTAAAATATGCACCCAACACCCAGTCCCCCCAACTCAGTCAGTAGGGCCTTTGTTCATCCAGTTACTCAAGACAGAAACAGAGGGGGTTCATCCAGTTACTCAAGACAGAAACAGACAGAAACAGCTCAGTTCCCCGCCCCTTTCTCTTCGTGTTCACACCCAATCCCCAGCAAACCCAGGCACACCAACTCCCAGAATGAATGCCGGTCCACCTCTCATCCCTCTCCAGGCCCTACAACCTGGGCTCTCGTCTTTCACAGGGAGGGCTGCCCGCCCCTAACATGTCCTCCGCATTCACTGTGCTCCCCTCCCCCACCAGCCCATCTCTTTTTCCTAAATGGTTTATCATGTCCTTTAAGACCCTGCCTATTGGATAAGCCCTGACCCATCTCTCCACCCTCTTCTTGATTTGCTGTCTCTCTCACTTACTCACGTGGAATTTCATCACTTCCTAGAATACGCCAAATTGTATTTTTCCTCAAGGGCTCTTTGCGCTGTGTTTCCTCTCTCTGGAATCCTTGCAACTAAACTATTTGTGTGACTAGTCATATTCTCATGCTTTATGTCTTAATGTAATATCACACCACGTGAAGTTATTCCATGACCCCCGCCCACACATACCATTATGAGAACCATGTCAGTTTGCTCTAGAGCACATGCCATGAGCGCTGGGTCAGACTGTCCAATTCAACCTTCCATTCCAGCACCCAGCACAACACGTTCATGTACAGCAAGCACTTAATAAATATTTGAAGAGTGAGTGAAAATCATTATCCTTAATAATAAAACTCATGCTGCATACTTCAGGAGTAGGCAAATCTAATTAAACCACGTTATTGGAAAATACTTTGTAAAACAATTTAAGTAAGTATATTAGGTCTTTACCTTCTATGCCTATATACTGGTAAATTTTTAATATATAAGATGTCTAATCCCATAATAATAAAAACCATTGAAATTTTTTACAAGAATACACATGTTGATTTTTTAAAATTCTCTCCAGCAAATTAATTTTAAATACCCACGCCGTTTATGTGGGAGAATTCTTTTATTCACCCCAAATTATATTTAACAACCTACTCTGTGGCAAGCCGTGTTTCATCAGTTAGGATGTTTCTGGCTACAAGTAACAAACAAAACTACAACCAAAATAATAATAACAATAACATGACTCAAGGTGACTTAAAATATAAGGAATTTATAATCTCATATGACAAGAACACCAGAGGTTAATTGTACACCGGGATTAGCCCACAATCTCTTAGGGATGTCGTCTGAGACCCAAGGTCCCAGATGGAAAGATCTTTCCACTCTGCTGTCCTTTGACAAAGACCGTCTCCTTGACCAGTTGCGGTCAGTCTCCTCTGAGCTCTCGTCTTGACCAGCCTTGCCCGTGGCCTGCCTGCCCTTGGCCTGCTGAACCCAATTTTATCAAAGACTCCTGCTAAGTCAGTTTATTGAGAATCCCCACCCTGATGTCTAGTCAAGCTCCTCTTAGTAAATTCCCATCCACGGAGCCCCTCACTCTGCTCTTAGGCTATCAGTCCCCAGTTGTCTTTGCTGCATTCAGAGTTGAGCTCAGTTCTGTACTAAAGTCAGGAGCTCAAATAAAATCCGTCTTGCTGTTTGTAATAAGTGTCCGGTGCAAAATTTTTCTATTACACCTTGCTATTGGCTTTCTTCTTAGCTTGGTCACAAAATGACCAAAGCAGTTCCATGGGTCAGATCTTGCCATGGCAACCCTGGAAACCAAAGGAGCACGTGTCTTTCTTGAGAACGAAGATACCTTTCCCAAAGCAATGGAGCAGACTCCCATCTCGTTGGGGCGACAGCCCATCCCTAAAGAGCGCGAGACTGCCACCACCAGCTCATGCCCAGTATTTGGGGGGAGAATGGCTGTTTGTTGGGGATTCAACCACAGCGACTCTTACAACTCTGCTAGGGATGCAACAGAGGGGAAGACAGCTGACCATCCCGCCCCCAGAGAGCAGGTCATGTAGGAAATCACCCGGACGCAATGGCAGCCTCCAGGCACACTACTGGGTAAGCTATACCGGAGGTCACAGGCAGAATAAAACGCTCAAGTCACACAGGTTACTAACGTCAGTTACAAACACAGGGCAAGAAGTAAATGGAAAGAGTTGGGGAAAGTTAGCATTAGTTAGGATAAGGTGCAAGCAGGTGGGTCGCACCACCTGAAACCTGGGTACGTGGTGGTCTCTCTCTCTCCTGTTTATCTGTCTGTCTGTCTCTCTCTCTCCCCCCATCCCATTTATCTATCATCTGTATAACTATACGTCTCTCTGTCTATCTCTCGCTCTCTCCCTCCGTCCCGTTTATCTATCTATCTATCTGTCTATCATCTGTATTTCTATACATCTCTCTCTCTCTCCCCCTTCTGCCCACTCTGCTGCGTCAGACTTTCCCACTAATGATGCCATTATAAGGACCAGAGTTGAATTTTGAGCAAGGGAGCCCTCACTAAGAAGGTGTCTCAGGCCAATAACACACAGTCGTTCCATTAGGTAAGTTCGGGGGCAAGCGTGCCTGGCTGTGATTTACCAGTTAGCCTAAGGAACAGCTGTGGGTTTAATTTGTGCTCCTTGGGAAGAGGGCACATGGAATCACTGATACATGGGCTCATTCATATTAAGTGCTCATGTATGTTTAGTGTTTCTTAAGTATTTAGTGACGTAGGCATTCAGCGTCATGCATATTCTGCATATAATGGTTCAGGATATTATGAATATTTAAGACCTTTGTATGTTTGATGTATTATGAGTATTCAGTACCCAGGCTACTCACGAATATGGGCTGTCTACTTGCTATCTAACGCTCTCATGCTACTAGCGACTTATCTATACTTAGCACAACCTATGAACTCTGCCCACGTATACAAATTTTTACTTAACTAGCTCCTTTTCCATTCTTAAAATACCTTAAAAGTTTTTTACCTATGGTTCACGAACTTACTCATCTTTTATAGTAGAATTGAATACCCTCAGAAGTAAATGCACATTACAGAGCACAGAGTCTAGCAATTCTAACAAACAAAAATGAAGAGAATCGAGTAGTGACAGATTGTTTTTAGTCCAGAGAAGTAAATAAGTAGGTTCCAATAGAGAATGGCAGGGCGATCTTTGCTGGGAGTGTGGCCCGGGGTGGCTATGGAAGGCCTGAAGGATGAGTAAGGCAAGCCATGCAATGAGACGGGGTCCCACCCCTTGCCATGCCCTTCTGCAGGAACGCAGCGGTTCTAGAACCTGACAGAGTCCGGAGTGCTGGGCTCAGTGAGGGGAGCAGAGATACTAGGAGCTGCAGGCAGACAGGAGGGCGGGAGCCTAACATTGCACTGGAGGCCACTGGGAGCTTGAAGCTGGGGCATCTCATAGTGTGGTTGATTTATACCTTTACAAATTCTTTCTGGCTGATGTTTGGAGCCTGGATTGGTAAGCAAAGCAAGGATGGAAACAGGTAAACTTATCAGGAAGCTGTTGTGATAATCCAGCTCCAGACGATGGTGGTGTGGACAGGATGGCAGATGTGAAGATGAGGCAGATTGGAAGGGAGGGTCCAGGGGGACCTTCTGGCCTGAGGAACTGGGTGACGGCAGTGCCGTTTACTGAGGCAGGGAGAACACAGTTTGGGAGGAAGACGGGAGAGCTCCGTGTGGACAGGTCACGTTCGAGTGGTCAAGAAGAGACATGAATAAGACAGTGGAATAATCAGACCTGCATTTCAAAAGATGGAGACATGATCTGAGCCTTCTCGTGTGTAGATGGAATGAACGAGGTCACCCGAGGAAGGCGCAGATGCGGAAGGGACAGTGGCTAGAAAGGCCCGTCTCCCACAGAGGTGAGTACTTGCTGACCACGCGGCCCAGCTTGTCTTAGGTATCTCTCCTGGAGAAACAAAAACCTAAAATTTATACATGAATAATTATAGCACTACTATTCATAATCACCAGAAACTGGAAGCAACACAAATGGCCTTCAGTGGGTGAAAGGGTGAACACACTGTGGTCCGTCCATGCCAAGGACACCACTCAGTGGTAAAAATGAATGAGCTGTTGATACAGAGAATGGCACGGGCCTGCCTCAAGTGTATTCTGCTGAGAACAGAAGGAGCCGTGTCACACACACCCCACCGTTCCATTCATACGACTCTCGGGAAAAGGCAAAACCCTAGGGTCAGAGAACAAGTCAGGGATTGCCAGCGATTAGGGGCAGCGGGAGAGAATTCATGGGTGTGAGAATTGCTCTGTATCCTGTCTGTGTCGTGGTGACAGACATCATTATGTGTGAAAACCCATAGGACAGTACTCCCCCCCAAAAAAAGGTGAATTTTACCGTATGCAAAATTTTTAATAAAATAAAAGTTTAAAAAAAAGACCAAAGAGTTCCAAAGCTGGGAGGCTTTACGTGACTCCTATTATGAACTAACTTGAAGTGGTGCTACAGATGGTGCCGTGCGTCACTGGGACCTTGGGCTCTGAGCTTACCGCCCTGCGCTGGAAATCACCAAACATCTCTCAGGAGAGATTCAGAGGATAAACAGAAAACACATTTTCACTCCCCAGAAGGGAAGTTTTCTATAAATCAGAAACCAAACTTATCTAAGTGAAGTAAGTCAGACAGAGAAAGACAAATATCATATGATATCACTTATATGTGGAATCCAGAAAAATGATACAAGTGACCTTCGTTACAAAACAGAAAGACTCACAGACTTAGAAAACAAATGTATGGTTACCAAAGGGGAAAGGGAGGGCAGGGATAAATTAGGAGGTTGGAATTAACATATACACACTACTATATATAAGATAGATAATCAACAAGGACCGAATGTATAGCACAGGGATCTAGACTCAATACTCTGTAATAACCTATATGGAAAAAAAACCTGAAAAATAATAGATACATGTATATATATGACTGAACCGCTTTGCTGTACACCTGACACTAACACAGCATTGTGAATCAACTATACTCCAATATAACACAAAAATTTTTTAAAAAGAAACAAAACTAATGACATCTATAGGACTGCTCTTAACCAGTAACACGTGAGTGGGAGGGAAATACCCCATTTTATTCTGACCAAGTGTGCTGCAGAGTTAGCACTGGAACCTGGGTGGGATCCTGTTAAAAAACCCTGGCTGAAAGCTTCCTCCTAAAGCAAAGGGAATGTGATTTCTCACACGTGAAGGCACGTCCCACAGGCTAACAGAGTACAAGCCAGCAAACCCCATCCGTCTTCACCCACTTTCTCTTAAAACCGAATTACCCGTGCAACGCCTTTCTACAAAACCAATCGTTTTACTGCAACGGAAAGATACAACTTACCAAGTCTATGTTGCAGTGAAAGGCAGCGATAGTGTGGGCTTTCGTGTTCTACCTGGAGCCCCAGGGCTGCTGTGCGCTCCAGTGAGGGAAGCCGGCCAGCCTGCAGGATTCCTACCAGCGCCGTTCTCATCCTGCTGGGGTGTCCTCACCCAAGTCTCCTCTTTTTCTCCCATGATTCCTCTCAGTGAAATTCTTTATCTGCAGTACCTTAGAGAGAGAAGGGACAAGAAAAATGAGTTCCCAGGAATAAGAAGGTCCCAGGGCACCAGATTTTTAACCTTCCGGAGGGTGAGAAGGTATCTTGAGAAATGCAGCCCTTGTATGCGGCAAAGGGTCAGTGAATTCATGTCCTCAGTGTGGGACTGCCTCCCTGCCCGTGGACCATGACACAGCCGTGGAGAGAGTGACACCCATCAGTAACACCGACCTAGCATGTTGTACCACGAAGAAGGCTGCCCAGCATGGAGCCACAATTGATATCAACACGTCCATACCTACATTTCCAAAGAAGACATGCAGACGGCCGGCAAGTACGTGAGAAGGTACATATAACACCACTAACCACCAGGGAAATGCAAATCAGAACCACAGTGAGGTATCACCTCACACCTGTTAAAATGGCCATCATCGAGAAGACAAGAGATAACAAGTGCTGGTGATAAGTGCTGGAAAAGGGAACGCTCTTGTGCCCTACTGGTGGGAATGTACATTGGTGCAGCCACTATGGAAAACAGTATGGAGGCCCTCAAAAAATAAAAACTAGAATTGTCATATGATCCAGCAGTTCCACTTCTGGGTATAAATCTGAAAGAAGTGAAATCAGGATCTCAAAGATACATCTGTAATCCCATGTTTGTTGCAGCATTATTCACAGTAGGCAAGACACAGACACAATCTAAACGTCTTTCAATGGATGACTGGATAAAGAGAATTTAATATATTTACACACACACACACACACTGGAATTTAAAAAAAAAAAAGGAAATTCTGCCATTTCCAACAACATGGATGAATCTGGAGGACATTATGCTCAGTGAAATAAGCCAGACAGGGAAAGGCAAATACTGGGTGGTATCAGTTATATGTGGAAACTAAAAAAATAAAATTTCATAGAAACAGAATAGAATGGTGGTTAGCAGGGGCTGGGGGAGGGGAAATTGGGTGATGTAGCTCAAGGGATATAATTGTTCAGTTACAAGAATAAGTTCTGAGGATCCAATGTACAGCCTAGTGACCATGGTTAATATTTCTGTATTACAGATTTGACAGTGGCTGGGAGTAGATCTTAAGCATTCACACACACACACACACACAGTTGACTATGTGAGGTGATGGATGTGTGAATTGTCTTGATCTGGGTACGCATTCTACATTGTGTATGTATATCAAATCATCACATTGTACACTGCATATATAAAACTGTGTCTGTCAATTTTCTTCAATAAAGTTTAAAAAAATAGCATGTCTGTTCTTGTACAGAGACAGATCTGGAAAGAAAGTTTACTGAAATCTTAGTGGCTACGAGTTGTTAAATGATTTTCAATTTATTCTTTTTAATTTTCTGTTTCATTTGAATTTTCTTCATATAGATGTGTTATCTATATAATTGGCAATATAGTTGTTTACATTGCGTTAAAAAGACAGTGCGATTTTTATAAAGCACTCTTTAAATATGTGGAGGAAGGGCAAGTTCTATGGGAAACTGGAGGGAAGGTTGGCAATTCTAGGGAAATTCAACGACCTGGATGAATTCTGGGTTTTACTCCCCTTCCTTCAAGATCGCAAATCGTAATCTGCAAAAGACCAGTGGGGAATAAACGAGCGAAATCAGCCCTAAAATGAGGTTCAGAGCTTCTAAAAGAATCAGCTGTGCTCATCCAACAGATTTTAGTTCACTTACTGGTTCCCTGAGTGCTTGGTCTCCTGGATGAGGTCACACCTCACTCTGAAGCCATCACTGACCTGGGCATTCTTCTCCATGTCACTTGTCACCGTTAAAGTGTGACATTGTGTTGATTGATTACGTGACCAATATGGCCTGCCCCACTGGACTTCAAGCTTCATGAAGACATACACCATTTTACCTGCTCATCATTCTACCCTTGTCATGTAGCAAGGCCACTGACATACATTATGGGCTCAAAAAATATGTTTGAAAAATTGCATAAAAGCACTGTAGCATAACATTTTTTAATAACTATAGCACTTATCGGGTTGTGAAACACATCTTAAGTTACCTACTCATCCTAAGATTGCATTTTATTCTCTTTGCTTTGGTTGCATATTTTAAAGCAATAAACTACTCACTATTTATTTTCTTGACAGATACCTAGTTATTGCCATCCCTCTGAGACAGCACTGGAGGAAACACCAGAGCCATAAGAGTATGTTTCACTGTGAGAAAAGGTGAAACAGGTAAAGCCCTGGATTTGGGAGCTTGAGACCCTGTGTTTCCCCGGCATATTGCATGATGCTTGTGTGTGGACATAGTGTGGCTCCAGCTGGTAAACTGCTAACAAGCAGCAGGATCTTTTCAAGGTCATTCAAAAAGATGTAACAGGGCTTCCCCGGTGGCGCAGTGGGTGGGGGTCCCCCTGCCGATGCAGGGGACACAGGTTCGTGCCCCAGTCCGGGAGGATCCCACACACCGCGGAACGGCTGGGCCCGTGAGCCATGGCCGCTGAGCCTGCGCGTCCGGAGCCTGTGCTCCGCAACGGGAGAGGCCGCAGCAGTGAGAGGCCCGCGTACTGCAAAATAAAAAACAAAACACTGGGCTATATAGTAATATAAGAAACAGTAAGTAATATAAAATAAAGCATATTTACCCCACCACAGTAATCACAACTACTCTGAATATTAAAGATTTTTTTAACCCTTAGAACAACTCTGAGGCAGACAGCTAGGGAGGCCCCATATCCCATAGTGCTCGGGGTCAGCTTTGCGACCTTGGGAAATCGTTTTACCGGATGTGCAGTGTTAAGAATTCCGTGAGCTGACACATGGGGAGCGCTCACTTGGCATAGGGCTGGTTCTCAGTAAACATTCAATAAATCACAGCAATCATTTGAATATTACTTGATGGGAACCCAAGATTGCTCTAGTTACATGACTCGCCCAAGATCCCAACAATTTGAGGAGGTTGAGCTAGGGTTCAAATCCAGGTTCGGTTCTGTTTTCAATCCCTAGTCCTTCCTCTTGCCGTGCTTCCTGGCCGCCTTTCTCACAGTCTTACCGTGGTGACCTCACAGACAGCACTGACCTTTGCCAAGAATACCCCATAACACCAACAGGTCTCCTCCTTGATAAACTGAGTATTTGCATGATCACTTGTCTTCAGCGGTTCCCTGTCCATCTTCTCTGCTGGTAAATCTGCTCTGCTCACAAAATCCTTAAACAAACCAAGAGACAAAAACCCCTTTCTCCTTCCTGCCTTCCCTCCAGGGCACACATTTATAAGATGTTGTCTGCTCTTTAGCCCCTGTGTCGTCCCCTCTCTTTGGCCCTTTGCAATCTGGCTACTAGTACATATGTGCAAGCCCCTCCCCTTGGCTTCCTGACCCCGTCTTGTACCTTCTTGCTTTTCTCCAACTTTGTCATCTTGTCTGACTGCTTTTCCTGACCTCTTTCTAGTTACTCCTGACTTTTTCATTTTCTCTTAAAAATCAGATAATTTCAGGATGATAAGACATCTCAAAAGTTACCTGGTTGAACTGCCATCCACTGTTTGACCTCTCCCACCCCCCATATCCCTCTCTAAATGCCCACATGCAGGGCAGTGCACCTCTGCCTACCGAACACTGTGGAGAGATCTATCACGTATCCCATCAAAACCGGCTTCTGACAGCCATTTTCACTTCTGCACTTGAGGTCACCAAGGGCAAACCCCATCCCTGCCCTTCACACAATCACTGCAGATACAGAAGGCTCTCATCTTGCCCTGACTTTGCCCCGAAACTCTGAGATTTCTTTTCTCTAGATAACAGCCCAAGTTTCTTCAACTGCAACTCAAGATATGATTTCTTATTTTCCACTCTCCTGTCACTGAGCCTGTCCCAATTTATGTAGATTTAAACTCTGAATTTTGCTTGCCTGAGAGGATCTGAGCAGCACATAGAGGGACGCTCCCCAAGAAGATGCAAGTGGCATCTAAAGTGTGTGTGTGGAGTGAGGGGTCGATAGTGGAATGGGGTCTTAAATGGATGGATGGATGGGCAGACGGGAACAGACAGATGGATAGAAGATGATAGGTAGGTAGATAGATAGACAGACAGGTAAACTGGATTCATACATCAGAAGGAAAGTCAAACACAGCTAGGCAAAATAAAAGCTGTTTACTTCAGTGTCGAAGGGTGACAAGAGCAGTAAGGGTGAGCACGAGCCTCGATAGTCAGATGTGTGTGTGTTGCTTGTCCTGGACATTTGTGCGTCAGTGTGTGATCGGCAGGTCCTGACCATACAGTGATAGCCAAGTCTCGCCTACAGCTCTGCTTCTCCACCAGCACTACTTGCTGTCCAGAAGGTGGATTTCTATTATTCTCAGACATCTACTGCTCTCTGAAATTATCCTGTTTGACTTACGGTTTTTTGTCTGCACCCCAATCCCACACGTGGGGAGTAAACTGTCTTGTTCTCAGTAGTAGGGCTTGTACCTAACACATAGCAACGACTCCATAAATATTTGTCAGAACAATAAGCGACGTAGTAAGTGGCTGAGTGTGCGGTCACACAACAGAAGAGGGTGCGCTAACACACAAGCATTCTATGACGCTGGGCCCTGGGAAGCACTGCCGATGTTGTTCCGCCATCGTGTGGCCTTTTCGGCTATTGCAGCGGAAGACACAGCGGAACTGCATTTTCACAGCTGTTTTCCAGATGAGGATAATTCTTGGTGCGCTGGCCCATGGGCTGGTGGAACTAGGTCAGAAGCTAATCAGATCTCCTATGCTCACCTGCTTCTCTCTTACCTCCCTTTCTGTCTGTGTCTGTGCACATCCCTTAGAGTCAGTGTTCGCTGAGGTCCATGTGCAGCCTCTGCCTTTCTCCTTGGGAAGTGTGTGTTGGCCCATTACACCTGCATGCTAATGACCGCTAATTCCATATCTCATCCATTGACCTCAGACTCCTCATTTAAGCATTCACAGATATAAGCTTCTTTCTTTTGTTGTCATGCAGTTCAAAATGGTTTCTAATTTCCCCTTGATTTTGTCTTTGGCCCATGAATTATTTAGAACTGTATTGTTTAGATATTTGGGGGGGATGCTTTCTGGATATTTTATTGTTAGTGATTTATAGCTGAATTCCATTGTGTTCAGAAATACATTTTGCAAGATTTTGGTCTTCTTCAATTTATTGAGACTTGCTTTATGTGCCGACATGTTGCCCAGCTTAGTGAATGTATTATGTGCACTGGTAAAGAATTTGTATTCTGCAATTATTCAATGCAGTATTCTATAGATATCAATTCGATAAAGGTGGTAGATAGTCTTGTTCAATCATCTGTGTCTTTACTAATTTTTTGTCAGTCTGTTCTACCAGTTGCAGAAAGAGGCATAATAACTCTTAGCCATAATTGCAGAATTGTCTATATGTCCGAATTCTGTCCATTTTTGCTTTATGTGTCTGACGCTCTGTTGTTAAGCATATATACATATTTAATTGCTAAGTCTTCCTGACGAATGGTTACTTTTTATTATGATGATAATAAAATGTCTCTGGTAATACTCTGCTATTACAACAACCACTCAAGCTTTCTTATATCGTACTTATTCTTGCTCGTGGTGTATGCTTTTTGTTCCATTTCTTTCAAGCTATCTTTGTCTTTATATTTAAAGTATGTCTCTTGTCGCCAGCATATAGTTTGGTCTGACAATCTCTGATTTTTAATTACCATGTTTAGACCATCAACATTTAATGTAAGCATTGAAATAGTGGGGTCCTTGTCTTCCATTTTATTATTATTTTCTTGTTTTGCTCCTCTGATCCTCCTTTCTTTTAGATAATCTGATTTTTTTTCTATTTTAATTTGTCTATGGTCTTTTCAGCTATATCCCTTGTGTTTATAGTGGCTGTTCTATGGATTAAAATATACATACCTAACTTTTCACATTTGACCTAGAGTTATATTGTCCCACAGACTTGAAGACCTATTGCACCCTCTATACCTCCATCCTGCAAAGCTATCATTCAGATTTGAAGGAGAGATAACGAGTTACAGACAAGCAAAAGCTAAAAGAGTTCAGCACCACTAAACTGCCTTTACAAGAAATGTTCATGCAGCTCAATATCAAAAAAACAAACAACCCCATCCAAACATGGGCAGAAGACCATACAACATCGTAAAGCAATTATACTCCAATAGATATGTTAAAAAAGAATAAAAAAATATAGAGTGGCTGAATGGATTTAAAAACAAAATCCATCTGTATGCTGCCTAAAAGAGATTCACTTCGGATCTAAAAACACATACAGACTGAAAGTGAGGGGATGGAAAAAGGTATTCCATGCAAATGGAAATCAGAAGAAAGCTGGCGTAGCAACACTTATATCAGACAAAATTGACTTTAAAATAAAGACTGTTACAAGAGACAAGAAAGACATTACATAATGATCAAGAGATCAATCCAAGAAGAAGATATAACAAGTGTAAACATATGCACTCAACATAGGAGCACCTAAATACATAAAGCAAATATTAACAGACATTAGAGAGAAATTGACAGTAACACAATAATAGTAGGGGACTTTAACACCTCACTTACATCAATGGACAGATCATCCAGACAGGAAATCCATGAAGAAACAGTAGACACATTAGACCAGATGGAGTTAATAGAAACATATGGAGCATTCCATCCAAAAGCAGCAGAATACACATTCTTTTCAAGTGCACATGGAACATTCTCCAGGATAGATCACATGCTAGGCCACAAAACAAGTCTCAGTACATTTAAGAAAATTGAAATAATATCAAGCATTTTTCTGACCACAGCAGTATGAGAATAGAAGTTAACTACAAGAAAAAAACCCACAAACACATGGAAGCTAAACAATACACTACTAAACAACAAGTGGGTCACTGAAGAAATCTAAGAGGAAATCAAAAAATACTTGGGGACAAATGAAAATGGAAACACAATGATCCAAAATCTATGGGACACAGCAAAAGCAGTTCTAAAAGGAAAGTTTAGCGATAGAAGTCTGCCACAGGAAACAAGAACAATCTTAAATAAACAATGTAACCTTACACCTAAAAAAAAAACTAGAAAAAGAAGAACAAACTAAGCCTAAAATAAAAAGTATCAGAGCAGAAATAAATGAAATAAAGAGTAGAAAAACAGTAGAAAAGTTCAACAAAGCTAAGAACTCTTTTTTTTAAAAGATAAACAAAATTGATAAACCTTTAACCAGACTCATTAAGAAAAAAAGAGGTCTCAAATAAATAAAATCAGAAATGAAAGAGGAGAAATTACAGCCAACACAACTGAAATCCAAAAGATCATAAAAGATTACCATGGAAAATTATATGTCAATAAAATGGACAACCTAGAAGAAATGGATAAATTCTTAGAAATATACAATCTCACAAGACTGAATCAGGAAGAATAGAAAATATGAACAGACAAATTACCAGTAACAAAATTGAATCAGTAATTTTAAAAATTACTAACAAACAAAAGTCCAGGAGCAGATGGCTTCAAACGTGAATTATACCAAATATTTAAATAAGAGTTAGTATAGCCTTCATGAACTATTCCAAAAAGTTGCAAAGGAACATTTCCAAACTCATTCTTTCAGACCAGCATCATCCTGATACCAAAACCAGAAAAAGACAGTACAAAAAATATTACAGGCCAATATCACCGATGAGCATAGGTACAAAATTCCACAACAAAATATTAGCAAGCTGAAGCCAACTATACATTAAAAGGATCATACACTGTGATCAAATAGGATTTATCCCAAGGATGGTTCAATATCCACAAATCCATCAACATGATACACCACAGTAACAAATTGAAGAATAAAAATTATATGATCATCCCAGTAGATGCAGAAAAAGATTTTGACAAAACTCAACATTTATTTATGATAAAAACTCTCAAGAATATAGGTATATAGGGAGCATACATCAATAAAAGCCATATATAACAGACACACAGCTAACAACATACTCAATGGTAAAAAGCTGAAAGCATTTCCTCTCAGATCAGGAATAAGACAAAGATGTCCACTCTTACCACTTTTATTCAACATAGTATTGGAAGCCCTAACCACAGCAATCAGAGAAGAAAAAGAAATAAAGGAAATCTAAATTGGAAAGGAAGAAGTAAAACTGTCACTGTTTGCAGATGACATGATTCTATATAGAGAAAATCCTAAAGATGTCACCAGAAAACTATTAGAACTAATAAATGAATCAGCAAGGTTACAGGATACAAAATTAATACACAGAAATCTGTTGCATTTCTATGCACTCACAATGAACTATAAGAAAGAGAAATTAAGAAAACAATCCCATTTGGAATTCCCTGGTAGTCCAGTGGTTGGGACTCTGCATTTTCACTGCTGAGAGCCTGGGTTCAATCCCTGGTCAGGGAACTAAAGATCCCACAAGCCACACAGCACGGCCAAAGAGAAAAAAAGAAAAGAAAAGATTCCCACTTACAGTTTCATCAAAAACAATAAAATACCTAAGAATAAATCTAACCAAGGAGGTAAAAAACGTGTACTCAGGAAACTATAAGACACTTATGGATGAATGAAATTCAAGATGATACAAACAAATGGGAAGATATACCATGCTCATGAGTTGAAAGAATTAATATTGCTCAAATTACCATACTACCCAGGGCAACCCACAGATTCAATGCAATTGCTATCAAAACACCAATGACATTTTTCTCAGAACTAAAACATATAGTTTTTAAATTTGTATGGAAACACAGAAGACCCTGAATAGCCAAAACAATCTTGAGAGAGACAAACAGAGTTGGAGGAATCACACTCCCTGACTTCAGACTATACTACAAAGGTACAATAATCAAAACAGTATGGTATTGGCACAAAAACACACACACAGATCCATAGAAAAGAATATGGAGCCCAGAAATAAACCCACACTTATATGGTCAATTAATTTATGACAAAGGAGATAAGAATATACAATGGAGAAATGACAGCTTCTTCAATACGGTGCTGGGAAACTGGACAGCTACATGCAAAAGACTCAAACTGGACCACTTTCTCACACCATATACTAAAATAAAGTCAAAATGGATTAAAGACTTAAATGTAAGACCATTAAAGACTTACATAAAACCATAAAACTTCTAAAGGAAAACATAAGCAGTATACTCTGTCACATTGGTCTTAGTAATATATTTTGCATTTGCCTCCTCAGGCAAGAGAAACAAAAGCAAAAATAAACAAATGGGACTACATCAAACTAAAAATCTTTTGCACAGTGAAGGAAAATAGCAACAAAACAAAAAGACAGCCTACTGAATGGGAGAAGATATTTGCAAATGATATGTCTAATAAGGGTTAATTTCTAAAATATACAAAGAATCCTTACTACTGCACATCAAAAAAAAAAAAAAATTAAAAATGGGTGGAGGGCCTAAGTAGACATTGTTCCAAAAAAGACATACAGATGGCCAACAGACACATGAAAAGGTACTCAACATCAATAATCATCAGGGGAACGCAAATCAAAACCACAATGAGATACCACGTCACACCTGTCAGAATGATTATCAACAGAAAGACAACAAACTGCCATATGTTCTAGAAAATACCACACGACCTCGTTTATATGTGGAAGTCAAAAACCAAAGCAAGCAAACAAAGTGAAAGCAGATGACTAGAAATAGAAGACAAACAGTGGGTTGCTGGTGGGGGGGTGGTGTTGGGCAAAATAGGTAAAGGAGATTAAGACGTTCAAACCTCCAGCTTTAAAATAAATAAGCCAGGGCTTCCCTGGTGGCGCAGTGGTTAATTATCAGCCTGCCAATGTAGGGGACATGGGTTCGAGCCCTGGTCCGGGAACATCCCACATGCCATGGAGCAACTAAGTCCGTGTGCCACAACTACTGAGCCTGCACGCCTGGAGCCCGTGCTCCACAACAAGAGAAGCCACCGCAATGAGAGGCCCGCACACCGCAACAAAGAGCAGCCCCTGCTAACCGCAACTAGAGAAAATCCACGCGCAGCAACGAAGACCCAACACAGCCAAAATAAATAAAAATTAAAATAATAATAAACTAAAATAAATAAGCCGTGGGAATGTAATATACAGCATAAGGAAGATGGTCAATAATATTGTAATAACTTGGTTGGGGACAGATGGTTACTAGACTTGGTAATCATTTCTTAATGTATGTAAATGTCAAAGCAATATGTAGTACACTTATAACATAATATCAACTATATTTCAATTAAATAAACATTAAATATAGTGTGACCGTATGGCCCAGCAATACTACTCCTAGGAACATACTCAAGAGAAATGAAAACATATGTCTACACAAAATATATATAAATGTTTATAGTAGCATTATTCATAATAGCCAAAAAATAAGTGTTTATTTGGAAATGAACACAATTGAGAACAGTTCCCTGCAGTCAGGATTGTGGAGAATACGATCAGAAAGATGTTTAGAGAGGTGACTTTATTTTGCATGATAGATATTAGGTGCTAACTGCATTATCCTTTGAAATTTTAGTATATGTTTTTATAACAAATTATTAAAAGGAAAGTGCACAAAAATTGGTATAGACGATCTTACTTACAAAGCAGAAATAGAGACAGATGCAGAGAACAAACATATGGATACCAAGGGGGAAAGGGGTGGGGTGGGAAGAATTGGGAGAGGGGGATTGACATATATACACTATTGATACTATGTATAAAATAGACAACTAATGAGAACCTGCTGTATAGCACAGGGAACTCAATGTTCTGTGGTGACTTAAATGGGAAGAAAATCCAAAAAAGAGGGGATATATGTATCATATAGCTGATTCACTTTGCTGTACAGTAGAAACTAACACAACATTGTAAAGCAATTATACTCCGATAAAAATTTTAAAAAGAAAAAGAAGGTGCACAGAAAAAAGACAATACAAAATGGTTGCAATCAACGTCATGAGTCCACGAATGTCCTGGGAACTTCCCACAGGATCCAGGATTCAAGCTTCTGGTTTGAAAAACTTGACAGGGTCAGCAAATACCTTTGCTTTGCGGTGGTACTTTTTTCTCCACTGCAGGTTGCCTCCAAGGAAAAGAGTGTTTCTGTGGGATGCCCTGTGTCCCTGCGATGCAAGAAAGTGGAATCAGATGGAGAAGGAGGGAAAATCCTTCAAAAACCATGATTTCCGTGCCTAGAGCTGTCTTGTGTTCACAGAGAGACGCCATCTGCCCATCCAGGAGGGTGCAGTGAGATTCTCTGCCCGGGCTCAGCAGGCTCCTGTGAACTATTTTTGTCGGAATTGATAACTCATAGCTTCAACAGAGAACAGTAGCCAGTCCCTAGCAACCATGCACCATTTTCCCCCCAGACGTTTCCTACTTCTCTAGATTCCTATGGAGACCATTATTTTCTTCTTGCTTTAATCTTTGTGTGACACAAGCAAAATCTTCCCGGCTTTTATGCTTTCTTATCGGCAGGAGTAGATGTGGATTGAGCCAAAACGAGAGGAAAGAAACAGTAGTGAACCCAAATCCCTCAAACCGCCAGGCTGCCTTCGTATTTTTTTCAACCCTGAGGGACAGCTACGAGGAGTCATCTCAGCTTCCTCTTGGCTTTTACTAACTGCTTCTTGGCCTCCGGGGCGGGATGGACCCTGGACCAGACACACAAGGTTCATATGGCATCCTGATTCTGGGTACTGCTATCGAGCATCCAATAAAACACTGCAGAGAGCAAGGTGAATAGCCACGGCAGATTTGCAGACGGATAAGAATAAACAGGAGGAAAATTGAGCTGTTTTTCTAGCAATTCTTCTTTTAAACCTGGTTCTTAGGATTTGCTTCCACATTTTAGTCCTCATCATACTGGGCAGGGCTTAAGTCCCCGTTGAAGTTCTCTTCCCTCATCTGTCAGTGCATCAGTGCTGTTTTAGTCCTTCCATGTCACCATCCTGTGGTCTTTGCCAGCTCCTTGCCCTTTCTGATCTGTAAATGACAGTCCCTCCTTGGGGAATTCCCTGGCGGTTCAGTGGTTAGGACTCCACGGTGTTCTCACTGCCGTGGCCAGGGTTCAATCCCTGGTCAGGGAACTAAGATCCTGCAAGCCGCACAATTTGGTTAAAAAAAAAAAAAAAAGTCCCTCCAATTTCCATGCAGAACCCTCTTCTGTGCCTCACCTCAAAGTCTGCTAAGAAACCTCATCCATTCTTTGACCTCATGATCCACGCGTGCACAGCGACTCCCAGATTTATATACCCAGCTCAGACTTTCTAAAATGGTATTTGACAAATCCATGTGAAAACCTCACAGCTGCATCAAACGATATGTCTACACTCGTCTGTTTCCCACCTGATGTGCTCTCCCCCAGTGTTCACTACCTCCGCTAATCCTGCCATCATCTCCCTTCTCCCTCGTAACTGACTTGGGTGTCACTCTTGAAAGTGAGGGTAGTCATCAATTAGATCCATTAAACTGTAATTGATTTAATAAATAATGAACCTGCCTTCACTGATTGAGCTCTGTTTTCACAAAAACTTGCATGTCCTCCAAGAGGCATGTAGCCTAAACATTAAGATGTTTGCTTGAGTTATTTTTCTGGAGCTTGGAGTCAGCTGTGTCCAGTTCCAGTTCAAGCTGGTTAAGACTGGTTGGGACCCATCGACCCTCCAACTGGGCGTGTCGAGTGTCCAACAGGTGGCCATTTGATGTCAGAGAGCCAGAAAATCCACCCTCAGAGCTGGCTAACGCTGCCATTTTCTGAGCACGCATCCCATGAAGAAGTCTGTAGCGTGGTTGCATCTGCGCAGATCTCAAATATTCCTCCTGAAGGCAAAGGGCTCCGGATACTTATGGGAAAAAGAAAAAGGGTGGTCTGAGGCCCGGGGAGCTTGGGGGAAAGTGATTTGAGATTTGTTCTCCCATCTCCTCGTATGGTTGCCTCGAGTTTCAACCCTTTTTCCGCAGCAAACCTCTGCATCTCAGCGTTGGCTTTGCTGCATGTGGGGCAAACTGACCTAGCTGAGCAACACGCTTACCCCACCCCCCAACCGCCGTCGCCCTGCCCCTGGCGCCTCAGCTGCATCGAATCTTGTTCACTCTTCCAGGGAAATCTCCCTCTTGGGGCTGGAGCGCAAGTGCCTTGGGGCAGCAGGGGAGGCAACATCCCTTCTGACACCGCACAGAGTTCTCGCGCGGCTGCGTTTCCACCAGCGTCACTTTATGGAGGACAGGGCGCGGTGACGGTGGGGACAGTACTCAGTCCCGGGGCCAGAGCAGCGACAGGTGATGACTGCCCGGGGCCGGGGCCGGGGGCACGCTGGGCTGAGACTTCCCTCCACAGTGCTTCCTTGGAGGTGAGGGAATATGGGAGCAGGGGAGCCAGGATTCCTGCAGCAGGTGGGAGACTTGGGAGTGTCACCCACCGAGCACAGCTCTGTCCCTGCTGCTGCGAGGCTGCACCTGGGAAGCCTGCGAGAGAGTGATGCGTCATTTTTCCAGTTACTGGGATCAACTTTCTGCCCCCTCCCGCAGGTAAAAAGTGTTCCCAGAGTATGACAGCTGTGTGAAAATCAGCAAGTTCCTGAAACAGCCGACTTCCCCTCCCATCACCCCAAGGCCTCGTAGGCCTGGAGGAGGGCAAACAACTTAGAAACAACACATAACAGTTTGTGCACGTCTCCACGAAGCCAACCTGCTTCTCAGACACATAAGCTTCTTGTCCCGTCCATCTGAGCAGCGCCGCAGTGAGAGCGCGTGGGATACCCTGGCAAGGTGTCACCCCCGAATTCCAAGGGGCACCGTGGGGCACGTACAGAAGCTGAGTCACGGCTCGGAGGACGGTGTACGTGACAGATGCCAGGTCTGCAGTGGAGGGGACGGGCCGTCTGGAGGCGTGGGGACAACGGGAGTGCCGGCAGCATGGGGAAGGCTCAGCCCGCAGCCCGGTTAGGAGGGTCCTTTGTGGGCAGTGAGCTTCATCAGCCTCGGCCGAGCCAGGCCGGTACAGGGTCAAGGGTCAAGGGCACGGGGCCAGGCTCACAGGACTGCTGCTGAGGAAGTGCCTCCCCCTTCTAGACTCAGGCAAGGGGGCGATCAGGACTGCATGTGTTCATTATTAATTACGTAGTATTAATTATGAATTTTACTGTGCAAATTCCCTCCTATCTCCAAAATGTATTTTGCTCAGAATGGCAGAATGAGGAGAGAACCACTTCATTAATTGTAATAAAGATTAAAAATGCAATGATTAAGTTTTTCCTAACTGGGTTTTCCTGACAGATGAACTTTTAAAATAGCAAGAAACATTTTATTCTTTGTGTTATTCTTTGTGCGCTTGTATACACTATTCGCAGTTAAAGGACCTTTATCGCTATTTTCCTTTTAATTTCACCCTTTGCCGAAATAAAGCTTTTGGTTGGGAAAACGTAAAACAAAATAAAAATTAAAATATGTGTGTGTGGATATGTATATGTTTATGAATATGTATATGTGTATTAACATGTACATTATGTACATGTATAAGATAAGTATATGTACATTATATGAATATATATGTGTGCATGTGAGCCTATATGAATATGTACCTATGTGTATGGATATGGCTATGTGTGTATGCCTAAATGAGTATGTATATACGTATATGAGTATGTATGTGGTATGTAAAGTGACCATCACAGGATTACCTCCTTGACCCCTGCCCCAGGTAGGCCAAGCCGCCTGCCTGCACCCACACCACCCCAGGTCCCAGAGCCCCCCTCCTGCCTGAGAGCAGTGCCCTGCGGAGGCTTTGCCCTCCTGCATCCTGGGGGGGGGGGGGGGGCC
>NW_020173202.1:471834-591259 GCF_003031525.2 Neophocaena asiaeorientalis asiaeorientalis
GGGGGGGGGGGGGGGCTGCCACACCAGCCTCTGCAGGACAAAGGTGTGGCCAGTATCCCCAGGACCGTCCAGCTTGAGCTGACTCCTCCAAGAGATCGTCACACCAAGTCACTCTGTCACCCAGATCGTCCTCACCCAGACCCTCTCCTCTGCTCTGTGCACTCCCAAACCCTTCCACTGCACATCTGAAAGCTCTTTTTGTTTCAAATTTGTACAGCTTTACTGGTATATAAGTAACACATAATAAGCTGTACGTGTTCAATTTGTGCAGTTTGATGAGTTGTGACATGTGTGTGCTCCTGTGAGGTCATCGCCACGATCAAGGTCATGAGCATGTCCATTACACCGAAACATTTCCTCTTTGTGAGCCATCTCTCCCTCCCAACTTCCACCCTGCAGCAACCACAGATGTGTTCTCTGTAACTGTATTTTATATAATTTTATATAAATGGAAAAATATACTTTGTCCTTTTTGTTGTCTGTCTGCTTTTATGCAACATAATTATACTTAGATTCTTCGGTGTTATTTCATGTATAGATAGTTTATTCTTTGCTATTACTGACTGGTATTCCATTGTGTGGCTACACCCAAAATATGCTTATCCATTCACCTGTTGATGGACATTGGGGCTGTTTTCAGTTGCTAGGTAGTACAAATAAAGCTTCTGTAAGCATTGTACACCAGTATTTCTGTGGAACAAAACTTCCATTTCTCTTGGACAAATATCTAGGAGTGGAAAAGCTGGACCACATATAGATATGTCTTTAATTTTTAAAGAAACTACCAAACATTTTCCAGAGTAGGTGTATGCTTTTACATTGCTACCACCAGTGTGTGAGAGTTCCCAAATCTTTGTCAATACTTATTACAGTCAGTCTTTTAAATTTTAGCCATGATAGCAGGTGTGTGGTGGTTTCTCATTGTAGTTTCAATTTGCATTTCCATAATAATTATATACAGTGTATTTTTATTTTTTATCTATATATCTTATTTTGTGAAGTGTCCGTCCAAATCTTCTGTCCATTTTAAATGAGCTGTTTGTTTTCATATAATTTAGCAGTAAGAGGTCTGTATATGTACAAGTCCTTTGCTGGATATATATTTTCTCCCAGGCTGTGACTTGCTTTTTCATTTTCATAACAACGTATTGGTATTTTAAACAGAAAACATTTTCGCTTTGAGGAAGCCAAACTTATTGATTTTTTTGTCTTTTACAATTTGTGGCGTTGGGGTTTAAATTTCTTTAAATTTTTGCCAAACTCAAGATCACTAAGCTTGTCTCCTCTGTTTTCTTCTACAAGTTTTATGGTTTTATCTGTTGCATTTGGGCCTGGGGCCTATTTCAAGTTGATGCTTTAAACGGTGAGAAGTAGGTGTTTACACTTTTTTTGTTTTTATGGCTACCAATTGCCCCAGGACCATTTGTTGAGGAGATGATCCTTGAATTGCCGTTGCACCCTTGTCAACTGATTATAGATATGTGGATCTATTTTTGTAGTTCTTATTTAATTATCTTTTTTTATCTTTATGCCAGTAACACACAGCTTTGATTAATGTAGTTTTATGATATGTCTTGAAATCATTTCGGATTTTGTCCTTTTTCAATGTTACTTTGACTATATTAGGTCATTTTCATTTCCATTTAAAATTTACAATTAGCTTTTCAACACCTAACAGAAAAGGCCTGCTGGGATTTAATTGAAATTTTGCCTTGAATCTATAGATCAAATTAAGGAGAACCAGCGTCTTAACAATATCGGCTTCTAGTCTAAGCCGTTAACATAGTGTATCTCTCCATTTACCTAGATCTTCTTTTATTTTTCTCAGCAATGTTTTGCAGCAAGATATTACAGATAAGATAAATGTCCATAATTCGGTAATTTGCAATGCATCCATGTCATATCAGGTAAGAGACAAGTTTTACTAGATAAAATAGAAAACTCAAATTACAGTAGACTGAAAAGATTGAAGTTTAATTTTCTCTAACGTATAAATCTCGAAGGCGGCAATTCAAGACTTGTACTGAAGGTCCATGATGTCTTAGAGGCCCAGGTCCTTCTAGATTTCTTCTCTATCATTGTTGTCACAAGGCTCCCATCTAAGGTCAAAGAGACTGCTGGAGCTACAGTCAGTGTGTCTGTAATACACACAGAAATTCAGATGGGGATGGCAGCGGATGGAAAACTGCTTAAGACACAGGAGTGAGGTTTAGGACACAATTCAGAAGCAAGCGGAATAGAGTGGGAATGAATAACGATTCAAAGAAGTCAAGGTAAAAGTGATGAGTGCAAATGACATGCATATAATGCCTGACAAATGCCCCAAAACAGGGAACCAAAAGAACAGGACAAGTGTCAAGCTATAAATTACACAGAAATACACAACAAGTTAGAAGAAATTTTTAAAATATATTCTTTAGGTTGAAAAGCCCACAGCAGCCACTGAAAAACAGGCACCGAACATTTCACAAGTGACTGAAAAGCAACGTAAAGAAGAAACCTTTAAACATCCAGACAAAAAAGACTAAGTCACCTGTCAGAGGAAAGTATCAGACTGGCTCCAGAGTAATTCCGAGAAACGTTCCATCCATCTGGGGAAAACTGTATGCGGGTTTTCTAAGAAAGAATGTGACTGATAAATTTTCTACCAAGCCAAATCGTCACTTAAATATAAAAGGATAGAACAGGAAATATAAATGGATAGTAATAAAAGTAACTGCTAGGGCTTCCCTGGCGGCGCAGTGGTTGAGAGTCCACCTGCCGATGCAGGGGACACGGGTTCGTGCCCCGGTCCGGGAAGATCCCACATGCCGCGGAGCGGCTGGGCCCGTGAGCCATGGCCGCTGAGCCTGCGCGTCCGGAGCCTGTGCTCTGCAGTGGGAGGGGCCGCAGCAGTGAGAGGCCCACGTACCAAAAAAAAAAAAAAAAAAAGAAACTGCTAGAACAAAATACAAATGTCCAGCTTACTAGTAGTACACAAGTAAAACAAAACAACCACAAAAACAAACACAGATCGATTTAGTGGAAAACATGTTTTAAATAAGCAATAAAAATAGTAAATGTAACGTAAAAATCATGACAAAATACTAAAAACATCCTCCATAACAATCAGTGCAATGGAACTAATCTCATTTGTAAAATATAGACTCTCAAATCGAATCAAAGGGCAAAACCTAACATATGCAATACTGAAAAAAATTTAAAAAACACCAAAAACGAAGTACAACTGAGCGAGAAGCTGGTAATGGTCTCACCTGAGAAATGGGACCACCATCTGAAGTGAGACAATGACCTTTTCTTTTCCACAGATGACACTGTATATAAAAGGGTCTCAATTCAGTGTTTGCAAGAACCGGGAAGATACAGCTAATTAATTAAAACAGCAGAACAGAATAACAGGCATTGATGGGACCTACCTGGAAAAGGCATTTAAATTCAAATTATTTTTAAAACTAGGTGACCAAACGAAATGTTTCTGCAGGTCAGACACACAGGACAAGAGTCTCTGATCCTGGTAGTTTTACTCAAAGGAAAAAAAAGTCTTTACATAAGAGGTAAAGTTAGGAAGTCAAATTACTGTTGGAGTGACGGGGGGCAGGAGAGAGTTCTGAAGGGGTCAGTCTGTGAGGGGCTTGTGGGAGAGCCAGCAGGACCAAGAAGGAGCAGGTCAGGCCGTAGCAGTGATGGGCTGTGCGGAGGGTGAGCAGAGAGGCTCAGCGTGTAGTCACTGAAGTTCAATTCATGTCTGTCCCATGGCTCTGTGAGCTTCATATTATTACTTCCTTATCTGCCCCCGTGCTTTGCACTTGAAAGAGAGACCACCTAGAGTCACAGAAAATCACCAGCTTTGGAGCTGGATGAGCGTGGATTCAATCCCAACCAATTACTACCCACATTCACAACAGCTATGCTATTTGGCTTCGGCCAAGTACAGTAAGATATGTGAAATGTTGAGGGCAATGCTGCATATCGCAACGTTTATCCTTAGGACCGAGTCAGGCAAAGGCCAGGTCTCAGCCCCGGGTGCTGGCGGTCATTCTCTCTCCACGCCCCAGGCCCCAACTCATCTCCCTCCCACTGCGCCTCTGCCCCCACTGTCCTTGGATTCAGAACTGTAAGACTTTCCTTCAACCTAGTAAAGCCTCCAGAACAAGGGCCCACTATTAACTTGTACACAGTTACCTCTGCAAGTCACTCAACCAGCCTGAGGAGCCCTGCAGTCAGATCTGTTTACCCTCCTGAATAACCACGCGTTCAAGAACACACATGGGCTCTGTCTGCCTCATCTGGAGCGAATGTTCTCACAGTCAGGACTGCAATAGGCAGAGTCGTATATCACCCTCCTCCCCTTGACGTTTTTGGTCCACTGCCACCCCACCCACAAACAGAAGGACGACTCTACACTGCCAGCCACGTCTAATTAAAAGTTATGGGGCCTAAAAGATGTTTTGGAAACAAATGAGAAATCCATCTTAAAGAATTCTAACTCAAATAGGTAACTAATGAGAACCTGCTGTATAAAAAAAATTTTTTAATAAAATTTTAAAAAATTTTTTAAAAAAGAATTCTAACTCAACATGTTCTCTTCCTAAAAACTGCATCAGAAACTTTTTCATGAGTCATCGCCACGACGTGAAGAAAATATCCACACCAGTGCCAGATGCGCCCTGGGAGAATCTTCTGCCCACCCAACTTTCAGTTAGCGGGACAGAAAGCAACATTTAGACACCCTGGCCACCTCGTCATCCACAGAAGGTAACTCAGCCACCACTCTGGGACGTGCAGCCACTCTGCTGTACTGATCACCTCGCCCGAGAACACATGGACACCAGGGGTAAAAATCCCTGTGGCTTTACCTACAGGAAGCTAGAAAACCATCTCAGTAAATATGGTTCCATCACATCTTCAGGATTTTTTAAATCTTTTCTGTGACATTCAATGTTATCCACTGGAACTTGTTTTCAAATGCATTATCCATGGCATTAATTTACCACGATAAAGAAAAGAACTAAACAGATTTCACAATAATACTTTAAACTTAGACGGTAAGAAATTTTGAACAATTGAGCCAAGTGTCAGCCCGTTTGAAGCATACACTGTCATCCTTAAAGGGTTATGTAGAATGACTTTTAAAATGACTAATCCAACAATCTAAGTTTAACTTAGTTACATTAGGTGAGTTACATTACCACGTCCCATGGTAACTATCTTGTCCCTGCAAGCATCCTGGGTAAGAAGTAGTAGAAAGGTCACGGGCTTTAGAGACAGACACAGACCTGGTCGCTTTCAGCGACCCATTAAGTAAATAAGCTTGGCCTAGAGTCTGAAAACTCCAAGATGCGGTAAGGTTATAAAAGTAGTTATGTAACCCCTACCCCATCAAAGTTGTTGTGGTGACACATAGCTATGGCAGGGCATTTCACTGTCCAGCATAAGACTGACATGTTGCTTTCCCTTTGCCCTCCTCTGGTTTTCTGTAGTTCACATCTGAATTTGGGAATGTGCTGTATTCTGAGGTCCCAGGGCTCTGCCGTATAAACTGCATGTAGGAACGGCGCTTGCCCCAACGGGTTAGTGTGGAGAGAAAAAGAACACATTACTAGGTATAATTCCTGGTACAGGGTAAGTGAGTCTACAGAGTGAGTGAGTCTGTGAGCTATGATGACGACGCTTTTTCAAGGTTCTGTCTGACTTTTTGAAAGGTTAATATCTGTACTAGAAACAGAAAATGAAACTATGGAAGAGATGCTATGAAAGGAGCAGAAGGTGAGAAGTTAGTAAGGGAAGAACAGAGGGAAAAACCATCCATGTTATGGAAAGCAGCTAATTCCGACCAAGGTAGAAGACATGAGGGGAATAAGCATATTCAAAAATAGAATTTATCTTACTATACTCAGTGTTCTTCTCCATAACGGTGTTCATGCAGAAATGAAACAAGATACATGAAACTATTCATTAAGACTAAGGCCATTATGCTAATCTATTCCTTGCAAAACTTACACAGGTATAGTGGACACATTTTCAAAACCCAAAATTGAAGCCCAGAATTAAGTAACACAACAAAACAGTTTATTTCTGGTAGTACAGTAAACTAAAACTTGCAAACAAATAATTCATATTTCATGAGTGCTTACAATGTTTCTAATACAAGATTCTTAAAAATGCAGTCCCTTCTTGCTTTTGAATACTCTCTACATAGCAGCATTCTTTTGAAAACAGCAGAACTAGGTTATTTCTAATTCTAAAATGATTTGTGTGCTCTTTCTTTAATCTCATCTCAATATATCGAATAACAATGTAAAGCATCTCAGAAACACTCTTAGTTCACGAAATACTGTTCTCTGGGTATGTCCCTCAGGGTATTCATTTCCCCTAATATGAAAATACGTGTTAAAAACAAGTCACACGAATGCCAATTGTTTTTATGAGACACTTTATTTAAAAAGTCAGATATAAGTCATGGTTCAACTATAGCTAGTTATCTGTGTCAAAAACGAGCCCTTTAGACACTCTGAAGATGTGCCACTTTCTTCAAAAACATGTACCATTTAACTGGAATACGCACCACCTCCTGGTTTTCAGCCCACCTTCCATCAATCACTCAAACCCAAGGAATTTTCCTCAACGCTGTCTGAACTATGTGTTTTTCCTGATGAGAAAATTCTCCTACATAGGTGAGGAATGGCATTCATTTACACACTGGGCCTCTAAGAGCAGAGCACACACACAAAACTTGGATGGAGATGCAGCCTGCAGTGGGAGATCGGAGCTACGCACCCCCTGTCCCTGCGTGTGCTGGCCTCAGGGTAGCCCCGATTCCTACCAGAGAGACGTCGTAGCTCTGTGTCGGGGGAGTGCTTTCTTGTCTCTGTAAAATGAATCAACAAAAGTGATTTTAACAAAATCTTGGTCTTTGACAGGAAAATAGCATGTCCAAGTATTGCCATAGAAATGGTATGTCCACGTTCTGAGGGAAGTTGCCTAAAAGAACGTGATATAGTCAGAAGTACTCTGGAAGCCCTATCTGGGCTGGAGGAGATTATTTGAAGAGCAAGGTCATGAAAGAAATCTGTTCTACACTTCTTGTAATTTTTCAAACCATTTTTGGTCTGTCTTCTAGTATATTATTAAGCAACATTACTAAGTAGAAAATAAGGCAGAATTCTTGCTTCTAGAAAATTAGGCATAAATTCAAAGCAATGAAAAGGGATGAGGATGAAGCTACAATATGTAGTACCATCTGAGAAGGAGCTGGACAAAAGCTTATATAGATGGTGGTATCATTCGTGAAGGACCCGAAAGATACTCCCTTGGCCACCACTATCACTTGTCAACATTTCAACACCCGTGTCACATTGGAAGCTCCATCTCCTAGAGAAGCTTCAGGAATCTGCACATTTTCTTAGCTTACTCAGCCCTCTTTTACTTTGTTTGTTGTTACCACAGAGATTATAAAAGCTGTCTGTAGAGCTTTTCTCAGCCTCCCACACTGGAGGCCTGGAAATGTAGCAGCCCCCCCGAACAAGGCGAAAACATAAGGGTTAAATTCAACGTGGCAAAGACTGTGGAGCAGAGAAAAGAATCTGGGCTCCTGTTAGCAACATGAAGCCTTATCGTAAATCCTGGACTACCCCTCGCCAGTTTCTCATTATGTGATGCAAAAAGAAGGCCCAACTTTACCCAGGACTATTTGGGCCATGTGGTTTTTGCAAAACTCATACCCCTCTTGGGTATAAATAAATTCTAATCAGAGCTTCAGATCCCATATACATTAAATCAAGTAAAAATATTCGTTGAGCCACGTGGACTTAGAATTTTGGTGGGCTGCAAGGAAGAATCAAGAGTGAAAGGCAGGTAGGTATATGCCCCCTACATGCAACCTGCTTTCAGTGGATTTTGGAGCGATACTGCTGCACGGCCCAGTGCTGAGGTACTAAGTTGTACCTAATTGCATGCACACATACCTGCGCCTGTTTAGCCAAGGATCTGGTAGAAGCTGATTTCTATGACGGCTGAAGAGCCCGGTGTGATGGGCTTGACCCAGGAACAAGGTGTTAACTGTCATTCTGTGTGCTGTAGTGAATGTCTCTTTAGGCAGAAGACAGTTGTAAGGGTTTTTCGAATTAGAAAAAAAAGAAAACATTTCACTAAAAATTCTATTAATCCCTAAGGGACAAACAAAAAAAAAATTTGGAGCTCCTCTTACAGAGTGAAATACAAAAGTGAGAGGGGCACGCTTTCCCCAAATATGCCAGTCATCTTTTACCTTTGGCACCGCAAGGGTTCCAAGGTAAACCTGGTAGCCCCCAGGCAAGGACAGCTTCAGTGAAAGCCCTCGGTGTTCAGCCAGAGATGTAATATTTGACAAACAGCAGCACACCCAGATTTTTAAAACTACAGGAGTCTCCAGGTGAGGCAGGTACTGTATATAACAGTGCAGGATGTGTCTGTCTGAGTGCACCAGGGAGAGAGGAGTTGTGGCCAAAAGCCAGCTTGCACCCCATGCTGCCCACCCAACGTGGCTGCATCAGTCCAGAGCAGGTCTTCACTCCGATATGACAAGGATTCCATATGGGCTAAAGCCAGCTCTGACGACACCGTTCAGTGGAGGAAGAGCACTGTCCCAAGGACTTGCAAAATTACGAGACGGAAATCTTGAGGAATCCAGAACACTGCCTCAGTGCCTGAGGATGAGAGTCAATAGTAGCTGGGTTACTACTCGGATGAAGCCCCAGGAACTCAGATTACATGGTTAACGTAACCCATGAAAGTCAGACTGCGATACAAATCACTATACATTTAATTACATGCTAAATTATATGCTTCAAAAAGAAGTGCTCAGGAACTTCAGACTTCAATTAGGAATTTAAAAGTCAAGAAGTTAAACTGCAAGTGAGGATATCCAGAGACAGGTTATATTGGAAGGAATAAGTGTGTCATAGAGACAGAAGAGTGACACCACATCATAAGCACAGTACATTTTTTCACCTGTCTCCATTAGAGACATGCACGCTCACACACACACGTGCACACACACACACGTGTACACACACACATCTGGGGAACCAGGCAAATTCCTGCTAGTGTAAAGCATGGTCGTCTTACACTTTCCTTTCAATAGCTGGCCGGGAAAAAAATCTCATTTTATGTAAAGATGAGCAATGAAAATGTAACCAGCTCAATACCTAGACATTTAAATCTCAAAAAAAAAAAAAAAAAGTCAGAGGAAAGCATTTGATAGGGGAATAACACATTGACACATCAGGGGAGTTTTTGCTTCTGTTTTGAATAAAAAACAAGTTGCCTGAGACCACTGATTTTAACTTAATAAGAAAAAGGAGATAAGCTACAAAATCACAAAATTTGTTCAGATTTCTGAGGACACAAAGATATGCAAATGAACTAAAGTCTAGAAAGTGACAAGCCATTCACAGAAGGGAAGACACCCAAGAATGCTCGCATCCGTGACAGAATGGCAACACTAGGATGAATCTACCATGGCTGAAGGTAAGAAGAAATAGTCAAATTTTTTACATCTGCACGTGAGCTGGATGGGCTCCATAGAATCCTGAGTAGCCGGAGTCTTGAATCAATTCTGCTCCCAACTGCCAGCCATTCTCCATAGGCCTCCACCGAGCACTTCACTGGGCGCTGAGAGCAAAAGCTGATCAGGGAATGAGAGCTGAGAGTGACTCCAGTCAGGTGGGTCTCACCCAGGTACAGGGAATCACTTTCAGAAGGCCAGAGGTGCACAAGAGAGCTGCGAGCATCCCTTCTTAGGTGTCCTGAGACTTTCAAGACTGCAGGGCAACAGCTCAGATGTGAAACAGCTGAGACAGCCCCTGGAACCACGCCAGTGTTCAAATCCCAGGCTCTGCCGACCCATCCATCAAAATATGTAAGCCAGCAGTGAACTGAATCAAAGTGAGACAGCAACAAAACCCACACTGCACTGAATTACAGATCAGACTGGCTCATCCCCTCACTTCAGCCTGACCAAATAAGATCTTGCCTCTGTCTGGAGGTAAATATTATTTACTTTAGTCTCTACTATTCTTTTCCACAAAAATATCCAGCAGAAAATGGAAAATTACAAGACACATGAAAAAGTAAGGAAAACAGACCCATGTTTTTTAAAAAAGGAAATTGTCAATAAACTCAGAAGTTTTAGAGAGTTTTTAAGAGTCAGAGGCTTTTATTTATTTTTTTTCAGAGACTTTTAAATGGCTATGTTACAAATGCTAAGGAATCCAGTGGGAAAAGATAGCGCGTATAAGAGACAGCTAAACTCAGCGGACACGCGAACACGCGAACACGAGAAATGAGAACCAGTATCTACAATGCTAGATGTTAGAAACAGAACAATTAATAATAAAGAATTCATTAGATAAGTTTCATAGTAGATTGGATGCTGCAAAGGAAAGAATCAGTGAATCGAAGACAGGTCAATGAAAGGCATCCTGACTGAATAAAAAACTGAATAAAAAGAGAAAAATCAGGCAGGAGCAAACAATATTTGTGGGACAACATCAGACATGCAAATAATTGGAGTCCCAGAGGAAGAGGAGATAATGCAACAGAGGAAACCTATCAAGGGACAATAGCTAAGAACTTCCCAAAATCGGTGAAAAACACTAACTTGTAGATACAAAATCCTCAGCAAACCCTAAGCAGGATTAATGCAGAGAAAAATAAACTTAGGAACGTCGTAGTAAAACTGCTGAAAACAAAAGATAAATAACAGACCTTAAAAGCAACAGAGAAAAAAGGTATAGGTATAGCACAATATATAATAGTCATGTGAATGACGTCCAGCTTCTCACCAGAAAAAGTGGAGGCCAGAAGACAAGGGAATGACCAAAAAACACCCACAGTATATAAACAAACAAACAAACTAGAATTCTATACCTGGTAAAAATATTATTCAATTCGAAAGTGAACTAAAGATAGTCACTGACCAAAACTGAAAGGATTCCTTTCCAGCAAACCCATCCTATGAGAAATGCGAATAGAAATTTCCCAGATGGAACTCCAGATCTGAAGGAAAAGGTGAAGATTACCAGAAAGGGTAAATATTACATCATGCATTGATGGTTTAAACCAAAAATAATAACCATTTGTAAGAGATATATATATGTATGTGTATATATATATTATAAAGTGATAAAGAAGAATAAAGTTGGAGAGCTTACACTCTTTAAATTCAAGAATTATTATAAAACAAGGTGGTGAGGGGCTTCCCTGGTGGCGCAGTGGTTAAGAATCTGCCTGCCATTGCAGAGGACATGGGCTCAAGCCCTGGTCCGGGACGATCCCACATGCCGCGGAGAAACTATGCCCGTGCGCCACAACTACTGAGCCTGCGCTCTAGAGCCCGCGAGCCACAACAATGAGCCCACGTGCCACAACTACTGAAGCCCCCACGCCTAGAGCCCGTGCTCTGCAACAAACGAAGTCACCGCAATAAGAAGCCCGCGCACCACAGCAAAGAGTAGCCCCCGCTTGCCGCAACTAGAGAAAACCCACGCGCAGCAACAAAGACCCAACGCAGCCAAAAAATAATTAATTAATTGAAAAGCAAGACAGTGAAACACTGGTATAAAGATAGGAAAACAGATCACTGGAACAGGATAGAAAGTCAAGCATAGACCCATACCTGTATGGCCAGTTACTCGTTAACCAATGTAGAAGGGATCATTTTTTTTTAACGACCGTAGGTGGAACAACTAGACATCTCCATGGAAAAAAAATGAAAAGTAACCCCCTACCCCATTCCATACTGAGAAAAAAAAAATGTGTGGTACAGAGCAAACCTAAGTATAAAACTAAGAACCACACAAATTCTAGAAAACTTGGAGAATATCTTCACAATTTTGGGTAAAGTAACAAACTCCCTCACCACCTCCGACAGCCATGCCCAGGCCTGGCACATAAGGTGTGTTCAGCACAGACTTGTGAAGGGAGGGAGGGAGGGCCGGGGGTGGGCTGGGCAACAGCAGCGCGTGGAGGTTCGGGGTGACCCACTAACTCGCTGTGGACGCTCTGCAGGCCCATGGGCAGCTCTTACTCTTTCACGGTCCATTCACACCTCAGCATCTTGGTCGCTGCGCCCTATCCCCACCTACACCTCAGCATCCAGTCTCAGGTCCTCGTAAGGCAGGGTAAGCCACGTCTCTGTAGCACGCTGCCTCTTGGGATTCTAACAGCTCACCAGACCTTTCTCCTAGTACTATGGCAGGCACCTCTGTGCACCCCGCTCGACCCTCCGTGGTCCCACGTGATTAGACCAGGGAAGCGCGCCTGACTTGCTTTGCTGGGCCAAGCACACGGGGAGCAAGTAGGGGCTCCACACTCAGATTTCCCGGGAGCATCTCTTATCCCTCCACTCGCTGGCTGTATGACCTGACCTTGGACAAGATATTATACTTCTCTGTACCTCCACCTGCTTTTCTGTGAAAAGAGGAGGGGTTTCTTAGGAGGTCAAAATGACACAAGCAATGTACTTAGAACAGTGGTAGGAACATAATAAGCACCCAAAATGATAGCTGTTATCCTCTCCCGGGAATTTAAAACTGGGAGCCAGAAGCGATGTGTGTTTGGGTGCGGGAAGCGAGCACCCTCTACCATGTGGATTCTTAGTGGGATCTACTGGGGAGGGGAGTTTGGGAACCTTTATGAGGCCTTAGAATTGAACAATTGCCTTTTCGTTTGATGTCCGGAGGTTTTTACACCTGAGTCAATGAAGATCCTGGTGAGTGGGCCGTAAACCTTTCTTCTAAGTGGAAAAAGGGCAGTAGTGAAAGGTTGGGAAGGGGGACCCTCCACCTCAAGGCCCTTCTCAAGCAGACCGGCTTTAGGAAAGAGGAAATATGGGATTGAGGATCTGGGAAAATGTGTCCATACAAACTTTCACCAGAGAAAGACGCTCTGCAGAGAAAACAGGTGTGGATGCCCCTTTGCAGCCCTTATACCATGGATCGGACGTCTTACACGGCCCCTTTCCATGCATTCAGCCATGGGACATTGCACCTTCTCACATGGAAGTGTCCAGCTGTAGGTTTTGTCTGCTTTACTTGTACTTTTGGTTTTCTCGGGGATTTTGCTATTCCCGTTAATAAATGTCTTTGTAATTACAGTGCTTTCTTGTTTTTATGTTTATTTTTTAAATAAATATTTTATTTATTTTGGGCTGCACGGGGTCTTTGTCGCTGCACGCTGGCTTTCTCTAGTTGCGGTGAGCGGGGGGCTACTCTTCGTTGCGGAGCACGGGCTGTAAGCGCATGGGCTTCAGTAGTTGTGGCACACCAGCTCAGTTGTGGCTTGCGGGCTCTAGAGCACAGGCTCAGTAGTTGTGGCGCACGGGCTTGGTTGCTCCGCGGCACGTGGCATCTTCCCCGAGCAGGGATCGAACCCGTGTCCCCTGCATTGGCAGGCGGATTCTTAACCACTGCGCCACAAGGGAAGCCCCCTTTCTTGTTTTTAAAGCCAAATTTTAAGAATAATGTTTGCTAACACAGGTCTTCTGTCCGTCCGTGGTAGACAGTAATTACAGGTTAAAATGCAGGGAAGGATAAAAGGGGGGTAAGCTGTCCTCTATCTATTTGTGGCCATCTTCTGCTGTCTCTACTGTCACCCAGGCTCAGATGCAGCGCCCCTCCCAACAACGTGAAATCCTCTTCAGATGCTGTCATTCCAATAACTTCTACTTCTCCTTTCCCTGGTGGCCTCTTTCCCTCCTCTTGTGTGACACAATCCTTTTCCTTTGTATGCTGTTGATTAAAATTCCTGGTATCTTATAGGTTAAGTCTCTTCTTGTATCGATTTCACAGCATTTTTCAATTGGCCGATGGGACAAACTGAGGCCCTGATGTGTGCTCAGGATAAAACAGATCCATTTTAACACCACCCAGTTTTTTCTTTCTCCCCCTTGACAGATAAGGAACTTGAACTTCTGGAGTGGTAGCTAACTTCCCTGGTGTCCCACAGCAAGGGAGGCAAATGGACGCTCATATCCAGGCCTTTTGTACCAAGTTGCAGACTCCTGGTGCCATGCGGCTGCCACTGCCCCACTGCGTAGCTGAAAAGATGCTATTTGGTATATTAAAATATGAACTCCTTGAATTTGAACTCTGGGTCACCTTTAGAAACTCCACCATGTCAAAGCCCTAAGTAGAAGGTCCCTGGGGTCAGGACTGTGTGACTCCGTCTCCCCGCAGACCCCAGCGTGGGGCAGGGCCACGTCCCCCGGCGGTGCTCCTGGGAACAGCTCCTCAATAAGCCGCAGCATCCGAGGCTCAGTGGACCCAGGCTCCTCTTGGTCTACAGGTCAGTCATTGCTCATTAGCGCTCTGTAAGGCCCGGGAAGGGACGGGGGCTGAGGAAGGTCCTCGGAATATAGTCCCAGCCTTCAGAGAGCAGTCAGGGTGATGGAGGAGACAGACAAGCTTCCTGGGAAACACCTGCACTACAGGATCCCGGGATCGCAGCGTGTACCATCCACCCCTCACCTCCTTCCCTAAGGCCCCTCACCCTTCTCCAGTAGACCTTACGCCTGGGACCAGACCACTGAGGCCAGTTTACTTCCCAGTCCTACTTGGGCACTGGTTTTTTAAAAAATATTCTTCCAATACTTTTATATCAGGAAATCTTCTGATCTGGGGTATTTCTACATGAGTTGCAATAAAACCTAGTAGGAATAAACCCCAGAAAAACTTTAAGTGGCAAACCGTTTACAAGAAGCACGTCCCACTTGGAAAGCAGGCACACACACAGTAAAAATACAGCCCTTTGCACTTTCATTCTAAGTTAGAAAGCAGAGGGTTCAGAATATCAAGCTTGAACCAGTAGGATTAAAGTAAGGATTCTGCCACTAGATGGAGAAATTGCTCCAGTCTAGCACAAGCGTGGTTCTGGCTCACTGCTGGGAAATCTTACCTGCAGGAAAGATATTTACAGGTGCCATATTGTTTAAATGACTGTGGCAACTACACCTTACATTTATAAGCTGTAACATTTTGTCAATTCATTTTATGTATTTTTGCTTGAATGGGGTAGACATCCCATCTGTATGTTCTACATTCTGCCATTACCATATTCATGATTCAGTGCCGACTATTTAACTCTCTCGAAAATCTTTTAACATTGTTTGCATTTTGTGGCGCTTAGCATTGAGGAAATAAATACACGCAAATTTCACTTCCAGTCCTGCAACTGATTAGGTCAAATATTAAAGTCTGGAACAGATTGAAAGCGCTTCTCCAGGACAGTCTTAACCGCCAGCTATAACGAACAGCAAAATCTCATTCCGAAAGAGAAGTCTGAACAATAACTAGACCAGCCAAATTTTGCACATTGCCTTTATTGTGCAGAAAATGCTTTCTGCTGATTGTCTTTGGCTACATTATCAGGAGAAAAATATAAACAGTTGTAGGTTTAACAGCACAAGAGATTAGCTACATATGCGTAAAATAAACACATTCTAGTGGGCAGAGCTGGACATTTCCATTTTGACTACAATCTGCTGTCCTCAGCTATGATTTAATTGTCTTTCACAGCTCAGCTCCAACCGTGACCCCTGCCGCAAATGGGACCTGAAGGCTACTGGAAAGCAACAGGGAAGAGAATTAAAAGTGTGCTTTTTATCTCACTAGAGTAGGACCAGTGGAGTTTACATATGGATGTGCCAGAGTCACCTACGTGCTGTACGAGAAACAAAGTTTCTGCATGCTAGCAAGTCATTTTTACTGTGAATCACGGCGAGTTAGACCAACTGCATTGCTTGCACACCTGAAGTCACCTGCAGCACATGAGGACCCGGGACGGCACTGCCACCACCGAGGGTGAACAAAGGTGGTGTCAGTGCGGCTCTCGAACGAACGTGTATTCTCCTCTTATTTATTTTAAGGCCTTATTCCCTTCCCCCTCCCCGTGAGCCTACCAATCAAGCCAAGACTTGCTGCCACGAGACAGTCATTGCATCTTTAAGACACAGGCTCCGGCTCACATGGACGGAGGTGACACGGGCGTCCATGAGGCTAGGAGGCGGGCCTGGGCGGAGGCATCGTACTGGCTGTCGGCAATATCTGTGGCCGAGGAGGCCCCTTCGTACAGTGGGGATCCCGAGGAGGAGGGAGCGGAGACTGGATGGGCGAGAGAGGCAGAGTGGGCAGAAGAGCCTCGAAAGAACTGGGCTCCCAGCCCGTTGGATATCCCTGCCGCCTGGGCACCGGGGGTGATGGTGCCGCTGCTCACGGACCACAGGCTGGGGTACTGACTGAAATGGAAAAATGGAAAAACAGACAAGTCAGAGACCTGGGAAGGGGCTCCAGATCAGCTGCAGGAGGGGAAAACAAGCCCCCCAAATCCCACTCCTGATAAGTGGGTTATATGGCAGCTTTCTTTCAAACGGGCCACTTCCTCTGTGTTACTAAAGCACACCCTGACGTGCATAGAAGTTATTGTCTCACGTATTAACAATGAACAAAATCATCAGGACAAAATCAATAGTCACAAAGGCTGCTGACGTAGACATAACTCCTGGCAGAGCAAAACACTCCAGCTTTGCTCACGTTCAGAATCCAAAATTCTCACATATACTGAATCAGATGTTTCAGAGGATGTGTTTAAGTATCTGTTAACTAGCACGCCCCCCTCCCTGTAGTGATTCCTTCGAGGGAGACCACAGGCTTCTCAAACACCGAGTGGTGAGCATCCAGTGGGTGCTGTACGGGCAGCACGTCTCAGCACGCGTTAGTTAGCCTGACCCACGGCAGAAAGAAGTGCACCAGCAGTGAGACCCGGAAGCAAACCCCAATTAATTAGCTTTATCACGTTAGGCTTGTTCTGTGACCACCTCTGAGGCTCTGTTTCCCCAGCTCTGAAAGAAGGAATTGGAAATGGGTATGAAACCCCCAGTCTGGGAACACAGGCTTGCAGAGCGTTACATTAGGCTACAATTTTGTTTCAGGAAAATGTCTCTCTCTTATAGTAGAATCCTTTTATAAATGAATAATGAGACTGTACGCTGTCACGGGCTATACAGTTCACCAAGCCATGTCCTGCACTTCAGATGCATTTGAACGTGCAAACAGGCCTGAGTTAAGTGAGGTAGGTTACCATCCCCATTTTACAGATGCAGAGAAACAAGGCTCCAAGATACAGTGACAACGTCTAACATCCTCGGGGCTGGGGGGGGGGGCCCTTTGTAACCTACAGATCATCCAATTTACAGCAGTTTTCTAGATGCCTTCAGAGCCTTGGAAGAGCCCACGGATTATGTATTGCTTGCTTTACTTTTAACAGTAGACAATTCGATTCTTATTTTAAAGGAATTGTTTCCTAAAAATAAAGAATTAAGATCTTAGGCAAATAGCGATATTCTATACACAGAAACTGTTCTGCTTTTGAGGTCAAGATGCCTTGTCTACAGACTCAGTCTGCTGTAAGCCAACTTGTCCAATCATTTAATACCTTTGAGCCCATTTCCTCATTAGAAAATGTGGACTGACCTCTAGCTTTGTTATTTTAGTTCTCTATTGTAATAATCCTATGAAGAAATGCACTACATTTACCCACCGGCTTGATTTCTTTAAGCCAGTCTCCCTCTATATAATTTTCGAGTTAAGAAAATAGTCATCATTCTTTACAAGTTACCCAGCATATACGTTAAGAACATTGATTCTATATCCACAGAAATCCAACGAAGTTATTTCCTTAATTTAAATCCGCCTGTCAAAGAAGGTTCTGGAAACATTTCTGCAAAATTCACCTACTGACCCCAATAACCCTGTAAAGACAGGCTGAGGCTGGGGTTATTTAGTGCCCTTTTCTTGAAGAAACAAGGCTCAAGAGACTTGTCCATCACAAGAACTAGTAAACAGCAAAGCCAGGATAGGGTTCCTGGTTCCCTTGCATCACAGCCCAGCTCCCATCCAGCCTGAGGGAGCAACTGGCCTTCCCAGAGAACAGGCTGAAGCAGGAACTCACAGCATTCATGTAACCTGGGGCCCCCGGACACACCTGGCTAAACGGTCAAGTTATAAACAAAAACCCAACACCCATAAGTGAAGGGCAGAATAGAGGCCAGTGAATGAGATGGCATGAAGTCATAGGCACTCCCAGGACAGTTTGCATCATTCCCCAGACATACGTTACCTAGAGCCCGTAGGAGAACCAGCATTCGGACTCATGGGGAGCACGCTGGTGTGGGCAGGCATTCCAAGGCTGGACCAATTGTCGTGGGACGGGAGCATGGACAAACACGCAGATGAACTGTCAGAATACGCTACGGGACGTAAGAAAGTGTCATTACTGACGGGATCTTCCGAGAGTGACAAAGTGCATTGAAATACTACCAATAGCTGGAGCTACCCAACGTTGGAAACAAAATGTGCGCGATATTAAGTAGAGAAAACAGCCCACTAGCCTGCTAAACTGGTCATCAGAGGCTAATACTTATTGTCCAATGTATATATTTGAATATATTCCAGTACCCAGGCTTTTTCTCTACCATTAGGTCAACAGCTGCCCTGTAGAGATGGAATCCTACAATCACATGATTGAGAATTAATTACCTTTAAAAATAAAATCAGTGCAATTTTATCCTGCCTCTTCCCCGAAGGATTATTTCTTAAGAATTAAAAGGGCTTTAGAAACCAGGCAAAATTTAAAATATGATCTTCTAGCCTCTGGTTGGACAACTATTTCCTCCCCAAATAAGCTCCTTCCATTTCAAATCAGCTTGAATTGCTTCATTGTTTTATGGTGTTCATTCGCTTTTTCCCTCCTTTTGGAGCCAGACAAAATGAAGTCTGGGCATCCATGGTGTTAGAGAGAACTAGGTCCAGGGATCTTCATGGTCTGGCCCGCTGATCACAAGACTCAAGCCTGCACCAGGGTCGCCTAGGGGCTTGTTAAACCACAAAGTGCTGGGCCCACCCCTAGAGCTTCTGATTCTGTAAATCTGGGGGCTTTTCAGATGATACTGGGGCTGCTGACCCGGGTACCATACTTGGAGAAACACACGTGTGTCAGTCAAGCTAGTAACTCGAGTGCTTGGCTGGCCCGACATCATCACTTTCGAAGGGCTCATAAAATATCCAAACCTGGGCGCCTAGACATGGGCCCACAGTCCTGGAGCAAGAACGCTGGAGCAACAACGGCCACATCCAGCCCCAAAGGCCCCCTGGACTGGACGTCTCTGTGGTCGAGCCAGCAGTAACACGGACATGAAAGGGAAAGGCTCTGGAGCCCTGCAGACTGCCTTTCCCTTTCCAGAGGTCTTCCGGCCGCCCCCAAAGCCCGGGCCTGCTTCCGCTCAGGACTTACTTGGAGAATTGTTCCGATGTGCGTAAGGGCTGGGGTAGGGGGCTGGGCGGTGGTTCCTCAGGGCCGGGTACCTTTCACAGCCGTGCGTGGAGGGAAGAGAGAGGGGGCCTCCAAACTGAGGGTGAGGGGTGGCAGGTGGACACAGGGTGCTGGTTCCAGGAATCAACCACCCCCCTGCTGTGAGAGAAGAATGCTGAGTGCCTGACTTTTGCACCATTTCCATTATTTAAAGGACAGGAGGGGAAGCCCCCAGAGGTCCAGTGGTTAGGGCTCCGAACTCACTGCCCAGGACCAGGTTCACCCTGGTCAGGGAACTAAGATCCCACAGGCTGAGCGGCATGGCCCCCAAAAACCCCAAAACACACAAACAAACAAAAACTACCAAAAGACGGGAGGGCAGAGGCCAGGAAGTGGCAGGTCTTTTGCTCGGGATTCGTGAACACCGAGGGCCCAGCGGAGTCTTCAGGTGCCTCAGGCTGGCCAAGGTTTCTAAGCCCACAGGACAGCCGAAACCCTGGGAGACTGACCCCGACCTCAGCCAAGCCTGAAGCCTCCAAAACACCCCCAGAATCCTCCCAGCCTCTTACGGGATGTTCCGTTCCCCCAAGCAGGTTAGCTTTCAGGGCCTACCTTCTGAGCTTGAATATAATGTAAAAACAGACAGAATTCAGACTCAGAGCCAGGCGCATTCAGGACACACAGGGCGAGCCGTGCAGCGGAGGCCCTCGTCCCCCTCGTCCCACCCCACAGCGTCGCACGGAGGGGCTACTGTCCTGGCTGGAGGGGCACCCATGTTCTGCTCACCTTTCTCCTGCTTTAGGCCCACACTCTCCCCGCCTTACACATCAATCAGAAAATCGTTCCAACATTGCCCTGCCCTCCTTTAAAACTCCAATTTCTTCTCCATTTCCTTTTTAACTTTAAAAAAGAAATCAGAAAAACAATGCACTAGGGGGACGACAACTCTGGCTCCAATTCCCAAACTACAAACAATTCTTCAGACAACATTCAAATGAGGGGAAGGTCCAGATGTGGCCACAAAGTTTGGGCTCCATCACTTGCCAAAGAAGTTGTTCATATTCTGCTCTATGACGCGGCAGCCCGTGAGCCACTTAGGAGAGCTGTTTGTTAAATTAGTCCATAAGATGACAAGAAGGGAGGACCATGCTGGTTCGTCCAGACTCCTGAAGTGGGCAGCAAACACTAACTTTCCTCTCTCAGGGTCCCTTCCCTGCGTGGAGAGGAGGGCTAGACACAGCCCTTCCTCCTAACAGGCTCTGCTGCAGACGGCATCACTTCGCTGGCTCATGGAACTCCTAAAGGAAGCTAGACTTAAAGCAGACTTTCCCATCTTACGCCCCACTGCTTCCAGCATGAGCTGATGGGCCATTCCCAGAACCGAAGCAGGCTAAGGGGAAAACCACACGTGATCACAAGCATCGTCCCAAACATGGTCCTCCAGTTTTCAGTCATTAACAAAAAGAGAAACCATCTCAAAGTGGATACGAGCCGGGCTCTCCTCCTGTCCAACACAGCAGGGTGTAAACACCCATCCAGGCTATGGTTGGAGCTGCCTTGAAGCACAGCAAAAGAACCCCAGTGAATTCTCCCCAGGCTTCTCTGTCAGGAGTCCTGTGGGCTGGGGGAGCATCCGCAAGCCCAGATGGAGCAGAGGCTGAGGGCCAGTAGGTTGAGGACCATTCGTAACAGCATCAACACACAGGGCCAGGTGCCTCGCACAGCAAAGGGCAATGTGCTCCCCAAGTGCACCCAGAAGCTCTGTCTGCTCCATCCCCAGCTTCCAGCTCCCCGCAGGCTAGCCCCTGAAACGAGGTACATCTGGCCAGAGCGCAACAAACCGTACATGGGGAGTGCCCAGACTGCTGGCTGTCTCCAGGGTCTTCCATCACGTCCTTGTGATGGCTTCTGCCAAAGAAGTGCAGCGAATTGTCAAGGAGGACATTCAGAACACAGTATTTGCAGCAATAGTTCATCTTTCTGCACACTTCTTTGCTCAAAGGGTATAGTTAGAATTCTCTCACCTTTCCTTTGCATCAAGGAAAGCTTTTGCAAATGGATTGTATTTAATTTTAAGAGCTGTGATCTGAAAAACAAGAAGTTGCGTTTACTAGTACGTTGTTCATTCACCAGAGGATTTAATTGGGCACCAAGAAATCAGGGACCACCAGCACCCCCTCTAAATATCCGAATATAATCAGATTTATTTCCCGGTATGTCTTTCTATTTGGACCTGAGGTAGCCGAGGAATCATGTTTTATAAAGAAGAGCACAGTTACGGAAAGCTTTTAGAGGCTGACTTTCCGAGTGGAATTCACAATACGTTTAACCTCTTGCTGACCATATGCTGTGTGTATCAACCAGACAAACAGGGTCCGCTTGGGAATAGTGACTGGTTCTAGCTGGCAGTCAACACCCAGCGACACCTTGACCAGCTAATCACAAACCGCCTACACTTTGGGGTCAGACTCCGATATGGATTTACAGGCACTGAACTGTATTCTGTATCTAGGTGACTCTTCACACCACAGATTTGGAGGGATGCCCCCAACCCTTTTAGGAAGATTCCCAGAGTAAGGAGAGCCCCCCCCTTTCTCTGAAGTCCTGTTCTTAAATTCTTACAGTCCTTTAACCTAAATGTTTTATTCATCTTTTCATTTTGAGCCTTTAGTAGTGGACACTTTTATGGAAAACTAAAGGGGAAAGTACTTGAATGACCACTTATTTTAAAACTTTTCTCCCGCTGTTCCAATTTTATAGTTACGGTAAATTACTTGAAAGGGCACTAATTATCAGTCTAAAAGTACAATAATCACACAGGCTCCTGGCATTCCCGGGAACCTCCCGCAGAGCATTCGCCAGACCGATGGCTGCCCGCGCCCCTCTCACCTCTTCATTCTGATAAGCGGTCACCGCTATGAACTGGGTCTCCGGGAAGCAGTGGCTGGTGATCATGCGCTGCGGACCCCCAACTCTCACGATGTGGATTCGAGGCTCATACTTATGTAAGGAGTTCAACATGATCTGAGAGACATAAACACGGGAATGGTGATCATCAAAGTCCTACCGTTAAGACGAGAAAACATCCATTTGTCCTGCTGAGGAGGAGAAAAATACATCCAAGATGCAGAAAATCCTGCAGCTCGCAGGAAAACGTCTTTCCTGTTGAAGTTGGTAGGTTTCCCATTAAGTGCTGCTCTCACCACTAGTTTGGAAAAGGGATGTGACATGCTGCACGCCATTGAAGGCAATGAATGCCCATCACGAAATGCTTTGACCCGGTAAAGTTCTAAGGCTTCCAGGGCAACTGCAGACAGCTTTAAATGCCTGAGCGAGATCGCAGCTTACGGGAACACCGGGTCTCCCAGTAACAATCCCCAAGTAAAGACGTTCTGTAGAAAAGAACAGATTTACAAGTTTGTTCAGACTCCACGCAGTAAATATGTGGACGCATTCAGCGCTAAAGCGACCGTTTACCATCAAGACTGGTATTTTCTCTACCCCTAGGAAAGTTGAGGGCTAGGACGCAAAAGTTCCCCCAAACTTGAGATCTGCCTGAGCGTTCAAAGGGGAGGCTTTGAGCCCTCTCCCCGCTCTCCAGGCCTTGGTGTTACCGTCGTCAGTTTACTATAAACAACACTGCAGGCTGAACCGAGGAAGGCAGATGTCATCTCCGTGCGCGCAGCGCCCTTGCAAGGCTCCCCGGGGACAAGGTGCAGACTCTCGGGGCCCCTCCTCGCGTCGTCCGCCGCCCCGTCCCCGCACCCCATCACACCTACCTGGCCCCCTCCATTGAGCTTGTTGGTGAGCTTGACTTTGCTGAAGGAGACCGGCGCCTTCATCCAGTGCGCCCCGAAGTTGGGCGAGTCGGGATGGATGTAGACGCAGCTGGGCGCCTGCGGCTCGGGCTTGCCCCCTGGCACCCACTCCCCGTTCACGTACTTCCAGCGGTGGTTGTCGGCCGCCACGAAGTCCAGCAGAAAGGAGTACATGGCGTTGGGGTCCAGGCCAGACACGTTCACCTTCAGCACCGGGAACATCCTCCTGGAAAGGAAGGAGCGCAGCTGGAGGACCCCGGATCTGACCCGTTAGAACGAAGAAGCCAGGGGCATCTGCATTTGGAGCAAAGAGGAGCCCCCTTGGGAACTTACAAAGGGGACGCCCGAGCGCCCCCCTTCCCAGGACTCTCCTAGATCCACAGGAGCCCTCCTCACTACCCCCACCCCCACCCCGGCCTCCAGAGGCAGGGCGGGAGAGGACCTGGCAGAGGGTTGCAGCACCCGGGTCCAGCCCGCGGGGCGAGCGTGGGCGAGGCGCGGCTCGGGGGAGTCCCCCGGGAGACCCTCATGCCCAGAAGTGAGGATTACGCGAAGAAGTCCCAGAGGGACAATTAGGGGCCACAAGGGTCTGTCCCCCGGTCTGAGCGGAAATGAGCAAAAAGACCGGGAGAAAGTGTTGGAAGGTAAGGAACTTTGCAGCCCGGCTGCCCGGCCCGCCCGAGTGCGTGGCACACGCCGGGTTGGTGCGCGCCTACCTGCCGTTCTTGGTCACGATCATCTCGTTGGTGAGCTCCTTGAAGCGCAGCCACAGCTCGCTCTCCTCCAGGCCCACGCGCAGCTCGCGTTCCGTGGGGTCGCCCTTTTCGCTGCCCGCCTGCAACTCGCTCTCCACGGCGCTCAGCAGGTGGTCCACTCGGTACTGCAGGCTCTTCCCCGCGCCGTCGGTGCCGGGGGAGCTCATCCTCCCGCCTGACCCTCCCCACCCCCCCCCGAAGCCCCGACTTGCTACCCGAGAGCCACCTTCGCCCCAGACGCAAGGAGCTACTGGAGGAGGTCTCCGGGGAGAGAAAATCGCCCCTCGGCATAAATAGAGCCTCGAGAGCCGCCGAGGGGGCGCGGCGGATTGGGCCGCGCGCCCTTTGAAGTGCCAGGGCCGCTGCCCATTGGCCGCGAGCGGCCATATCAGACTCAGCCGGGCGCGCCGCGGAGGCGGGGGGCCAACAATGGGCTCCCGCGCCTGCCTTCTGTAAATCCCGAGCCAGGCCCCGCGAGCCCCGGCCCAGCGCTTACACCTCCGCCCTCTTCCAAATGTTTGCACCTCCATCAAAGCGGCCGGGCTGGTCCCGAAGGCCGGGAGGGGATGGGGGACGGACGGGGTGGGGATGGACGGGCAGGGCTCCCGAGCTCGCCCCGCACGCACCTCGCCGAGGAGTTGCCCGGCTGCCCGCGAAGCTCCACAACTCTCGCGCGCGGGGCCCTCCAATTTCTCTCTCTCTCTCTCTCTCTCTCTCTCTCTCTCTCTCTCTCTCTCAGCGCACCCAGGACCCCGCAGGTGTGCCAGCCTGGAGTCGCACGGCGGTCTCACCTGCGCCCGAGCCTGTGTGCGTCCCTCGCCAGCGACCATCGCGCACAGCCACGCTTAAGGGCGCGCCCTGTGCCTAGCCCGGGTCGGGCTGGTCTCCGCTCCTCCGAAGGCTCAGCCCGCCACCGAGCCCGGTCCCGTCCCGACACGTCCCTCGGCCCGCGGCGCTTCAGGTGACTCCGCTAACACCCACGACCATGGATCACCCCACCCGGCGTCCCCTGTTCTCCGCAGCCCTCACCTGTCTGGAAAGGGAGGGCCCACGCTCGGAGTCTCTGCCCACGGGCCCATCCAGCGCCCCGAGAGGGAGATAATAGGCCGAAATCAACCAAACGACCCCTTTGGGGATGTTTCCTCGCTCCCCCCTTATCCAAGCAGGACTTTGAGGACGAGGTCTGTGCGTGCACTGAGTGTAACCCGAGAGGTGGCTCCACTTCTGTGGGTTCTGGTCTCTGCTTTCGCGGAAGGTGAGAGTGGGAGGGGGTGGGCCAGGCGTGCCCGGCGAGCCGGGTTCCAGGGGCGTCTCCCCACCCGGCCGGCCGCAGCGCCCGGCCGTGAGGGGCTCGAGTGGTTTATCACCTTTCGGGGAGAACCTCCGCGAGGAGAGCGAAGGAAAGGTGACAAAGAGCAGGAAATAGTTCAATAGGGTCTCTTCAGACAATAACATTCCTCCTAAAACGGGAGCCCAGGAAGGGGGACGGCAGCAGATGCTCGGCGTCGAGACGCGGTCTGCGCGCCTCGGTAAAGAGGGCGCGTGGTCCCAGCCTCGGTTCCCCGCGTCTGCTCGGCGCTCACCCCGCCTCACGCCCTCTGGGAAAAGCCACGCATCGGCGGGGCACCCATTCCGAGCAACCCTGCGCCTTAGCAAGGGGGCTGGCTCTGCGGAGAGGTCGTGGAATCTGCGCCCCGCGCTAACCCTGCCCTGCCCCGTGCGGGGCCGGGCTCTCTCCGGGGTCGAGAATGCCGGGGGACCGCGCGCCCGCAGCCCCCTGGGGAGGGGTGAGCGCGCTCCCCCGGCTACCTTTCCGCCCCTCTCCAGATGGGGCCTGCGGAGTCGCGAGGCCCGGCGTACCCCGCCACTGTCGCATTTCTCAGTTTTTTTTGTTATTGTTGTCTAGGATGCAAGGAAATGCCCAGGGAGTTGACCCGAGAGGGAAAGTTTCCTTCTGGAAAGAGGCAGCAAAAGGACCTCATTTGCTCCCGGCACCCGTACCCTGCTGAGTCGACTTCCACCAGGCTCTTCGGGCCATAGGCTTTGGGGGGCTTTCCGGAGAAATTAAAGATGTCTAAAGGTCATCTGTGCGGTTGAGACCCCCCGAGCCTGCGCACTTAGAATAAAGGAGGGTGGATGTGAGGTGGAGGGACTCAGCGCACCCAGGACCCCGCAGGTGTGCCAGCCTGGAGTCGCACGGCGGTCTCACCTGCGCCCGAGCCTGTGTGCGTCCCTCGCCAGCGACCATCGCGCACAGCCACGCTTAAGGGCGCGCCCTGTGCCTAGCCCGGGTCGGGCTGGTCTCCGCTCCTCCGAAGGCTCAGCCCGCCACCGAGCCCGGTCCCGTCCCGACACGTCCCTCGGCCCGCGGCGCTTCAGGTGACTCCGCTAACACCCACGACCATGGATCACCCCACCCGGCGTCCCCTGTTCTCCGCAGCCCTCACCTGTCTGGAAAGGGAGGGCCCACGCTCGGAGTCTCTGCCCACGGGCCCATCCAGCGCCCCGAGAGGGAGATAATAGGCCGAAATCAACCAAACGACCCCTTTGGGGATGTTTCCTCGCTCCCCCCTTATCCAAGCAGGACTTTGAGGACGAGGTCTGTGCGTGCACTGAGTGTAACCCGAGAGGTGGCTCCACTTCTGTGGGTTCTGGTCTCTGCTTTCGCGGAAGGTGAGAGTGGGAGGGGGTGGGCCAGGCGTGCCCGGCGAGCCGGGTTCCAGGGGCGTCTCCCCACCCGGCCGGCCGCAGCGCCCGGCCGTGAGGGGCTCGAGTGGTTTATCACCTTTCGGGGAGAACCTCCGCGAGGAGAGCGAAGGAAAGGTGACAAAGAGCAGGAAATAGTTCAATAGGGTCTCTTCAGACAATAACATTCCTCCTAAAACGGGAGCCCAGGAAGGGGGACGGCAGCAGATGCTCGGCGTCGAGACGCGGTCTGCGCGCCTCGGTAAAGAGGGCGCGTGGTCCCAGCCTCGGTTCCCCGCGTCTGCTCGGCGCTCACCCCGCCTCACGCCCTCTGGGAAAAGCCACGCATCGGCGGGGCACCCATTCCGAGCAACCCTGCGCCTTAGCAAGGGGGCTGGCTCTGCGGAGAGGTCGTGGAATCTGCGCCCCGCGCTAACCCTGCCCTGCCCCGTGCGGGGCCGGGCTCTCTCCGGGGTCGAGAATGCCGGGGGACCGCGCGCCCGCAGCCCCCTGGGGAGGGGTGAGCGCGCTCCCCCGGCTACCTTTCCGCCCCTCTCCAGATGGGGCCTGCGGAGTCGCGAGGCCCGGCGTACCCCGCCACTGTCGCATTTCTCAGTTTTTTTTGTTATTGTTGTCTAGGATGCAAGGAAATGCCCAGGGAGTTGACCCGAGAGGGAAAGTTTCCTTCTGGAAAGAGGCAGCAAAAGGACCTCATTTGCTCCCGGCACCCGTACCCTGCTGAGTCGACTTCCACCAGGCTCTTCGGGCCATAGGCTTTGGGGGGCTTTCCGGAGAAATTAAAGATGTCTAAAGGTCATCTGTGCGGTTGAGACCCCCCGAGCCTGCGCACTTAGAATAAAGGAGGGTGGATGTGAGGTGGAGGGAGAAGAAGCGTGGGTACCAGGCAGTTGGGGGTCTCTAAAACCCCCGACCGGGAGCGAAGCTTAGGACACTCCTTGACCCCTGAGGCGGGAGCTCTCCTGGCGCTGATGCTTCGGGGTCGATTTTCCCAAAGTCTGGAAGCGCGGGTGAGGACCCGCGGGTTTACCAGGTCGCTCCGGTAACTGTGGTTCCGATTTCAATTCGGCTCCACGAACGGGACGGGGCACGGACAAATAACAATAAAGCCCCTGCAGAAAAGAATGTTAGCTCTCAAACGTGAGCAGCGACATTTCTTCCCTCCAGAAGGAAGGTCCAGGGTTCCAGAGCGGCGCGCAGGAAGCTCAGCGCGCAGCTGGGCGAGACGCCGGGGCTTAGGGGCTGCGCCGTAGCTGCGGAGGTCTCCGGACCGTCACCGCCTAGTATTTTTCCTTTCTTCTCTGTGCCTGATTTTCTGGATCTTTGTTCCTTGGTTCTCAGGATAAGCGTCTCCACTCTCCGGGTCCTTTCAATGAAGGCTGCCGTGCATGACAGTTTACAGCCAAAAACTTCCTCCCGCCCAGCTATAAAGAATTCCCAGTTAATAACAAGGTGCTTCCTTGGGGGGAGGAGGGGCCAGGGCTCCCCAGATGTTTCTTTCCCAAGGTCTTTCTCCCATTGGGAAGTCTAGCCAGCCGGTCCAGAAAAATAAGTGAAGGCCTTACGCTGGGCCTTAGGCTCCACCAATAACTTAGGAAACATTTTACAAAAAAGCACATACACACACACACACACACACACACACCTCATTTCCCAGAGAGGCAGTTTTCCCCAGACCCACCCTCCTCTCAAGCAACAAAACCATTTGTCTTGTGGGAGCCGGTATCAATGGTGCCGTAACACGCTCAAGGGCAGTCAGGGCAGGGACAGCGTTGTGGGACTCCCGCCATGCCCTCCACTTTCCTTCTTTTATTTTTTCTTCTTCCTTAAACAATAAATTGATTTTTGATTAGATAATTTGTGCTCACTGTAGAATATACTGCATACGTGATGGAGGTACATATCTGTATATACATGATGTGTGCGCGCGTGTGAAAGTGCAAACCTCACGCGCTGATCACTGCACGTGTGGGTGTGTTTTCCTCAACTTTTTTTTTTCATTCTGTTCTTCTGGTGAGCCCTTCTTCCATCCTGGTTAAGCAGACTCAACAAAAGCATTTGCGTCCTAAATTTAAGACAACATATAAAGGGCGCTCGATAGCAAATCTTTTCTGTCACTAGTGGGTTTTCTGTCTATCCCACTTGAAAGAAACCCGATGAATTTTGTTATGGTTTTTAAAGTTGCACAATATAATTCTTTAGACTCCATAGCATTGAAAGTTTTCAAAGGCCACTGGGTTGTCTGGGGCATCTCTGGTTTGGGGAAGAGAGCAAAGACTTGTTTCTCAAAGCCTTTCCCAGTAGTGTCCCAGCCCTGGACCTGGCTGACCCGTCACTGCAGCCCCAGGAAGAGGGCAGTCGGGCTCTCATTTTGAGCTTCCAGACCTCTCTCCGGAAGTGCACGGGAGGGTGTGGCCTTGGCAGGTGTGGAGTTGGATTATTAGCCCGAGGAAGTGCTTCCAGACCAAATCCATCCTGGCTATACTTTCTCAGCCACAAAACTTTGTCACAGATGACAGCGTACGGTTTCCTGATGGGCGTTCACACACCAAAAACAAACAAACAAGCCTGGTGAGGCCGAACGCCTGGGATTGTGACTTTTCTCCGTAAAACTCCAGCGCAGTTGCCTCCATCCTGGAATCCCAGGCAGCAGAAGAGAAATCTGTAGGTGGCTGGACTATGGTCCCTTCTGTGGCGGGTAGCTTGTTCTCCTGGGTTCTTGAGTTTCTCAGGCCTCGTAGTTCATAGTTTGTCTTCAGGGTGGAATGTCTTTCTCCGTTTTTTCCAGGAAGGCCGGGAAAGCCCTTTCAGCCATCTCTTCAGCTCTGGCCTGCGCTGTGGTAACAATTTCAGTCCTTCTGTTTCCACCTTATCTGTGTTTCCAAATCAGATTTCTTGCCTGTTCTCAGCTTCTCCACTGTTTCATCCTTTAGCCTTTTCTGCATGTATTAAGCGGCTTGTGAAATGTTTTTCCCACACCACTCTGTCAGTTTGCTTTTCTCCGTCACTTTTGGTTTTTACTGCCTCCAGTGAAGAGTTTCTTTTCTGCTGTCGCCTCGGTTTTCTGACAGTCCTGACCCCCCAAGTCCCTCGCCTCTGCCTCGCATCACAATCTCCTCGCTCCTTGAGGCGCTGTTTCTTAGAAGCCATGCTTTTGTGTCTCACTGAAAAGGCCAAACAGTTTTCTGAATTCGTCTTTTGCTTCCTGCCATTTATTATTTCCAGAGGCTGCTTCTCCTCTGAGTTCTAGGAATAACCTCACTGCCCCTCACCCTTCACACTTGGCTCCCTGCTCTGTTCTTTCCCCACCAACTCCTCCTCCGTTGGGACAGCGTGCCCGGGGGTCCCCAGCCTGCTGGCTGCTCCAAGGACCCCTCACAGCCACACTGTGGGGCAGGCGAGGTGCAGGGTAGGGTCTGTCTTACTCGAACTTGCACAGGACTCCTGCTGTTGAGTGCCTAGATTGGCAAAATTGGGATGCTGCCAGCATGGGCTTTTTGTTGTTGGTTATTTTATTTTATTTTTTTGCGGTACGCGGGCCTCTCACTGCTGTGGCCTCTCCCGTTGCAGAGCACAGGCTCCGGACGCGCAGGCTCAGCGGCCATGGCTCACGGGCCCAGCCGCTCTCAAGCCCCCCTGGAGACCTGCTAGGGGGCATTTTAACAACACGTGGGCGACACATGAACCCTTAACATTCACGAAAATGCAAGAGCCACGGGATCCGGAGCGGCCTTTCTTGAGTCACTACTCACTGACTTGAATGGCCCATCGTCCTGAAGATGGTAAAGCAGGGGTCCCCTGCGGAGTCGTGTACAAAATGAGACCCAAGAATGAAAAGAAATCAGCGCTTCCAAGGGGAGCAATGAGGGTGAAGCAGTAGGAACATCATTTCAGGTATAAAGTTACTCAAGAAACCACGCCCGGGAATCCTACGCAATCATTTAATCGGTGACCTTATAAAATGGCATTTCTCCTTTCTCTATACCTTATTTTAGAAAATCCTCCTTTGGCACTGAATTAAATCTGAAGTCCCAAACCAATTCTCTTCTAGGAAAGAATGCTGGACACGAACGGATTTGGGAATGACTGGTATACACTACTTACGCTGGACCAGCTCTGAGGTTCCCAGTGTAACTATTCAACAGGAAAGGCCGACATTATGTCCCAAATGAGACCAGGCTGTGATTGTTGCCGTGAGAGGGGCTGGTACAGCAGGCTCTGAGCCCAGAGATTCAGGAGCCTGACCCTTCCTAGAGGAAGCAGCAGGGAGAGGGCAAGGTCCCAGGCCCAGGAGTGGGAGGGAGACTGCCCTTTCTATGGAAAACAACAGTTTGCGGTGGGGCCAGATGTTGAATTGGAGCAGAGACCTGAGGGAGGCTGCATGCAGTGGGGTTTTAGTGCCTTGATTCTGGAGCAAAGCTGAGGACAACTAAGAGAGATTGGACTTTTAATGACAGTGGAGACTCCAAAGACCCAATCACCTATTTAATAAGAACAAAGGGGACGTTAAGACAGGAGGGCCAAGTCTGGCGGGGAAGCTTAAGGTGAGGCCGGTGTGCTAGGTGCCCTGTGGTTTGGGAAGAGGGCGCTGGAGGGCAGAGGTCGGCAGGCAGGTATGGGGGTGGGGCACTGGGCAGGCTTTTGAGACGGTGGGATTCTGGGATCTTCATGGACTAGATAGGAAGAACTCTAGAAAGGTCTGCCTGTATCCTGGAAGCTCTGGGGCACTTTTAGAGACTTCTTGTAGAAATTCCCATAAATACCATAGACCAAGACGAAAACAAGGGAGAAGGAGAGAGAGTGTAAGGATATTTGGGGAAGGCCTATCTGGGGGAGGGGGAAAGACGGGAAGACAGACGGAGCCCTGAGCAGAAATCTGCAAGAGCGTTTGGAGGGGCTGCAGCTGGGGTGAGAACAGAGAGCTGGAGGGTGTCCACGGGGGGCGCCCCCAGGGAGAGCTGGGGGCTGGTACGACAAGAAGGGGGAGCTAAGATGCATCCTCCCTCCATATCAAGTACCAGACTGATAGTAAAAAAACGGGACAAAGGGGAGGGCTTGGCATGTCGGTGAGAAAAGAGCCCCAGTCAATGGTTCCCACCACGGGGACCTTGCCAGCTGAAAAGAAGCCGCTGAGGAGGAAAACCCATTTGGAAATTAGGATTAGCACGTTCTACAACCTCAACTCACACATCTTCCAAGGTCCAACGTGTCCCAGCCCGAGAACACAGGCAGGAGGAAGTAACATTCACCGCGGGTCTATTATATGCGTGGAGTCCCGCATATGTTATCAGCCAGACATCAGCTTTGCGAGGTGGTGAGAGGTCCTCTTTTATATTCAGGAAACTAAGGCTCCAGAGAGAGGGAAAAATGGAGAGCAGCTGGATTTCTGATTTGTCTTACTTTAAACTCATCTTGTTTCCACCAAACTAGGTTAAATATGTGGCAAGTGGAAACAAATGTGTTTATCTCTCTCCTACCCACCACATTCAAAAAACTATTTATAAATGGAATGTGGCGTGTGTGTGTGTGTGTGTGTGTGTGTGTGTGTGTGTGTGTGTGTGGTTTGGGGAGGGGAACTGGTTGGCTTAAATACTTTGAAAAATCTGAAAAAACAGTTTCATAATACGAAGGATGACAATATAATAGGAACTGGAGGAGGAAAACATCTCATCCTTAAACAACTCACAACCCAGCCGGAGATGCTGGTAATGAGAGAGAAAAGCAAAGGCTAAATAGTGCTCAAGCCTGAATACATCATCCTAATTGTGCTTCCGAAGAGCCCTACGCAAGACAGGATTATTACCCTCCTTCTTTTAAAAATTTTCATAATAAAATAAAATGTAGATCGGGGAGGTGAAGAAGTCTCCCCAGGGTCACAGAGTCCATGTGGAACTGTAACTCCAAGCTATACTAGTGGACTACAGTAATTCCAGAACAGAAGTAGGTAGGAAGACTCAAATTGTGTTCTTGGACTTTGCCTGATTCACTTTTTGTCAACTTGTATAACTTTCAAAGATCATCATTAACCTCAGAGGCTGGCTTTTAAAAACAGACCATTCTACTATTGTAGCTACTTCCTTTGGGTGCTAGAGGAATTGAGGAGGGTAAAGGCACTGAGAAAGGGACTTCCCCGCCGGTCCAGTGGTTAAGACCTCATGTCTCGAATGCAGGGGGCCGGGGTTCGACCCCTGGTCAGGGAACTAAGATCCCACATGCCGCGCAGCCAAATAAATAAATAAAGGCACTCAAAGAAAAACGTGTATCGTTGTGGGAACTTGTACAATGTTATCTGCTGAGGTTCGAATACAGCTATAAATTTATACATCTTGTGATGCCCGTGAGTAAGAGTTCCCATAGATGAGCTGCAAGCCTAGAAAGGGAATTTCTGGGTAAGGTCCAGCTTCGGTATTTATGGAATTGGCTGAATTGTTTTCCAAAAGGTGTTGCACCAGTTTTATATGCCACCTGCAGTGAGTAAGGTTCCTCTTTCTTTGCATCCTGGCCATCACTTGATATTGTCGAACTTTACAATTTTTCCAATCTGAAGGGTATAAAAAAGAATGTCATGGTTTCAAAAGGCACTTCCCAGATTACTAAGGATTTTTGAGCATCCTATTGAATCTTTTTCTTTTCTTTTAATTGAACTATAGATGATTTACAATGTTGAGTTAGTTTCTGGTATACAGCAAAGTGATTCAGTTATACATATATATAACTTTTTCATATTCTTTTCCATTATGGTTTATTATAGGATATTGAACATAGTCCCCTGTGCTATAGAGTAAGTCCTTGTTGTTTATCTGTTTCATATATAGTAGTTTGTATTTGTTAATCCCAAACTCCTAATTTACCCCTCCCCCACCCCCTTTCCCCTTTGGTAACCGTAAGTTTGTTTTATCTGTCAGTCTGTTTCCGTTTCGTAAATAAGTTCACTTGTGTCATATTTTAGATAGCATATAAGTGATATCGTATGGAATTTGTCCATTGAATTTTTTTAATTCAATTACAGGAGGTTTTTTTGTAACGCTAGTACTAATCATTTGGCTATTTTATAAATAGTAAAACATTCTCTCCCTTAATGACTAGTCTTTCATGTCCTTGATGATACCCCTTTGCCAACAGGAATTCTCAATTTTAATATGGTCAAAGGTATCACACTTTTCCTTTCCACTCTACGGTTTTTGTGCCTTTGTTTAAGAGAGCCATTCCAACTCCCAAGATAGTCTCTCATATTTGGAAAGCTGTATAGCTCTGCCTTTTTAGTTGCGGGCTTTAAACCACTCAGAACTGACTTCTGTGCATAAGATGAGATAGAGATCTCCTTTCAATGTGGAAAATCAATTGTCTAAGCACCGCTTATTAAATCATCCATTGTTTCACTAAAGATCGGCAATAAGTCTGCCATAAATAGTTTCTGTTCTGCATCTGATTCTGGGCCCTCGGATCCTGGGCTCCCTATTCTAATTCATTGATGGATGGTTTTATCTATGCTAGTGCCAATGAAGCACTATTTTAATTGTTCTATGGCTTTAAGTTAGGGCCTGACATGTAGGACAAGCCACAGCCCTTACTATTTTCTGTTTCCAGTGTGTCTTGTCTGTTACAACTGGCTGCTCTTCTACATAAACGTAAGAATTAGCTTGTCAAATTCCATGAAAAATTATTGAAATTGCATTAAATCTAAAGATCCGATTGGGGAGAACTGACATCTTTGAAATATATAGTATTTCTCTCCATGAGCATGACACTCCTTTTATTTAGGTCTTTTAAAGTGTCTCTCAGTAATGTTTTATAATTTTTTTTCATAAAGGGTTTACACATTTTTTCCCCAAATGTAATCTTAGATAATTAATTTTTACTGCTATTGTAAATGGAATATTTTACAAATTATTTTATAAAATCACACATTTAAAATAATATCTATGTAAACACTTTCATCTTATTACAAAATCTCATATAACACCTCATTATAATACAAACACTTAGTAATCCCCACCCAGATCAGGAAAGAGCCCATTCCCAGCACCCCAGAGGGTTCGCTTCCCAATCACAAGCCCCAACCTCCCCTTTAAAGTTAAACATTTTCCGGAAAATTATAATAATTACTTTCTTGCTTTTCTCTGTTGGTGTTTTTCTATTAAAAAATACAGTTTTATATCTTTTATGAACTTTATGGCTTTTCTTTTTCTTTCTTATTATACTGGTCAAACTTCCAGTCCAAGCTTGAAGAGAAATAGGAATAAACAGGCGTCTTCCTATCGTTCCCAAATTCAAAAGGAACAGTTTCAACATTTCACCATTAAGTACATTATTTTTTACAATTTTTTAAAAAATATACTAACAGATTAAGGAATTTCCCTCTTATTTATAATTTGCTATCACTTTCATTATGAGCAGAAATTACTGAAATAAACAATATATTACTGGGCTCAATTTGTTAATATTTTGTTTAAAACTTCTGCAACTACATTCTTGAGTGAGATTAGCCTGTTTTTTTCCTTCTAGGCTATGCAGGTATCGCAAAAAGAAATGGACGATGTGCCCTCTTTTTCCGTTTTCTGGGGAGTTTACTTATAAAAGATGACATTATTTTTCCCCTAAATATTTGGATGAAATTCACTAGTGAAACCATATGGGCCTAGAATTTTCTTATTTTCGTTGCGGGAGGGTTTTCAAATCATGGATTCAATTTATTTAATAATTGTAGGACTGTTTGGATTTTTCTATTTCTTCTTACTAAAATGATTTGTCCACTGTTGCTATTGAGATGTCATCTGTATTTCTAATTGTTATTTCTTTGTGAGTGATCTGGCCTTTCTCTCTGGCTTCTTTAAAGAACTTCACTTTACATTTGGTGTTTTTTGTTTTGTTTTGTTTTGTTTTTTGCGGTACGCGGGCCTCTCACTGTTGTGGCCTCTCCCGTTGCGGAGCACTGGCTCCGGACGCGCAGGCTCAGCAGCCATGGCTCACGGGCCCAGCCGCTCCGCGGCATGTGGGATCTTCCCGGACTGGGGCACAAGCCCGTGTCCCCTGCATCGGCAGGCAGACCCTCAACCACTGCGCCACCAGTTCGGAAGCCCTGTTGTTTTTTTATCTATTACTCTTGTGGTTCTTTGGAATCCTTAAATCTAAGGATTGGTGTCTTTCGTCAATTCTGGAATTTTAGACTTTTTTCTTCAGATATTGCTTCTTCCCCATCCTCTTGATTACCTCCACCGGAACTGTGATGAAACGTATGTTGGACTTTCTTACTCTGGCCTGTATGTCCCTTAACCCTCTGTTATATGTTCTACCGCCATTTTGTTTCTCTGTGCTGTATTTTGGATAATTTCTGTTGATCTACATAATTCACTAATTCTATCTTCATATATATGTCTAATCTACTCTTTAACCCACTTGTTACATATTTTTATTTATTATTTTTTCCACTCTAAAAATTCTATTTCTTCCTTTTTCAAACAAATTTGATTCATTTTCATAGTCTTCATAATTTAAAATTTGTTTGTAAAAGTTATTTAACTCTATCAATCATACTTGTTATACTTTCCACGTCTGATAACTTCCATTATCTTGATTTTTTTGTGTGAATCTAATTCTGCTGATTCTTATTTCTACTGGTTCTTATTCATGGTTCTGGGTTTCTCCATGAAAATGTCACATTTATAATAAATATATTATTATTTACTTGATGGTGCCATCATTGCTTTTCATAACTTTGAATTAAAGAAAAGGAAATCTGCCATTTAATTATTTCTTTGGGAGTTTCAACATTTCTTCATCCTTTTCAACTAGGTAGGATACTACAGTCTCATTCTCAATCTGCATACTTAATCCAATATTGACTTGCTGTCTTAGCCTCCTAGAATCAAAAAAGGGAAAAAACTACACGTATAAACTCTGAAGGCAAAGTGCCTTGGAGATGTGCCACCCCTACTGTAATTCTTGGCTGTTTGCTCTTATTCATCAAGGAATTGGGAAACAATTCATGCCCCTTCACTTTTCCCCTGCCATTATCCTGGGTTTTCCATCTCTTCAGGCTGCTGACCCATCTAATTCAGCATCCCTGAAATCTCAGTGATCTTCACCCCCACTCCGCCAAGGGCAGGAGCTCACACTCTTGCCCTTAGGCATTGCCCAGAGCTGCGCGGACTCAAATCTTAAGCTCAGTGTCCTGCTCCAACCACAGTCTCTCATCCTCTGGCATCTCCTGCTTTTAATCCCTCTCTAACTTGTTCTTTGATCTCCTGGGGAACTACATCCTCTAAGTCTCTGGGCAGAGAAAGGACAGGAGCCAACCACAACATGGTGTATCTGAATTGCTTGTTCCAGGGTCAAGGGTACTGTGGTCCTGGGTACTGTGGTCATCCCCGGAGAAGTAGGCTCACCCCTCACGTGTTCTGGGAGGTTAATCCTAAAGGAAAGAGACAGAGCCTTCTCTTAAAGATTGTATTTACTAACAATGAATCTTCTGAAAAAGAAATCAGGGCTTCCCTGGTGGCGCAGTGGTTGAGAGTCTGCCTGCCGATGCAGGGGACACGGGTTCGTGCCCCACTCCGGGAGGATCCCACATGCCGTGGAGTGGCTGGGCCCGTGAGCCATGGCCACGGAGACTGTGCTCCGCAACGGGAGAGGCCACAGCAGTGAGAGGCCTGTGTACCGCAAAAAAAAAAAAAAGAAAGAAAAGAAAAGAAATCAATCCCATTTACAATAACATCAAAAACAATTAAGTACTTAGGAATAAATGTAACCAAGAAGATGAAAGATATCTACTCTGAAAACTATAAGACGTTAATGAAAGAAAACTTAGAAGGCACAAATAAATGCAAAGGTATCCCATGTTCATGGACTGAAAGAATTAATATTGTTAAAATGTTAATATTACCAAAGGTCATCTATAGATTCAATACAATCCCTATCAAGATTCCAATGCCATTTTTTGCAGAAGTAGAAAAAAACTTGTAAAATTTATACGGAACCACAAAAGACCCAAGATAGCCAAAGAAATTCTGAGAAAGAAGAACAAAGAAAGAGACACAAAATTTGCTGGTTTCAAGCTATACTGTAAAGCTATAGTGATGAAAACAGTATGGTACTGACATTAAAAACAGATAAACAGACCAATGGAACAGAACCAAGAATCCAGAAATAAACCCAAGCATATACGGACAACTAATATTTGACAACGAAGCCAAGAATACTCAATGGAAAAACAGTCTCTTCAGTAAATGGTGCTGGGAAAAATTGGATATTCACATTTAAAGAGTAAAACTTGATATCTCTCTTACATCACTCACAGATATCAAATTGAAATGGATTAAAGACTTACATGTAAGATCTGAAACCATGAAACTCCTAGAAAAAAACGTAGAAAAAAATCTTAAAATGGATGCACCCCGAAGGCATGATGCTATGTGAAGTTAGTCCGACAGAGAGACAGATAGTGTGTGATCTCACTTATATGTGGAACCAGAGGCAAGACTTCGGGAAAGGGAGAATTAGAAGAAATTGATCAAAAGTTACAAACTCCCAGTTATAAGATAAATAAGCACTAGGAATGTAATGTATAACATGATGACTATAGCTAACACTGCTGTGTGTGGTATATAAGAAAGTTGTAGTGACAGTTAGGAAAATTGTTAAGAGAGTAGATCTTAAGAGTTCTCGTAACAAGAGATTTTTTTTCTTTTCTTTTTATTGTATTTATATCAGATGATGAATGTTAACTAAACCTATTGTGGTAAACATTTCACAATATATGTAAATCAAACCATCATTCTGTACACCTTAAACCTATACTGTAATGCATGTCAATTATTTCTCAATAAAACTGGAAAAGAAATTGTATTTAAATCATTTTTTCTATACATAAACTCTTTAAATGGTGGCAGTACCAATATTAACAATGGTTACTATACCAATGTATAATTTTTTCTGCAAATAAAAGGTTTTATCCACTTCGTTGGATAAAACTTCATGACATTTAACTTTTTTTGGATCACAGACCTCCTTAAAAACTTAATTTAAAACACACACACAGGGCTCCCCTGGTGGCACAGTGGTTGAGAGTCCGCCTGCCAATGCAGGGGACACAGGTTCATTCCCCCGTCCGGGAAGATCCCACGTGCCGCAGAGCGGCTGGGCTCGTGAGCCATGGCCGCTGAGCCTGTGCGTCCGGAGCCTGTGCTCCGCAACAGGAGAGGCCACAACAGTGAGAGGCCCGCGTACCGCAAAACACACACACACACACTATGAATCCTGTCTCCAAGAAAATCACATACAACATATTTTAAGGGGGTTACACCCCCAAACTTTCTGAATTTTATGTTAAGCACCCTGGTCTACTGTAAGTTTGACAATAGATTCACCAATTCAGTGGTTCTCTCAAGACTGTTTTACCTGTACATTTTCTCATTGTGTATCTATCCACCCTTACCAATATTCCTACTTTCTTTCCTGATCATGTAAATTCACAAGGTTCTTATACCTCAAATTGGAAATTTTGAGCACTGGGGAAATTATGGAAACGTTCTCCAAAATTTTGGGGAAAAAGCATATAAAATTTGGATTAGCATTTCATACTCAACAATCCTGCCTGGAAAGATGATTTGAGAACCACAGGTACTGGTTAAATAGATAAAACAGCATCTGTTTCTAGCAAGACGAATTAATCAATCTTCACCAAAATCAATTATCAGAGAAATAAAAACAAATAGCTACTAATAAGGGTGTGTATGTGTACGTGTGTATGTGTGTCTGTGTGTGTAGGAAAAAAAATCATCTCTGCCGCAACTTGCATGAAACTCCAAACAAACTAATGACCGATGAATCCAAATCTGCTGTTTATGTGCTGACTGGAAGTCAATACCTGTAAAACACCTATAAATGGATAGAATTTGAAGGCTTCCCCAGGAGACAGAGCCTACAGGACAATTGGTAGCAGATGACCCTGTCCTGTCTTCAGTGATGGGTCTGCACCTGCGTGCCCAGAAGCAAGGCATCCGTGACATTTTCGGAGGGCAGAGGCAGGCTCGGCCTGGACTGAAGGGGAGCTTCCGACACCTCACCAGCAGCGGGCCGGCTTTCTCAGGCGCCCCCAGAATCCTGGCTTTCCCGACCTCTCTGCAAGGCCTCGGCCTCTGACTGATGGGGGCTCTTTACAGTGCAAGGTCCCTTAATTAAAACATGAACTCTGTTCATTTCACTCCGTCTGATAAGGACCCCCAAAAGACAAGGGGAGTTGACCAGAGAGCAAAGTAGTAAGAGGCTGAATCCCAGGGTCTTGTCTTGAAGGCTTTCCCGTGCCTGCCACGTCAAACAGGACTAACGTCGATCTGGACTCACAGATGCGATCGGCCACCATCAGCGACCAGGCTGCAACTGGGCTTCTAGTCGGAGGCTGGCTCACCCATGGGGCCCCAGCGGGCAGCCCCAGCCTCCCCTTCCGGTTATTTATGAGGTTGTTGGACAGGTTGTACCTGGCATGGAGGGCATGCACCATCGTACAGTACAAACATCACCACCACCACCTGAATGGATGCAACCCATCTTGTACAACGTACTGGACAGTCAAGAGCTTGTACCGTGAGCCGGGCGTTACGTAAGCACCTTAACTACCTTGCTGAGTTCATCCTCACAGCAACCCGGAGTAGGTATCCTTGTACCCACCGCACGAAACCAGGACGCCAAGGCCGGGCCTCACTAAGGTCACATGGGTAGAAAGGGTCAGGCAGGAGCTGAACCAGGCGTGTCCTGCCGGCCTGAGGCGCCATCTTACCTCTGAGCAAGAAGGGGGTGGGGGGTTGTGGGCATTACACAGATTTTATAGATGGAAAACTGAGCCAGAAGGAGCTCATTTACTCATTCATTTAGGAAAAGTTAATTGATTTTCTCTGTGGGCCAGTTACTGTTCCAGAAGCAGGAGACCCTGCAGGGACCAAGACAGCCCTTGCCACCTCGCTGGGTTGCCAACATGGGGTGGGGTGGGGGAGGGAGAAAGGAGGGGAGCAGACGGACAAGCCAGCATCCGTCACTCCACGGTGATGAGAGGAGGAAAACACCAGATGGGAAGGGTGAGGGCCGTGGGAGGGCAGTGCGTGTCCCCTGCTGCCCTACGGCATCCCAGAAGGATTCCCGGAGGAAGTGATATTTGGGTTGAGATCGAAAGGAGGAGCCACACAGGGACGTCCCCGGCGGTCCGGTGGTTAGGACTCCAGGCTTTCACTGCTGTGGGCCCGGGCTTGATCCCCGGTGGGGGAACTAAGATCCTGCATGTCATGTGGCACAGCCAAAATTAAAAATAAAAATAAAATAACATTAAGGAGGAGCCACATTAAACCAGAATCTCTCAGTTCCCTTCCCCTCTCTCTACCAAATTCTTCTCAAAAACAGCAGGGCTTTTTTGTTCTTTTCTTTGTTTTTTTTCAAATATTTCTCATTTCTGATGTTTTTCTAGACTACTCACATGCCACCCAGGGCCGCTTGGTGTCTTCTTGTTTTCTGATTGGAATCTTTTTTCCCACTGGCTGGGCTGTGGGAAGCCCAGGAAGTTGAGGGGAGGCCGTGCTTTGGGCTGGTGACCAGCCGGACGGGAGCCCTCTGGCCACCTCCCTGGGGGCCACACCCCACGCTGCCTGTGTGCCCTGGGGAACACGGGACCCAGCTATCGGAAGCAGACATGATTTCTGTGGTTATTGTTTTCATTACATTCAAAATGTGAGAAATAATTTTTAAAACAGAATTTGGTAAAGTGGGACTAACAACGATCGCTAACATGTGTATTTATTTATTCATATTTCAAATTTTCATTATATACTACTTGATATTTTAGAAGATAGTACCTTCTTGCTAAGAAATGCCATTCAAGGCAGGGTTCATCCCGTCTGTGATCGCCTACCGAGGGGCAGCGTTGCTGGACTGTACGCGTCCATGGAGAAAAGTGGTAGGAAAATCAGACCACAGAAAGGTGGGCACTGCTTTGGTTTCATTTTGTTTGTAAATTAGACTCAAGATTGGATTTTTATGTCTCTAAGACCAAAACTAATGTCTCTGTCCTCCGGTCACCACATCAAGACCCAGAATGAAAACACAGTTCAGTACACACGGATGTGCTTTCATGCTTAGTTATAAATGGCGGCCGCTGCTTCCAGGCAGCCCTCCTGGATGCATTAGGACTTTCACCGCACAGTCTGCTGGCACGCAGCCAGGAGGGTACTGTGCTGTGGCCGCCCCTGCCCACGCCCCCCCAACCCCAGATCTAAGACAGAGCCTCCCTGTGCAGCTTCCAGACCAAGACGACACTGACCACACCGCCAGCTCTGCCCTCTGGGTCCACATCTGCAAACTGGCCGCTCCTCTCCAGCAGTCTGCTCAAGGTAGCACCAAACAGAGAAAAGCAAACACAGAAGCAAGATGTCAGGCTCGGCACGCCTTGAACACACAGTGCTGTTATTAGGACGCCTTAATATTTTTCCTCGCTGGAAGCCGCTGGCTCATACCATCCTGAAAGAAGCAACAGCAGACGACGGGGTGTCGGGGGGGGGAAGAAAGCATTTCCCGACCCCATGCAGTGTGCATTCATGTGTGGACAGTTATACGGATTCTGTGTGAAGCATGTTGAATCCACCCATTATCATGGCCCAAGAAACCACGCTTTCCTTTTATTCCTCTAGAGCAACAGTAATAACACCTGGCACAAACTGGGCCTAAACCGGGGAAGTCTGGGGCTGAAGGAGAGCGCATGGCTGGAGAGGTGCCTCCCAGAAGGGGGTGAGGATTCAGTTCTCCCGCCTGTCCCCCCGCCTGGGAGGGCTGCTCACTGCTGTGGACACGAGAGCACTCACGAGCCCCTGAGCCTGCTTTCTGGTCTGCAACACCAGTGACTCAGAGAGGGACAAAGGGACACACGTGCAGGAGATGCTTGCCCGGTGCCTGTAACACCATCGGCCTCACTAGCTGCCGCCTCCCTCTCAATGCTAATAACAGACACAATATTTGTCACCAGGCTGTGCCTTCCCTCCCTTGCCTGCATCCTGGGTGGACTGGGAAGATGGGGACAGAGGCCAGGAGGCCGCGGTCTCATGGGGAAGTCCCTTCAGAAGGCCGGGACCCAAGGGTTACCCTTGGGGCCACAGTTTCGGACCCCACAGGGACGGTGACAAGGACATGTCCCTCCGCAGTGGCAGCTGCAGGCCCCACACGCTCTCACCTGGTGCTCACAGCAGCTCTAGAGAACGCGGAGTAACGGTTGTCGTCACCGGTTCATTTGTGAGGACACAGACCCTAGAGCTGGTGAGATAAGTGCCCAGTGTCACAGCTCCCAGTGGTGGCCCTAGGCTAGGCCCCAGGGCTTCATCCTCTCTTTCTGCGTTGCTTCTCCTGGTGAGGCCAGAACAGCTGAAGCAAAGTACAGGGCGACCGCCTGCCCCGCGGGCGAGCTCCGGCGAGGTGGGCGCACAGCAAGGCTTGGGGGCGCCAGCAGTGGGGGGCAAGTCGGGCTCCCTCAGCATGGGTGCCCCTCACACTGGGATGAGACAGATGCCTGAACGCCCTGCCTGCCGTCTGCCTCTGTACACACGATACAGCAAACACCGAGGCAGAAACAAACACAGCCTTTTATCCCTCCTGGGGAACAGCTGTTTGACAAATTGCTTTCCTTGGGAAAGTACTCAGGCTTATGGGAGGACACACAATAATTAGAAGATGCGGTACCTGCCTTTGAGGCTCTTACAGAGCTCAAACAGCTAAAGAATGTAAGTGGAAGAAGGGCAATTTCAGCCCCAGCTTAGGAGGAGCTGATGAGTGAAGGGAATGCATCCTGGAAGGCTTCCTGGAAGGGGTGATGGATTTGTGGGCAAGAAGGGGAGGTAAAGGCAGTGAGTCAACCCAGTCTCAGAGGAGGGACTTCACCTGTCATCCAAAGGCAAGTGGAGCAGTAAAGGAAGCTAGCAAATGTTTTAGCCAGAAGAATCGACAAAACGTGCTTTGGTTTGCACAGATGCCCTCTGAAGGCCCACTGTGATGCCGGGAGCAGTTTCTCCTAATTGCTGAGCCGGGTCTTGGGTAGAGGAGGGGAGAAGCATCTCCTTGCGTCTCTGAACACGCAGAGCAGAGCCATGCAGAGCGGAGGTGGGCAGCTTCGGAATTGCTGCCTGTGTTGGTTCCCCCCAACTGGAGCCAAGGCCAGGGGTCCTGGGCCCCTCCCTTGGGCTGGGGCCTCAGGCTCACACGACCTCTGGTGTTTTACAGGCACCTTTGCTGGATGCTCAGTGGGGATATGGTCAAGCCTGTCATCCCTGCAGCCCAGGAGCTGCAGGCCCCGAAGGGCTGCCAGGAGCTTCCTACAAGGGTGGTGGCCTTTGCTGCAGTATCTGGGTGCAGAAGTAAGCAGTCCTGCTAACCTTGGCTCTGAGTTTGGCTGCAAACTCATCAACTATGCAAGGACCTTTTTTTCCCCAGATGGGTTGTCCTTAGTCATCTGCGCTTCTAAGAATCTGAAATCTTCACATTTCCACGTACACAATATGGGAAAATGTGAGCAAAATAAAGGAACAATGAGGCATATGAAGGTTTTTGAAAACCTGGTCTTGCATCTTTTTAAATTTGAAATTTTGCAGTTCTTATTCGTTAGAAAAGTGAACAGGGTGTCTCCCAAGTGCACAGATTAAATATTACAAAGTGCTCCCAGGAGCTGGGGCCTTGGCTTCTAAGAGAGCGTTGGTGTCACATTGGTACCCGCCATGGAGCTCCCCACTTCTCTGCTTGTGTGCAGGAAATGGATCAGCGGACTGAAGAGGAGACCTTGACCGTCCATGATTCAATCATGTCTTGCTGCGTTTCTGTAATTATTGGAGTTGGTTTAATCCAAAGAAAGAGAATATTCTGAAGACATTCAGCCAAATTCTTATGGACAGGACAGCCGGCCAAGGGAGGCTCTGATCTCCTGGGAGCTGTCACTTGCGGGAGGGACAGGAGCTGCGTTTGCATTTCCGAGGCCAGACCACACTTTTCCCATATATTGCCATTTCCCCAACTATTTGCCCTGATTAAAGGAGGGTAGAAAATTACTTACGCCCCTGAATTGCAACAACAAAGGCTGGGTTTCTCTTTTCAATCAAAACGGCACGGCTGCCTGATTCAAATGCTAATAGCGGGGGTCTGAATTGGCCACTAAAAGAGGGAGACACTTTTCTCTGCAAATGACCAGAAAGTCACTCCATTGCCCAAGAATCTGCAGGATCCTTCCAGCTGGACGTCTGTGAAATTGCTTCACGGGAAACCTCCCGGAGATGGTCTCAGGCTGCAGCCTGCGTGGGGTACAGCTTCTGGGGAAGGGAAGAGGACCTTCAATTTGAGCAAAGCTCTGACCCAAGGAACGGGGTCTCTGCGGAAACGCCCCTTCTCCCTGTTGCACATCCAGGAAGAGGTGAACACCTCTGGAGCAGCTTTGGAATTCTTTGCTGGAAAAGGTGGCAGTTTGAGGGTTGGCTGCCATCATCCTAATTCATCCTGATTCCCAGGTGGCCTCGATCCCACTGGCTTTAAGGAGAAAAGGAGGTGTCTCCTCAGCTGCTACGGCCGCATCCCCCCAGGCCCTCCCACCAGGCAGCCCGGTGCTCTGCTTTCTTGCGGGGGTAGCTGGAGACAGCCGGGCTTCGGCCGATGATCCAGGTTCCAGCCCTGCCGCTTGCTCGGGCCGTGACCAGGCTCTGCCCTGTGTGCCCCTTGCACGCTGCGTCCTCAGGAGTGCGGTCTTAGGGCAGAGGGGGACCAGCGCCTACCTCCCCACTCAGGTGAGGGGCTGTGCCCACACACGCATGGGGACCCGGGCCAGACTGACTGCAGCTCCACGCTAGCCCGGCCCTGACCAGGTCGGCTAGCGCTCCCGCCCGAGTGCCCTTCCACGTCACAGCCGCTCCTGCGACACCAGACGCCGCGCCACGTGTGGGCGCCTGCGCTGTGGGACTCGGGGACCCGGCAGGCGAGGCATCGGGGGGATGACACAGAGGTTTTCAAAACTTCTCAGTCTCTACGCCTCGCTGCCATTATCACAGTATGTGTCTTTTCAACGTTTGCTTTTTCACCTTACCCACCAATCACGCAGTCGTGCACATGTAGACTTTGCACCCACCCCGTGCCCAGCTGGGGCGCCTTGCTCGCCGAGGGCTACACCCTCGAGCCCCTGGTGCATTGGCTGGACTCGGCTCTATTCTGGAATCTTGCGTGTTGGTGGGAGCAACGCTGATTTTAGATCTGCATGAGTTAAGAGGCTTTAACAATTTGCAGTCCCAAGGGAGCTGTTACATGATCCTCCAAGATAGCCATCCCTTTCTCTCCTCTCTACCCTCCCCCGCTACAGTCCAGGCAACCTCAAAGGACAGGGGTTACTTCTGTTTACTTTTCAGATTTACACTATGCTGGTTACTTTCTTATGGATTATTTATGACGCTTCTTTTACTGGGAAATAGTACTGAAACCATATTGTGGAGTGACAGTTCTTTCATATACCTGTGAAAACACCATGAATATGACTGTGCAAAAGGTATTCAGGATAGGCATTCATGCATGTGTTAGAAAGGGACTTACCTCCTGGAGAACTGCATGTTAGCAAGGGAAGTAGAATACATCTGACGTAAGTGACCAAGATACCTTTTTCTTCGAGAATCCTTCTCATCTGATTTACAGATAGTCTTGTTCTGAAAGAAATGTTTTATTTTTATTTTTTATGTTCATGTCTTACCTCCAAGGCCAGACTTTAAGACTGTCTAAAAGGGCACTTATCCCTCTTTATATTTCTAATGCACAGATTCACGTGTTACACACAGTCAGTGTGCCCTGCATTGTTGTGATAGGGAAGGACCCTTGTCTTCTATTACAAGTTAATCACTAAAGGGATATTGCCAATAAGCTTAAATCATACATAATGGCCCATCTTTGGGAACCCTGCCTTGCAGGTCATGAGCATTAAGCTAAAATACCTTGTTTAGCTCACAGGAAACATTATGACCAGGCCCATCTGTGAATGACTGCAGGAAGGAAGAAATTAACACATTCCCTCCTGAGGTGGACCAGAACCAGGAAGTGTTTGACTTTACTCCCTCCCCTTTTAGTATAAAAGAAGCCTGAATTCTAACTCAGGCAACATGGTTCTTTGGGACACGAGTCCACCACCTTCTCCGTCTGCTGGCTTCCTGAATAAAGTCGCTGTTCCTTGTCCCAACAGCTCGGCTCTCGATTTATTGGCCTGTCGTGCAGAGCAGTACAGCTTGGACTCAGTAACATTGTTTCTTACGATGAGTAAACCCAGTAGTTATTCTCCATACTTTACATTTATAACGCTTTTGGATGCATGTCAAAATATTCTTGGTATGCTATGAATACTTAGACATCTCTGCCTTGGCCTTCCAGTATAAATTAGTTGACAAGATAACACTGATGCCATTGGACAGCAAAAACATCTGACAGACAGCTAGATCCCCAGGCTAAGTTTGGTACAAACAAAAAGATATTATTTAGCATAGTGTAATTAAGGGTGGTATCAAGTGCAGTATTTGAGACAATATTTTAAAAATCCAAAACTAGTGATGTAAATTACATCACTGTAAATGTAGAAGATGAGGAGAAATTTAAAAAAACAACATAGAAATCGCTGGAAAGCTAAAGTAATCCCATGTGGTAGAATTTCAGGTTAGAGAAAATTCCAAACAGATGAAAATAAACCTACAAGAAACAAGTAGGACCAGGAAGGCAGAAGAATGGAAGGACTGAGAAATCAATGGCAGAGTGCTGCATTTTCAAACCCTAAGACCTTGGTGAGGAAACTTCATGGCTAACTCAGAACTCATTCTCATTCAGTGCTCCAAGGAAGGAGCTCTGTGATCATGAAACATCCTTTAATTTCATGTCTGCCAGATCGAATCAGCACCGGTGGTCACAGCCAGGTGCATTGATTCAGGATTTCTCAAGTTTGTCTAATCGTCACAGGCATTCACTGAGAAGCTTGATAACAATATAGATTCCTGGGTCCCAACACAGACCAACTAAATCAGAGTCTTCAGGCAAAGGCCTAGAACTACACATTCTACCAGGGGCCCCCAGTGACCATTGTGATCCAGCACATTTGGGGGACACTCGTTCAGCCAAGGATGACTCAGGAAGAGAAACCGGAAATAAGGAAAGAGATGGGTACATTTTTCAGACAGCCCCAGAGCATGTGCATATGACCTACCATTATAGTCTTTGCTTAAAGAATCAGATTTAAAGCTAGACTATACTAGCAATAGGACAAGTTCGTTTTACACATGAAAGGCATTAGTAAGTGTGTGTGTGTGTGTGTGTGTTTCCAGTTTACTTGTCCCACTGGGGTGGTGGTATCTGGTCCCTAGATTTCTAGACATGTATATTCATGGCATTTTACAGTCTGAATGAGTCTCTAAGAAGATCATCTTCTCAAACTCCCTCATTTGACAGACAAGAGATGCACCTGTGTGCTTGTAAGTTTGCACATCTGTGCATATAACAGTACATATTATGGGTGTGGGTCTTTGACCCTTTTCTGAGTTTAGGGGAATTCTGGAGGCTACACCCTTAACCTATAGCCTGTAAATGAATTAAACAGAGTCCAATGCTAGCTTTCATAATCCATGACAGTAAGCCTTTGGAAGAAAGTTTGTTCATTAAATTCCACAAGTTTCAAGAATTCACATGCACCCTAAGAAGCTCAAATATGGCTCAGGTTACCCTAACGTGACCTCAACATGCCTTTGGGAAACTGAGCCAATGTATCTGGCTTTGAGTCTGAGGCTCCAGATCAGTAAAGATAGCCCCCCGTAGGAACATCTATAGGACGGGAACGTTTGCTCAGCCCTCAGCCAGGCTTTGTGGGTATTCTCATGATAAAGAAAAGCATTTGTCTGTGACCTTCCTTTTCTTCTTCTCCACTACCGCCTCAGGCCTTCTCTCAGGCTGAACCAGCTGAATCCACATGGGGCCCAGTGTGGAAGGAGGCGGACGGGGAGGGAGGGCGGCGGGGAAGTGTGGAGGGGTCCAGCAGAGAGTGAAGGAAACACACGCACACAACTCACCTTCTCTGGGCCTCGGGGTCACTTGTCTGCAGTTTCTTGCTGTTCACACTTTTCCCTCCACTCCATAAGCCGAGAAAGAAGGCCCTTAGAGGGAAACGTGAGATATCTTTTTACAAATATCCTTCAATGCCGCAGTTTATTAACACTGTCAGCCGAGCTGTGTCCTTCCAATTTCCACCACAATGTACAAAGTGGGAAACTTGCCTCACCGTTTTGTACCGGGCCAAGGGGCAAGGTCCCCTGTAATTTAAGGCTAAGATTCCAAATGCAGCCCAGTGTGGCCAAGACCCAAATTTCAGTAATAACTTCTCATCCCCAGTTTTAAGATGTGTGCATCTTCTCTCTGGCTTGATGGTGCCAGAGCCTATCTTTCTGAATTATGATGATGGCACCGCGTCTTATGCAGAATGACAGCGGCTGTGTTTGCTCTCTTGTTCTCTGGTTAAGTATGAATGCAGTGTATCAGATCTATAACAGTACTGACGATTTCCTGCTTATTTGTTTTGGTTCCTCTCATTGCTGGTTCTACAAGCATTCTGAGCACCAGGTGCAGGTGCTTCACGGCCATCTGCCCGGTGTCAGTGTGGAGTCACTGCCAGGCCCGGCGGGTGGCCAGGACTCTCGCTTGGTGGGCTCACTGCTGGCAGCCCACCCAACACCTGTCACCCATTTTCTTCCTTACTAAGAGTACCCTGGTATTGCTCTGGGGTACAAGGTACCCAGATGAAGAAAACTTCATAGTACACGAGATGCTCAGTGAAACTAGTTAGTTGTGATCCTCTTGTGCTAACCCGCTGTGCCTGGGACTCAGGACCAGGTCACCTGTCTGGTTTTACTCAGTCCCTTCCCTCTCAAACTGGCCCAAATTCCTGGAGCCAAATGTATGCTCTGTCTAACCTCGGGATCAGTGTATTTGCCAGAAAGCATCTAGTCTCTCCCACCCCAGTAGGCCTATCCTTCCAGTCCTCCAGGCAAAACAAATGTAAAGGTTTTCAAATATTTTATTTCCTTGTTTTAGTCTAGAATTTTTTGTATCTCAGAGTTTGTAAACATTCTCAAATATGTCTAGATATTGCAATCTAGATCTTAGGTCACTTAACGTGCTTTCCCTTTATGACCTGTATTCATTTTCTCAACCCATTTTGAAATTTTGCCTGCACTGAAGGGATCAAATCAGTCACCTCCATTTCCAGAAACGTGCTCTTGTTCACAAATGTTTCATGGGCTTACCCACTTTAATCAGAGTACCATCCAATCCGCTGCCATATCTGTATAAGAGCTTAGTTGGATTTCTTCCAGTCTTCAGCCGCAGAGAACTTATTGGCCTACGGCTTCTGTCTCAAATGATTTCTAATTCATAACAAGCTTGTCAACTGGTTTATGAAGAGGATGTTTTCCCACAGGTTCTGCACATCTTAAACAATATCACTGGACCGTCCAAGGGAATCAAAAATGCCAAATTCTGTTGAACTGTTTTCTGTGCTTGGAAACAATACTGACTACTGATTATACTTGCAGTTAGCATTGTAGTTTTGTTTTCATTCTATCTTTACTAGTAATGCTAATATACTGAAGAAAAATAGAACGAAGGCTATTTTTATCTTGGAATCTATGATATCCCCAGGTAAAATTGAGAGGGAATTATCTTTTTAACTCTAAGGTTTTTCTAACTGTTTATTTTGAAACAATTTCAAACTTATACAAGGGTACAAGAATCGTACAATGAACTCCCATAAGTCCTTCAGCTAGATGTATCAATTGTAAACATACTTCATTTTGTGTCACATAAAATGCATGTTTTATGTCTCCCTTTCTCTCTCTTTACATATGTTTTTATATGTAAACATGTATGTACATATACATATAATTATATTATTATTAGTTCACCATTTAAGAGAAAGTTACAGACATAATGACCGTTTACTCCTAAATATTTCATCATATATTTCCCAATAAAAATGTCATTCTCTTATATAACCTCAGTAAAGTGACCAAATTTAAGAACTGAATATTGCTATAATGCTATTATCTAATTTACATCCTAAATTTCACCAATTGCTCCAATACACTGATAAAGTTATAATGTTTTAAGGACATGTAGAAATTTAGTCAACATAGACAAGCGGATGTTAACTTGCTTTTGAAAATGAAACTATTCAATATATTATAAAGATAAAAAAAATCTATGTGAGAAACAGATTCTGTGGTGAGAAACAGACTCAATCAACAAGAATTATTTAAGTATTCAAAAACCTATTGGAAGGATCACTTTGGCAATACATACACTAAAACTGAAAAAATGCAGAGATTAGCATGGCCCCTGCACAAGATGATACACAAATCCTTGAGATGTTCAATATTTTTTTTCAGAAAGGGAAAGAAATGGTTGAGTGTTATGGACTGAATTATGTTCCCCCCAAGTCCTTATGTTGAAGCCTTAACCCTCAATGTAATATATTTGGAGATAGAGCCTTTAAAATAGTAAGTAAGGTTACATAAGGGTGGGGCCCTAACCCAATAGGACCAGTGCTCTTTTGGGAGGAGGAAGAGACACCAGGGGTGCTCTCACACAAAGGAAGGACCATGTGAGGACCCAGGGAGAGGGAAGCCCTTTGTAAGCCAGGAAGAGATCTCTCACCAGGAACCCAACCATGCTGGTACTTTAATCTTGGACTTCCAGCCTCCAGAACTGTGAGACATAAACTTCTGTGGTTTAAGCCACCCCACCTGTGGAATTTTGCTATGGCAACTCTAGCAGTTTAATTCACTGGGTAAAAATAGAGGTAAAAATCATAGACTATCCTTCTCATGAGATTCTTAAATTAGATTTGATGGTTGAAGCAAACATTATAACACTTAACACTATCTGATGTAGTGCTCCATGTGTATAGAGGAAATACTTAAGACAATTTTATTTAAAAAGTAGAAAAGGGTTAAAGGTACCCAAATGGGAGTAAACATTCAATACTTCACTCAAAGTAGTAAGATGTTGATGTAAGGAGGCTGTGATGAGTTACTTATATATGTTGTAATATCTAGAACAACCACTAAGGAAGCTATATAGAATGATATGATCAAAAACATTATAAATAAATAAAAATGCTATTCTAAAATATGCTGAGGTAATCCACAAGAAAGCAAGAAAAGAGAAACAGAGGAATGAGAAACAGAAGAAACAAAACAAAAATTGAAATGCCAGACATAAGCCCTAAGTTTCAATAATTGCTCTCAATGTAAAGGGTCTAAATACACCAATTAGACAACAGAGGGTGGCAGAATGGATAGAAACACACAACCCAAATATACACTGTCTTCACAAAACTCACTTCAAATTTAAGTACAAAAGTAGTTTGAAAGTAAAAGGGTGAAAAAAGATATATAATGCAAAATCAAAAAAGGAATGGCTACATTATATCAGATTAAGTAGACTTCAGAGCAAAGGAAATCACTAGGGACAAAGAGAGACATTGCACAATGAGTAAAGAATCAATTCACCAAAAAGATATAGCAATCCTAAATACGTATGCACCAAACAACAGAACTTCAAAAACATGAAGAGAACACTGAAAGAACTTAAAGAAGAAAAGGAGAAATCCACATTTACAGTTAGGGGCTTCATGACCCCTCTGTTAGCAATTGATAGAACCTCTAAACAGAAAACCAGCAAGAATACAGAAGAACTGAGCAATGTCATAAAACAACATCACCCAAGGACAGCAGAATGCACATTCCTCTTAAGCACCCATGGAACATTCACCAAGACAGACCATATCCTGGATAATTTTTTTTTAATTTAGCAAATTAAAAAAAACCTGAAATCATACAGAGTTTGTTCTCTGATCATAATGGAATCATAGTAGAAATCAATGACAGATGGAGTCATGCTAGAAATTGATGACAGAAAGACAAAAGGAAAATCTTCAAACATGGAGAGTAGCCAACACTCCTAAATAATCCATGGGTCCAAGAGGAAGTCTAAAAAGAAATTTTAAAATAAATTGAATGAGTGAAAATGAAAGCACAACATATCAAAATTTGCGAGATGCAGCTAAGAGGGAAATTTATAGATCTAAATGCACACATAGAAAGGAAAAATCTCAAAATGATATTCTAAGTTCTTACGTCAGAAAACTAGAAAAAGAAAAGCAAAAGAAACCCAAAGCAAGCAGAAGGAAGGCAATAATGAAGATAATAGTGTAACTCAATAAAATTGAAAATAGGAAAACAATAGAAAAAACATCAACGAAACAAAAGGTAGCTCTTTAAGAAAACTCAATAAAATCTGTAAACCTCTAGCAATACTGACAAAAATAAAAAGACATAAATCACCGCATCAGGAATGAAACAGGAAATATCATCACAGATCCTTCAGCCATCAAAATGATAGTAAGGGAATACTGTAAAATTTATATGCATAAATTTGACAACGTAGAAGAAATGGATCATTTCTCAAAACCCACAAAGTACCAAAACTCAGCCAAGATGAGAAAGATAACCTTAGAAGTCTCAAAACCATTAAAGAAATCGAATTTATAAATCCCCAGACCCAGATAGTGTCACAAGATTATTTTATCTAACATTTAAGTGAGAATTAACACAAAATTTTATACGATCTCTTCCAGAAAATAGATGAGGAAGGAATGTTTGCCAACTCATTTTATGAGGTTAATATTACCCTGACAGCAAAAGGAGAGAAAGACAGCCTCCCTCCAAAAACATGTACAGAGCAATCTCTCTCATGAACATAGACTCAAAAATTCTCGACAGGGGCTTCCCTGGTGGCGTAGTGGTTGAGAGTCCGCCTGCCGACGCAGGTGACACGGGTTCATGCCCCAGTCCGGGAAGGTCCCACATGCCGCGGAGCGGCTGGGCCCGTGAGCCACGGCCGCTGAGCCTGCGCGTCTGGAGCCTGTGCTCCACAACGGGAGAGGCCACAACAGTGAGAGGCTCGCGTACCGCAAAAAAAAAAAACAAAAACATACAACTAACTTCATGCTTAATGGTGAGAAACTAGATACTTTCCCCCTAAGAACGGGAAAAAGGCAAGCATTTCCCCTCTCACCACTCCTAGCCAACACTGTATTGGAACACTGTATTCTAGCTAATGCATTAAGGAAAGAAAAGGTATATAGGTTGAGAAGGAAGAAATAAATGTCTTTGTTCATGCATAACCTGACTGTCTATGTAAAAAAATCCCAAGAATTGAGCCCCAAAAATGCCTCGAATTAGGTGATTATACCATGGCTATAGGATACAAGGTTAATATATAAAATTCAGCTTTCTGATATACCAGCAGTGAACAAATGGAATTTAAAGTTAAAAACACAATACATGAGCACTGAAAAAAGTACTTAGGGATAAATCTAACAAAATATGTACAAGATCTATATGAGGGAAACTACAAAACTGAGAAACTGAAGATTTAAATAAATGGAGAGATATTTCACATTCATGGATAGGAAGACTCAATACCACTAACACATCAGTTCTTCCCAACTTGATCTATAGGTTCAATACAAAATCCCAATCAAAACCCTACCAAGCTATTTTGTGATTATCAACAAAGTGATTCTAAAGTCTATAGGAAAATGCAAAGGACCCAGAGTAGCCAACACAATAGTGAAGGAGAAAAAGAAAGTCAGAGGGCTGACCATACTCAACTTCCAGATTTACTGTAAAGCTACAAAAGTTAAGACAATGGGGTATTGGCGAATGAACAGACAAATGGATCAGTGAACTGGAGTAAAGAGCAGGACACAGACCCACTCAGACCCACGCAACGGATCATTGACAAAGGAGCAAAGGCTGTTCAACAGATAAAGAGCAGTCTTTTCAAGAAATCATGCTAGGGCTTCCTTGGTGGCGCAGTGGTTAAGAATCTGCCTGCCAATGCAGGGGACACGGCTTTGAACCCTGGTCCGGGAAGATCCCACATGCAACGGAGCAACTAAACCCGCACGCCACAACTACTGAGCCTGCACTCTAGAGCCCGTGAGCCACAGCTACTGAGCCCACGTGCTGCAACTACTGAAGCCCACGATCCTAGAGCCTGTGCTCTGCAACAAGAGAAGCCACCACAATGAGAAGCCCGTGCACCAAAACGAAGAGTAGCCCCCGCTCGCCGCAACTAGAGAAAGCCCGCGCGTAGCAACCAAGACCCAACACAGCCAAAAATAAAATTAATTAATTATTTTTTTTAAAAAAAGAAAGAAATCATGCTGGAACAACTGAACATCCATGTGGGGAGAAAAATGTAGATTCAGACCTCAAACCTTTCATAAAAATTCAACTCAAAATGGATCAGAGACCTAAAAGTGAAAGGCAAAACTGTAAAACTTCTAGAAGAGAACGTAGGAGAAAATCTAGGTGACCTTGCTCTGGAAATGAGTTTTTGAGATACTACACTAAAAGCAGCACAATCCATGAAAGAAAAAATTGATAAGCTGGACTTCATTAAAATTAAAAACTTCTGCTCTGTGAAAGACACTGTTACGAGACTGAACAGACAAGTCAGAGGCTGGGAAGACATACTTGCAGAAACATATCTGAGCGTTTGTATTGCAAATATATGAAGAACACTTGAAACTCAACAATAAGAAAACAATACAATTTAAAAATGGGCCAAAGATCTTAAAAGACAACTCACCAAGGAAGATATACAGGTGGCAGATAAGCATATGAAAGGATGTTCCACATCATATGTCGTCAGGGAAATGCAAAGTAAAACAACAATGAGATACCACTACACACCTGTGAGAATGGCCAGGGTCTGGAACACTGACAATTCCAGATGCTGACCAGGATCCTTTCACTGCTGATGGAGTGCAGAATGGTACAGCCACTTTGGAAGACAGTTTCAGCTTCTTATGAACCTGAACATACTCTTACCGTATGATTTAGCAACCATACTCCTTGGTATTTACTCAAAAGATTTGAAAACATATGTCCACACAAAGACCTGCACACAGATGTTTATAGCAGCCAAAACTCGGACGCAACCAAGATGCCCTTCAGTAGGTGAATGGATAAATAAAGTGTGGTCCATCCAGATCATGGAATATGATTCAGCGCTAAAAGAAATCAGCTATCAAGCCTTGAAAAGACATGAAGGAACCTTAAATGCTTATTACGAAGTGAAAGAAGCCAATCTGAAAAGGCCACATACTGTATGATTTCAACTATAAGACAGGAGGAAAAAGGAAAAACAATGGAGACAGTAAAATGATTATTAGTTGCCTGGGGCTGAGCAGTGGGAGGGATGAATAGGCAGAACACAGGGGATTTTTAGGGCAGTGAAAATACTCTGTATGACACTCAAGTGGTAGATACAGGACATTACACGTTTGTCAAGACTCATAGAATATACATCACCAAGAGTGAACCCCGATGCAAACTATGGACTTCAGTTAAAAATAATAAAATGTGGGCTTCCCTGGTGGTGCAGTGGTTGAGAGTCCGCCTGCCGGTGCAGGGGACGCGGGTTCGTGCCCCGGTCCGGGAAGATCCCACGTGCCGCGGAGCGGCTGGGCCCGTGAGCCATGGCCGCTGAGCCTGCGCGTCCGGAGCCTGTGCTCCGTGACGGGAGAGACCACAACAGTGAGAGGCCCGCGTACCGCAAAAAATAATAACAAAATGTGATAATTTTATCTTCGCTTTGAAGGATCTTGGTTAGACTTTTCTTTTTAACTCTAAAAGGTAGCAATCTAGCAGTCATTTGTTATCACAGAAAAGGTCAGCAAACTTCGAACACTTTCCCTGTGTAGGAGGAAGGTATATAATTCATCAAACATTGAAATATCCCAAGTGCTCCTCTGTGAGGTACGAGAGTGCCACTGCCAGGGCCCATGTCATGACACGTGCCATTATAACAATCCTGACATATTTTATGTTTTATTTTTATAATCATATTAATGATATCCTACTTTTCTTTGCCCATTTCTGGATTCCACTCATTCTGCGTGAGCTTACCTAGGAATGATGCAATGAATTAATTTCACGTATGATGCTGTATCTATAACCTTGCCCCCGAGTCATTCTCTGTAATTCCTGTCAAAGCTGTCACTATATCAGCAATTGCATTTTCACTGATTTTCCATAATTTTTAAATTAAGAAGTTATTTACTCTTAAGGATATATCTTTACTGTATACACCCATGGGTGCTATTCAAAGTGTTTAAAAACGGTATTGCACAGATACCTAAGAGTTCGACCAGAAGCTGACTGTCCCTGGGGTTCAGCTGCTGGACTGTGGCCTGAATGGGGGACGTGGGAAATATTTCCTGGGAGCAGAGGCTGTTCACCAACCTGCAGAGAAGTATTTCAACGTGGTGTCGCCTCCAAGAGCCCACCAGTACATTCAGACTGACCGTCCAGGCACTGGGTGGCCTCAGGGTACTTCACTTACCGGTATGAATTCTTTTTGGTAAAGAGTTCCTCAAATCCCACTTTTGTCCCCAGAACTGTATAAACTCCAGGTCCCGCAATTCCTGGCCCTGCCCTGGCGCTGTGTGACCCACTGACACACGGGACAGTGAGCTCGGGGTCAGTCTACATATTAAATGGGTTACATTTAATTCCTTTTTTATTTTTAGAAAAAAATTATGGATAGACGTTTTCTCCCTCCCCTAAATGGGAAATTTTGAGCAGGCTATTTTGGAGGGCACTGACTCCCAGGCTTACGTTTCTGAATGATGCTTCCGTTTGCCAGGGAGTTCTTACCTAAAAGGCAACCACGGTGGCTGGTAACCAGGCCTCCCTGGGCCACCGCAGGGGATGCAAATCCGCAAACCCTGAACATGAAGTCACAAACAGTGATTTATTCTGCTCATTCAGTGTTTAACGAACCTGTCATATCTGGGGAAGATGCAAAAGGAATACAAGTGTTCTGCGCTGTTGGGGTTTGCAAGCAGCTAGGAGGAGAAGACAGGGTGAGGAGAACGCCAGGTGGACCCGGCAAAGGGAGGTGCGTGTTTTCAGTGGGCAGCTGGACTGTTGGGGGAAAGGGAAGGTGGGAAACAGTGGAGAGAGTGTGGCTTCGGGTGGTCTTTGATGGGAACGCTTTGAACAGGTGAGGGAGAAAAAAGAAGAGTTAAGTGGTGGGAAAACCCTTAAAGCCTGGAATGTAAATGCCAAAGTCAGAGGGCGGAGGGTGCGACAAAGTTCGGGCCAGTGAGACGAGAGGGTGGCTGCCAACACCCCTCCAGGGATCTGTCCTAGCCCAGCAGGCAACTGGGCGGGACTGGGAGTGGTGGCCCGCCAGTGGAATCTTCCAGTTGGGAGGACGGGTGTGCGGCCTGGGGAAGGACTGTGGAGGATCGAGGCGGGGTGTGGTTCCAGCGGCGCCCCCGGGGAGGGCCCGAGGCAAGGCTAAGAGCTTCCCAACAGCAGAGTGAGACGTGCCCCATCCCCGCCCCAAAGGTTTGCAGACCCTGCAAAAGAGAAACTAAAAGTTCCAGATCTCAGACTAACTGTTGACTCAAATTAACCAGTGAATCACTTAAACTTTTCTTCCTTAAAGTATTTTCTTCCTGCGAAAGGATACAGCTGACGTAGATACGATACGACCGAGGGCCTGGGCCCTTTGGAGCTGGTTTCCTTAATCAGGCCGTGGCAGCAGGCGGGGTGAAGGTGGCCATGGGGGTGGGACGCAATCCGGTCCGGCGGGGCTTCCTGTTGTTCTAGCATTAACATACCTACCCGGGATCAAAGGGAGCCTGGCTTCCCCGCGCTCTCCACAGGGGAGAAAAAAGTCTAATATAATTAAAAATAAGCTGCAATTTGGTATCGTCTGCAACTGTGACGCTTTTTACTGAGGATGAAGGTTTATGGAGAGCAGTTGACTCAGTGCTAGTGTAGGATTACTACTGCCACTCTTCTGTGGAAAACGTACTGTCTTTGTGTCTGCTAAGACATTTTCTCAGGTTCGCTTATATCGAATGATCTAGAAATCATTTGGAAGGTAGATGCCATTTCATTTCCCTCCACATCAAAGGCAGTTGGCGCAAAGCCGCATATGTCGTTTAATAGGTAACATGATCCTGTCTGATTGACACAAAGGACAGGAAAAAGGAAATATATGTGTAAAAGTGCGTCTTACATGTCAGACTCTGTTACAGGCTTTATTACATTTCTCGTCCACTCTGATGAATATTCCATCCACGATTTATTGAGCGTTTGCTGAGACCTGTGCCAGCCGTGGTGGGCCCACTGGCGAGCGACAAGATTCCTGTCCCCAAGGAGCCCAGAGCTCCTCAGGGGACACAGATGTTATTAACCAAACAGAAATACACCCGCAGCTGCAGCTGGGTAAGCAGAATGGGGACCCCGCCCGAGAACCTAGAATAGCAGGGGGACGATGGGCAGAGGAAGGGCTCCTCCAGGAACGAGGCCCACCTGCAAAGGATGAGCGTTTTCTAGGGAGGCAGACGGAGGAGGAGGGAGCAGAAGGGAAAAGCGTGCGCAAGGCTCCCCGTGAAGAGCTGTTCCGTCCACCTCGGGGCCCAAAGGCCAGTGAGATGGGAGCTGAGGGCATGGGGCCCACCAAGATCAGGGTTTTCGTCTTTATCTTAGGAGCACTGGGACAGCACTGAAATGTTTGAAGAGGAGGCTGACATGATCCTGGGCGTGTTTTGAAGCCACGATCCTAATGAAAATCCACATCACAAGGACAAGAGTGGATGCAGAGGCCATTGGTCTGGGTGCTGATGACAATGGCCAGGCCCAGCGTGGGATGCGGAGATGGAGAGAAGGCTTGGACCTCAGTGACATTGAAGTCTGGGGTATAAAACACAAGTCTGCGGGTGGACTAAGTATGGGGGCGGGGAAGATAGTGAGGGGAGGGGCAGTCCCCAGGGTTCTGGCTCCATAACAGTCCCTTGGTGTTACCACACTGAACCCTCAGGAGGACCCAGCAGTTCACCCTGTGGGCACAGGACCAGACGGCGGGGCGGGGGGGATGGGGTGAGGGAAGTAACATCCATGCCCCCAGCCCCTGGGGCACTGGGTTCCCCCGCGGCTTCCCAACGCCGTGCTACACCCACTTCACGAGCACCCCGAAATTCCCTGAAACCCCAACCAGATTAGCCCACAGCGCTCTTTGAAATATACTAACAGGCACCAGGGCCACCTGAGCCAAGTGGCAGGACCTCCGTGTGTGACCACGTGGCTCTATCCACCATCAAGGTGACAGTTATCAGGGGTCATCTGTATTTGTTTCCTACTGAAGCCAAGTGTAGTTATAATCAGAGTTTTATAATTTAGTGAACTATTTACATAATCTGGAAAACTATGACTGTGAGAGGGAATTATTTCTAACCAAAAAGAACCGCCGTGCTGACTGCTTTGCGAAGACATGATAACAGTAAAAGACCCCAACGGACTGGGTCAATCGAGAAAACTGTATCAGAGTCTGAAAAGGATTCTGCAGTCAGGTTGGATGCCAGGGGTATTTAAGTAATCACATAACCAGAAATCTAAAACGTAGACAATGCATCGAAGTTGTCGGTGATGCGAGAAAATACACAGGAAACCCATCAGCCGACCCAACCTCAAAGGAAAAGTCCTTGTGGCCCCGTCAAAGCTGTTGAATGAACTATGCACATTTAGCTTTAAACATATTTGCGTTGAATGAGCCAAGAATAAACCAACTTTTAATATTAACTCACTACCAACCAATCCAGATGGCTCTATCGATTATTATATTCAGACCATGACTTTCTAGGTCCCCTCTACTTAATCAACCCAACTTGATGAGTGCTATTTAAAACATGAGTTCTGGGGCTTCCCTGGTGGCGCAGCGGTTGAGAATCTGCCTGCCAAAGCAGGGGACACGGGTTCGAGCCCTGGTCTGGGAAGATCCCACATGCCGCGGAGCAACTAAGCCCATGAGCCACAACTACTGAGCCTGCGCGTCTGGAGCCTGTGCTCTGCAATGGGAGAGGCCGTGACAGTGAGAGGCCTGCGCACCGCAATGAAGAGTGGCCCCCGCTCTCCACAACTGGAGAAAGCCCTCGCACAGAAGCGAAGACCCAACACAGCCAAAAATAAAATAAATAAATTTAAAACATGAGTTCCACATCCATAAAAGTAACCAGGGAGGATTCATTCTATGGGATACTGTAAGGTGCTCTCACAGGAATCAGTCAGACAGAATAGAAAGTATAGACGAAGCCCAAATGTCTTTGAAAGTGTCGTCTGTGGTAAAGATAGCATTCCAAAGAAGTTGGGAAAGATTGGATTATTAAACAAATGGTTTTAAGACAAAGGGCTAAATATTTTGGAAATATAATGTCACATCAAATAAACGTAGAATATGGAATTATAAAACTACTAAAAAATATGAATCATGGGGCTTCCCTGGTGACACACAGGTTGAGAATCCGCCTACCAATGCAGGGGACATGGGTTCGAGCCCTGGTCCGAGAAGATCCCACATGCCGCGCGGAGCAACTTAAGCCCATGTGCCACAAGTCAGTAGTCTAGAGCCTGTGCTCCACAACAAGAGAAGCCACCGCAATGAGAAGCCCTCGCACCGCAACGAAGAGTAGCCCCGATCGCAACTAGAGAAAGACCACACGCAGCAGCAAAGACTCAACGCAGCCCAAAAATAAAATAAATAAAAATTTTAAAAATTAAAAAAAAATGTGAATCATGGCTTTCACGCGTGGCTGCAAGGTGGAATTTCCTGGGTAGCTGGGTGGGTCCCAGGTATCCATATTTCTTCAAGCTCCTCAGAGGAATCCCCGCTGCCGTCAACGTGCAGAACCACGATATAGGTCAGTATTTATATAATATTTGCTTTGGGAAGATATACAGCATAAAGGAAAAAAAAGAAACGTTTAAATTACCTAAGAATTAAAACTATCTGTTGCTTCCATAAGTTTAAAATATAGAAGCATTAAAAAGGAATTGACAGACTTGAAATTTTTGCAACTCTACGGCAGGCACAAGTTTTAATATTCCACGGAAGAGATCGTAGAAATCGAAAAGAAATCAGACCATCAATACACGCATATGTGTGCACCGCCCCAACTGATGACGATGAAAGTGACCTATGAACGTGTATCAGTGAAATAACGAAGTGTGTTCTATCTCACCGGTAACAAAAGAAATGCAAAACTAGCCATTTTTTATTTGCAATATCGAAACGCCTCAGTGTTGGCCGAAGTGTGAAGATTGATGCTCTTCTACTGTCACACAAGGAAGTTTAGGCACCAGTTCCTGTAGACACATCATGCACCTTAACTCAGCAGCACCATTTCCGAACCTTCGCCTCATGGTGCCCTTATGTAATAATTTGTGCACAAAATTTGTCCCCCACTGAGGCTTAGCTTCCTCTGGGAAGCATCCCCTGCACGATGCCCTGCACCCTCCGTACAGCTGTCCGAGCTGCTTCTCCATTCGGGAATTGTTCATTTGCTGGTCTTCTTTTGCAGGCAGTAGGCACCTAGCACACTAGCGTGACGCTTTTTGTCCTCATGTCCCCAGCCTAGGGCACGATTCCTGGATCACAGCAAGTGCTCATCACATGTGTAAGGCATCAATGACTCCGCAGAACTGTTGTGGTAAATAACATAATAGTGATTCAACAAGCTTTCAACGACAAGGGGAGGGTAAGAAGGTTGTGATTGGAGCCCAGCTGCCTGGACCGCCCTGGGTGCTGTTTCTCGGGTTGTACGGTGTCACACACTTACCAGCCAGCCCTGTCCCACAGAACTTTCCCTCCCCACTCTGCCTGGTACAATAGCCACTGGCCACTCAGGGCTGTTGGGCACTTGAGATGTGGCCGGTCGACTGTGGGACTAAATTTTTAACGTTACTTAATTGTATTAAATTTAAACTGTCACCCGTGACTAGTGGCTACGGTATCAGACAGAAGAGGTGGAGACCACTTGCCTTACGTTTTCGGAGTCCCAGGGAGTTAGGGACTGGTTTGAAGTCTAACAGCTACGTTGTAAGTGCTCATCACTGAGCACTTCAGTGATGGAACTGTGAGGATCCATGGATTGGTCTCTAAGTTAATTCCCACCCTACAAAGAAGGATGCAAGTATTTATGTTCCTTCTAATCGTTTTGGAGAAAAAGTAAGAGAACTGTGAGGTTTTTTTGGTTCTCTCTAAACATTATGCTGGCCTGGAAACAGCCTTTTATAATGACCCTAATTTTTATTTTAGAACTGAACATCAAAGAGTCTAAATTTGATCCATTCTCCCTACATTTCATTAGACAGAAAGTTCAGAGCATTGTTAAAATGAATGAAGTGACATCTGGAAATCACAGTGCTACCAAATATAAGGTATGTTATGTAATTTGAAAGGAATCTTTTATGCTTTTCTCATGTGCGTGGTTCAAACTGGAGACTCAAATCCCACAATCCAGCAAGGTCTTCCCAAGATCAGCGCTATGGGATTCACACACACACACCCTCCGGGACGTTCCGTGCTAAACTGTACAAAAGTGACAGAACAATGAAAATCCCAGACTCCTTTTTTAAACAAAGAGAGAAAAATACTGAAAGAGAAGTAGAAAGGAAAAGCATTAAAGGGAAATTAAAATTGAGATGTGAAAAAAGAGGAAAACATAGCGCCAGAGTTTCGATTCCCTTTCTTAGTTCTTCCTTTAAAGGACAAAAGGCCCAATGCAGAGTAAACACGTGGGAAAGATGATGGGGCTCAGTGATGGCTTGTACCCTTTAACCTTAAACTTGAATCCAGAGAGCTCTCTGTATACGTGTGGGTGTGTATTCTCAGTGCATCGTCCTTTAATATACACCTCAGGCAAAACGCCACACTTCTCATCTGCTTCTCACAGACGTCTCTGAAATGAAGGCCACTCAGCTCTGGAATTAAAATGCTGAGAACCACGAAGCCCCTAAGTGTTGGGAGGAAGTGGACCTTTCCTTGTAAAGTTAGCCGATAGCTGCTCTCAACATACCTGGGACACCAATTTAAAAAGGAAAAAGGAAGTGGTCAAAGTCATGCTTTTTTGTAAACTTCAAAGGTTATCTCTCCCTCCCCCTCTTTACATTTTACTGTCTGGTGAGCTGACTTGTCTGCAGCTGTTGGCAGAGACTGTGTTCCGTGGCGTCAAACCTGCCTCCTCACGGCCCATAAAATTACAGCAGGGAACCAGGACCAGCAGGTGTGGGAGGCCGAGGCCAGGATGCCCCCTTAATGATTCCCCTGACACCCCATGCTGAGAAACGGGAGAGGAGCTGGGGAGGACGGAGCTTCCCTGCCTGGGAGCCGTGCCAGCTCAGCTCAGCTCCCCAGCAAGGCTTTTAGCTCCTAAAATAATTCCCAAAATTTCCGTGCTCCATGTGCCGGGGCATGGGGGGAGCCAGAGCCTCATGACCCCCTCAGACCCTTAAGTCCGCGTGGCTTCCCAGCAAAAAGCTTTAGTGTGGCTCACGTCCACCAAAACTCAGGCCACAGAAGGACGGAAGTGGATGGAAGCCAAATTAACTCTGACATTTATATCCCAAGTTTAAAAAATGTCTTAAACAGCATCAAGTACCATAACAAAATGCTTCTAAAATCTACAAGACCAGGTTCTTTTACTTCCTTAAATTGGGAGAGATGAATAAACATCATATGTGTTTTCAAAGATGGCAGATCCCTGCTGGTATTTAATAGTAAGAATGTAAAAATAGAATGTATATATATGTATAACTGAATCACTTTGCTGTACAGCAGAAATTAACACATTGTAAGTCAACTAGACTTAAATTTTTTTTTAAATAGTAAGAATGTAATACATTTGGCCCTCTTCCTTTTCTTTTAGTGATAGAAGAAATTAATAATTATACACTACGTGTCAGTCAATTGTAATCAGACTTTGCAAACCCCTAGCTCTTTATGCCTCATGGCTTAGTGCCAATATTTCTTTTTAAGAAAGGGGGAAAAACAGAAAATAAATTTATTTAAAGCAATCTTAAATTGTTCATATAGTGTTTATTTGACAGATTGAGAAATACACACTTTTTTAAAGAAATGGAGAAGTGGTTGCAGCATTTTTGCAAAAAAAGAAAGGAGAATGGAAAGAAGAAGAACCATCTTGGAGAGAGTCTAGAAGGCCAGTGCAAGGGGTCTGCAGCATTTATTAAGCCCCCACTGTGTGCTGAGTAGTGAGTACTTTGCCACTTTGAGGGGAGGAATGAAGGAAAAAAGAAGCATGAAAGAAATAAGAGAAAGAAAGAGTCCTGGTTTTGCCCTCAGAGACACTACTTTTTAATCAGAGATACCCAACAAATAAACACAATATGGACTTAAACACATTTTAAAAATCAGCGGCCAAGAATTTATCTTATACCTTTAAATTATTTTCACTCTCTAATATTGTGTTTGCACTATACATAACTATTGCTCATAGAGGTGATAAATAGTTTTGATAAATTGTATCTGTTAGGTTCCATACCTTAAATTTTACAGAAAGCTGGTAGGGTTGGGATGGCCCAGGAAAATATTTCTATTAAGGCTGATTATAAAAAAAACCCATCTCTCAGAATTGAAGTCACCCTTTCAGTACTGTAGGATTAGATGAAAATAAGAAATGCTATTATATGGCAAGTATTTTCTGAAAACCTACCATGTATCAGGCATTGGGTTAGGATCTTAGCATATAAGGATAAACATAATAGAGCCTGTGGTTTAGACAGAAGAATGCAATATCATAAAGAAGGTGGCTTTGGTACTTATAGATTCCAAAAGATGCATGACATATTTCAATTCATTCTTCTATAATTTAAGCCCAGAAAGGAGAATCGCCAAGTTAACATACTAGATCAGAGGTCTGCCAGCTATAGCCTGTGGGCCAAGTTTGTGGTTTTTAGATTGTTAAAGAGCTTTTGAAAGAAAGAAAAGAGAGAGAGAGAAAGAAAGAAAGAAAGAAAAAGAAAGAAAGAAAGAAAGAAGGAAGGAAGAAAGGAAGAAAAAGAAAGAGAGAAGGAAAGAAAGAGAGAAAGAAAGAAAGAAAGGTGCCACAGAGATGAACGTGGCCTGCAAAATCTAAGATGACTGCCATCTGTCCTTCCCAGAAAATGTTGGCCTCAATTAGAACATCCAGAAGAAGGGCCACGCTTCTCCAGCTTATCATCTTCCTGTTCCTAGAGTTCTCAGGGTTTCAGATATTTGAGTGCTAATATAGGTTAATTTTAAATTTATCTGAATTCCTGGTTTACCATTGATTATGTCACATTTTTCTTAATGAAGGCATCAGTACATTAAACATTTTAACAGTATTCAAATGCTGTTGATTTCTGAAAGATCTTTCTGGCCACTCCACAATGCTACCTCTTATAACCCAGACATTTTACCTGCTTAAAATAAATACATATATTGAATAATATACATTTTAAAGAGCCATGATATCTAATTGCAGTTAAACCACAAAGATTGTTTCATCTGGGGACAAAACTACTTTTCAGATATAATTGAAGACAAGTCTTTATTTAATCACTAAATTATGTCTGTGCTCCCTAATAAAATACATCGTTTAAGCAAAATCTCAGACATTGTTGATTTCTACCAGGAGTAAACAGTGAGGCCATTTAGATTTCCATGGATAGATTTACATGCTCTCCTTTTCATCACTCTTTTTCAGTTGGTAAACTACTCATATGGTGAAGTTGGAAATTTTAGAATTTCTACTTTATGAAGTTTCTATTACTTTTAAGCATACTTTAATATTTATATACTTGGGAGTGAAGAGGGATTTATATATTTTGCGATATTAAGGCAAAAAAAAATCAGCCTGGATTTCTTTATGCATATGTAGAGCATCTGCATAGAAAGTAAATCAAATTAGAAGAAAGTTTATTTGGGACTTTCCTCGTCTTACTGATGACATGTTTGGTCAATATAAACATAACAAAACGTGTTTTCCTGGAAGTAGGCAGAATAAAAGTTTGATCCTTGATCTAAGTGGAGGATATGGTTAGTTCCTAAAACCAATGACTCCATTTGGCTTATGCCTGTTTGAGGTAATTAATGCCATTTGTACTACCCAGGGCTGCAGCCACATTTCACAGCCGGCCGGACCCAACAGGGACAGGCACTGAGTTATAGATGACAACTTACCTGTGGGACGAGCAGGGTCTGATTAAGTACACGTTGCCTGCCACAATTAGGCAACTGCATGTAAAATTTCCAACTGAAGCTATAAACTAAGGACAAAAAATGTTGTTTTCAAATCTGCATAAAGGCAAGCCATCCTGTCAGCTACAGCTACACGCTTTCCCAGAGTTTATCGTTCAATCCCTCTGCATAGAACATAATGAGACACATTTTTTTGTGGCCCAGAGGATTCTGCCAACTTGGAAGTTCAGGGGAGAAATGCTACAAAATAGACACAAGTCATTATTTAAAGATTATTGGAGTAAATCGGAGGACAAAAGAGGCTTGCCGACTTTCTTAAATGCTCCAAAGAAATTTGAGGAAAAGAAATCTTGAGGAGCATGAACGTGACTCTTCTTATTCAGCAAAACCGCCTAAGTAAGCAGAACGCCGTCCGTATTTGACGGGCAAGCAGCTAACTCCCCTCAGCAGGAAACCAGGCGCCCCTTCAGGCAAGGAGAGCCTGGTGTAGGAAAGCACATGGAAACACTGAAAGGCGGCCTCACCTTTGATTGTCAGCACCCATCTATTACCCATCAGCTAAAGCTTCCCATCCCAGCTCTACCTGTAAAAGAATAAAATTGTGCGTTGGATCGATGTGATATGGGACCATTTCCTACATTTATGAAACAGTTAGAGAAAGTGGCTTGTAGCGTCACCTGAATACTGAGTTTATTCTGACAACAAACTTATAAGCAGAGGTACAATACAGTGTAATGTTCTCTTTCCACTGTTTTCAATTCTTTACTTCACACTCCTATCAGGGCTATTATTTTTTTAACTGAACTCAGTTGGAGAAATAAAAAAAGAAGCAAACACAGTCAATGGGCGGTAAGTCTGTGAGCAGAACTTCGTATGATTTAATTTGTTTAATTGAACTCTTTAATAACCAAGTGGGGTAGGAATTACTGCTCCCATTTTACAGATATGAAAACTGAGATGCAGCAGACAGAAGGGACTTACCCAGGGTATGCAACAGACAACTGGAAGAACCAGGCTCAAAGCCCACGACTGGGGCTTCCCTGGTGGCGCAGTGGTTGGGAGTCCGCCTGCCGATGCAGGGGACACGGGTTCGTGCCGCGGTCCGGGAAGATCCCACATGCCGCGGAGCGGCTGGGCCCGTGAGCCATGGCCGCTGAGCCTGCGCGTCCGGAGCCTGTTGCTCCACAGCGGGAGAGGCCACAACAGTGAGAGGCCCGCGTACCGCAAAAAAAAAAAAAAAAAACAACAGAAAAAAAAAAAAGCCCACGACTGGCTGACTCAGAATACTTCAACAATATTGCACTTTGCAGTTTAAAAACTTTTCCAACAAAGCTAAAAAAGCGAAGTGCTCTTAGGCATAATTGAGAAAATCCTATATGTAGGCAGTAAGTAAGCTTTAAAAGAAGATTTTTCCTACCTCTCTCTTGGCATCCTGATTGAGTAGAAAGAATTTTGAACCTTCTCAGCGGTAGGGATTGTGTCTCAAAAGTTGCTGACCTTGCCCTGAAATGAAGCCACGAATCTACAGGTCCCAATGAAGGGCCCCATGATGTCATCGACGCTGGTGACAACTTGTAAGATGTTGCCACACGTGTTATCATAGATGATCCTCGTAACCCAGTATGGTGGGTCAGGGCTCATTCATTCATTCACACATTCATTCACTCGTTCCTCATACTTTAATATTTATTGTGTCCTACTAATTCTGTACCTGCAACTGTGCTAGAACGTAGATACATAAAGATAAAAAAAAAAGATCTAGTTCAGGCCTAAAAACATTCAGTCTCATACACGGATTAAATAAGAAAACAAGATGAGTGAAAACACTCCAAATTGAATCCACATAACTGAGAATAATTAGTATATTCCCAAAGGAAAATGAAACACTTTAAAAACAGACGCCAGCACTGGTGAGATGATTCTCACCACTTATTTTTTCTTCACTATATATATTAGCCCTTATTCCTTCCATTCTAAAGGCCCACATTTAGGTCTCACAGAGGGTCTCACGTTGCTTATGAAAGAGTATAAAGGCTGATCACTTCTCTCAAGCCATGGCATGTTCTTCATTGCAAAGGAAGAAGAGATTTCCTAAAATGGAATTTTGGACCGAAAGACAAGTTCTTAGAAAAGGAAGGTGACTTCCACAGGCCGTCTTTGAGCGCTAACCATCGTCACAATCACACTTGTCCGAGGCGCCGTGCTGAGTGCTCTCCTGGGGATGAGAGGCTGAGGATAAAACCCCGCGGACTAAGCAGACGAGCTGTGCGCCCACAGGGCCAGCCATGAGGACTCCCACCCCGGGTGCTTCCTGGCAGAGAAGTCCTGGCAGCCCTGAGCAGGAGCTGAAGCAGAAGAAGCGGCCCACCCCATCCAGGCGTCTACAGCCTCCCGTGCGGGCTAAACTGGAGAGGAGAGCGCACGTCATCAGCGGGATCTGTGGGGGAGGGTTTGCGGCGAGGCGTGAGCTTGGCCAAGGGAAACGTCTGGACGGGTGGAGAAGGACAGCATGGGGGACGGGTGGAAGGGACAGAGGGGCCGCGTGGCCAATGCCGGGAAGCCCAGTGACCACATCCACAGCTAAATGTCTTCATGTGTCCAGGCTCATGGTTCAGAGACTGCGTGTAATGAAAGAAAATGAAAAGTATTGCCAAGGAAAAAACAGGTTTTAGAAAATTCCCGAATCTTTTCATTTATTCATCAAGTATTTCTTGAATGCCAGGCACTTTTCTAAGACACTGGGGATTACAGAAAACACTATGTAACAGAGTGAGAAAGATGCTCGAGGGTAGACGGTAGAGAAAAACACTAAGGAAAATAAATAAATGAAACATGTATTATGTTGGATGGTGGTTAAGTGCTGAGAAGGGAAACCAAGGCAGGCGAAGGTGATTTAAATACGGGCAGGGCGTGGAGGCAGTGGGGAAACATCACATGGTTTCCTTGGTGCGGCCTTTTTTTTGCTTTTGCGGTACGCAGGCCTCTCACTGTTGTGGCCTCTCCCGTTGCGGAGCACAGGCTCCGGACGCGCAGGCTCAGCGGCCATGGCTCACGGGCCCAGCCGTGATCGGGGCATGAACCCGTGTCCCCTGCATCGGCAGGCGGACTCCCAACCACTGCGCCACCAGGGAAGCCCGGTGCAGCCTTTTGAGTAAAGACCAGAAGGAAGTGAGGGAGTATGGAGGGGAAGTCTGCGGTAAGTTACTCCAGGAAAATGGAACTTCAGTGCAAAGGCCCTGGGGTAAGAGGACGTCTGCTGTGCTGAGAGAACAGGAGGCCCGTGTGGCCAGGAGCAGACGGCCAACGGGGTGACATGAAGTAGAGGCAGCTTCCTACTGCAGCTCAGAATCATCTTTAGACCTATTTCTGCTCACCTCACACAATGAAGAAATCGATGAAGCACGAACTACAGAAGAAGGAGGAATCCTCCAGGAAGCAGCCCATGTAGGGAGGTGGGTTTCTCTCAGGAACAAACCCTGAAACAATGCGTTTTCTCAGATGCCCTGTAAATGACGGGCGGGGACACCGGGTCTACCTCCTCTGCCCTGACTCAGCCCTGATGAGTCAACAACGAAGAAAAGTGCGTTTGAGGCTGACTGGAGAGCGCTCTAACGTGGGGCTTTGGGGTTGAATGTGAGGTCTAAAGGGGCCGCCATCCTCGCCCTCGTCATCAGCGGAAGTGCCCGCTCTCAGGGGGGCCCTAAAACCAGCAAGAAAAGCCGAGTCTGGTGAACAAAAATGAAGATTTTTTTAGGAACGGACAGACCGCAAGCGCATGTGGCAAAATGGCATCGACTTGAAACCGGAAGTGGAATAAATGGCAGTGTTTACAAGCCAAGGCAAATGTTCAAAGGGAGACTCAGACACAAAGCACAGATGGCGGTGAGAAAGCCAGTGCGTTCTGCCGACGCCCACAAAATGCAGATGCTTTAAGTGCCCTGAAGGCTGTTTATGGCCTGAGCACCCACGACTCACCCCCTCGGGCTCAGGCACCGGGAAGCGGCTCACAGCGTCCACACCTCGTCCTAGAAGGGACAGCATGCAGCCTCTTCTTAGGGAACTTTATTTTTCACGCCAACACCACCTCTATCTTGTAAAAGCCAGTCAGAGTCTCTCCACCTTTTATTTTACAACGTGAAAAAGGAGGAAACTCTTTGCAGCGGGTGATTTGCCTGCTGAAATTGCAAGAAAAACGGGGCAAAAACCCTTTTCTGTCTATTCTAGGGGGTTGTCCACACCCTGGGGGACCCTGGAACTCCAAGATTCTTTACAAGTCCAATTATGGGAGCTGCAGAAAGGGCTCTGTGTTTTTACCTCTTAGCAGCATCTGCAAAAATCATTCTAAAGTGTTCCTTCCACGTTTAATGAAGAACCGTTTAGGGTGAGTATTAAAGTACAGATGAAGGATGCTGATAAAATGAAGGACAAAGCACACAGACAGCAGTAATACACAGCCAGCTTCATCTCCACAGAGAAAAGGCCGTCTCATGGACAGCGTAATTATCAAGCCCACAAACTTAGAGATTGTGCAGTGAACGTCTTGGGGAGGAAGACCGCTTTTCACCACGCTCAGTCCTGGTTTGGTTATCAAGTGGATAAATAACCTTAAGCTTTCCAGGCCGCACTGAGACGTCTTCTGTCACTTACCCAGGGAGGGGGCTGTCTCCCGTGCTGATGCTGGGGGAGACATCAGGGTCTGTAAAGAACAATAAATCCTCAATTCCAACAGCCGGTGAGCTCTGAAGAAGAGACACCTCGTTGCACAAAAGCATTTCACAAAAATAAAACACTTCTTATTTGGAGATATTATCATGTATTTCAATATTTCTGGAGTTAAAAACATATTGTCACATGTCTATTTGGTATTTGGTAGTTGACATAACTTTTCCCCCTCTCAAATAAATGTAGTCTTTATATCTGTCTGGTTTCTCCACATGTAACAAATGCCCGCACATAATAAGATGCCCCAAATGTACTGTTATTTCGCATCATTTTTAGAGGAAAATTATCTCTGGTTCTTGAAGTTCTTTTCTGTGAATATTAGCAATGAACAATATTTGTAAAACATAGAACTAAGTATTCAAAAGCCGTATTATTTTACTGCTTCTCAGAATATCTAGATATGCTTTCGGCACAGCCCTCTGGTCAAAATAAGGATGGACAGACAGACTGTCAAGAAAATTAACTTATCATTAGAAAAGTTGAACTAATACATTTTGCAATTTCAGATTCATTAAAACTGGGTCAAATCAAATTAGACTATATTTAACATAATGATAATCATTTTGTCTTTTCATTTTTGAAGTTAGAGAAGTTTTATTATTCCTGATAAATCAACAGCAAATATTTTTTTCCATTTACATTTAAGGAAATGCAGATTTCAACATTATCCACTAAGAGCGAGTGTGTGCTCTAACCGAGTGGATTGACAAAACTTCACCGCTAAACTATAAAGCCTTCAAAATTGTGAAAGGTAGGTAAAAATGACAATTTAAAAGAAGTGAAAAATAAAAAGAAGTAAAGAATGGCCAGATAAGGGCTTCTAAAAGAATCTCTCACGTCTTTCCGACATTCTTGGTGTTTTAGAAGCATAAAGAATTCCTTATTACTATCATCCTAGACACACTATTACTATCACTTGTTGTTACCTCCATCCGTCTGAAAACATCAGCAGGTATCTTCCCTGTAGTGTAAAAACTAACGGTCCTCCCAAATGTAAGGGCCCTATTGTTGAACAAAATGCCACGGACGAAGCTTCGAGAATTAGAACCTGGTGTTTGCCATTTATCACACTCTGTAAATAGACTCAACTCAGGTTCTCAGCTGAGTGGCTTAACTACCACTCACCCCAAAACAAAGGCAACGGAAGGAAAGAACTCAGCTCTGGAGATCCCCTGAAGAGCTAAAGCTACTTTATTGCTATATGATATTAACATATTTTCATCTTAAAACTGCCACGTTTTTGTTTACCAACCAGAAAAAGGAGAAAAAAAGATTCACTTGATAAGAATTCACAAATTAACAAGATACCAGGGAAGGCGAGAGTCATCGCTCTAAGGTTGAACACTAGTTTAACAGGGAGAAGCTTCGCTGATAAATCCTGGGATGCAACAGGCCCAGTCTGGTCCCACGCGGTGCTGCCTTCCAGCACCCACGGGCCTGGGTGTTGTGTCATTGTTCGCTGTGGATGACGGCACAGGCAATGCCCCGCTGTCCCGTGCGGGCTGAGTTCTGCGCACTGCGGTAGCCAGGGTACATGGGACCCCCCCCCCCCCAGTCATGCTGGGCTCTCAGCTCAGTTACACGTTTTCTTCAAAACCTCAACCCAGCCAGACTCAGCATATTTTCTGTCTCACATATGTCACAACAACCAGAAGTTAAGGGCCTTGTCTTTTTTTTTGAGCGGCATGTGCGATCTTAGTTCCCTGACTGGGGATAGAACCTGTGCCCCCTGCAGGGGAAGCGCGGAGTCCTAACCACTGGACCACCAGGGAAGTCCCACGGGGTATTGTCTTATACAGCATCCTTCAGGGCATGCTTATAAAATACAATCTGCTCTCAATGTCACCTGAGAGTATCTCTAGGGTTTCCTTAGAGACCAGAGAAGGCTGCAGAGCCAGTTCACAGATGTTGAACTCACAGGTGAGCGGAAGTGAGAGCGGTATCTATGACACTGTCGACTGGATGCGCCAGCTGCTTCAGATGCCCTCTCTGCAGAGAAAGGAGGAAAGAAAAGAAAAACACAGAAACAGAAGCTTCTGTTCAGCACCTCAGTCGTCCACACCAAGTGACACTACTGGCCCGGCTACCTTCTCCACCTGGTTTTATGTTTTCTATGCTTTTGTTTTGCTGCTGTAATTTTTAAGTATTTGAGTTTGGACAGATTAGCTCTGTGGGGAGGGGTTTCCACAGTGTGAAGGGGAACCAAGAAAGCTTTAAATACAGTGTATTTTCCAGCTTCTTGTCTTTACACCAAAATAAAGTATTGCCACCCACAAGAAAAAAAAATACAATCTGGCAGTTAGATAAAAACATATGTCTGGATTTACTCAAATGTGCACTTTTTTTTACTCATTCAACAAACATTTGTTGAGTTCTTCCTACGTGCCCGGCACCACGCTGGGCATTGAGGACAGCAGGCAACAAACGGATAGAAATGCCTGCCCACAAGGAACCTGCATCCAGGTGAAGAAAGACAGACAGCAGACAAGAAGCAAATAAACAAGTCAGCTTGCAGACGAGACAGGACCTTGGCTTTTACGACACGTGAAGCCATGGGAGGGTTTCGGCCGGGAGTACACAGGAGCAGGCTTGCAGCCCTGGGAGCTGGTCTCCGAAGGCAGCCCCAACTTCTCCATCTTTGCACAGACATGTGGCTGCTTCCATCAAGAGGTGGGATGGATTTCCCTCCTCTGCACCTGGGCAGCCCTGTGACTTCCTGATTCACGAAGATGACAGAGTGAAATTCTGAGACTTCCAAACCCAGGCCTGAAGAGCACAGCCAGTTTCAGCTGCCTCTTTCTTAGAAGACAGGCACCATTTAGGAAACATGGATGCCCTGCCAGAGAGAGAGAGAGAGAGAGAGAGAAAGGGGGTGGGCAGAGAAAGACAGAGGGAGAGAGAGGCAGAGACAGAAACAGAGAGAGAGAGAAAAACAGAGAGAGAGAGAAAGGCACAAAAATAGAGACAGAGACAGAGAGAAAGAAGTCTAAAGCCATCTCAGATGTAATAGAGTCAACCCAGCTCCCAGCTAGATGCAGCCACGTGATTGAGCCTCGGGGAGACCGATGAAAGAATCCTCCACTAGAGCCCCAAGCGGCGCTTAGAAACAGTCCAGTGTTGTTTGAAGCCACTGGGCTTGGGGGCACTTTGTCGCACAGCAGAGACGGCTGAAACGCTGCCACATTGCTCTGCACCTTGTGTTACGTTCGCTACTTTCCCCTCTCCTTCCCTCCCCTTGCTTTCTCTCCAGCTAATTCTCCTCTCCTCTCCTCTCCCGGGACAGCGTTTACACAGAGCCTGGCCGGTGCCAGTTCTACGTCTCGTGCTGTGGAGACAAAACAACGGATCTCACTTAACTGAGCAGAGGAAGAGCTGAAAGCCCACCGGGTACCCTAAAAGCGCGTGGAATCCTGGGTAGAACGTGTGAGGGCTGTCGGCAGCCGTTATTAGTAATAACAGGGTGTAAGACTGAAGTCGAAGCCCTGCAGAGGGTTCAGGGTGTATGCAATTCATGCGATCTGGAAGCACATGCAAACTCCTCCGGGAACCAGTTTTGGTCACCGCCCTGTGCTGGGAGGGCCCGGGACCTGTATTCTAGGGAGTGCGGAGCTGGGATTCCCACACACACTTGTTCACATCCCAGGGAAGTCTCCTCCTCTCCCCGCTCCTCCCGGCAGGAGAGGCACCTCGCAGGCTCACCGCAGCAGCCCCCAGGGCTCAGACTCGTGCTAATGAATCAGGGTCGGCGGCGTTAGCACAGGGGCCAACAGCTTAACCAGCAATGAATTTCTCATGATACGCTCCACTTGTCGCCGGGTAACTGGACAGGCCAAGTCCACTGCCACCAGTAAGGAGACACCTCAGAGCCCGGCCACCTGATGGCAGATTGGAGTGCAGGTGTCCTACAGCAAAGGCATGGGGTGGGGGCAGCAGCGAGAGCCCCCCCGCCCCTGGGGCTGGCGGGCAAAATGGAAAAGACCCACCTTCAGAGGCAAGCCCTGGTGCGCATTGCCTAAAGGCAAGCAGGTGCCCACTGGCAAATCCAGAAGTGGACCCCGTTCCTACAATCAAATGGGACAGTTAACCCCCCGAGCAGGGTGCTGGCCGGGGCCCTGGTTCTCACACTCGAGCCTGCATCAGAATCACCAGGGGGGCTTCTTAAAGCAGACTGCTGGCCCCAGCCCAGAGTTTCCGATTCAGTGAGTGTGCTCTGAGCCTGAGAATCTGCATTTCTAAAAGTCCGCTGGGGTTGCTCTGGTCAGGACCGCTCTTGGAAACTACTGATGCCGTGTAGGTATGGGGTCGGGTGTGCTGCTTTCTGATGGGGGTGCAGGATCTATCCCAACAAATACAAAAAGGAGCAAATTTGCTAATACTCCCACATCTGTGCACACAAGTACATTACATCATTCCCGGCAAAGCCAGTCCACCCACGTGGTCAAGGGCTAGATGTCAGAATGCAGGCACTGAGCGGCTGGCAGAGGGGTCCAACTTCCACCAAAATGACAGGCGGCCTCATCCCAGGCCTTCCGAGCTGCCCCCAAGCAGCAGAAAGTACAACTGTCGTGTCTATGAAAAGCAAGACTGCTTGGTGTCTGGGTTTCCGGGAGGTGACACAAGGCCTCTCAAAGGAGACCTATGGCCACGTGGGCCAAGCTGCTTGCCACCCACGTGACCTGGTTTCAGCATCTCAAGGGCATCCCTTTGGGGATTTCTGTGAGGCTTACTGGTTAAACATCGCCCGGCCCTTCATACCGGTGACCGTGCTCACACGTCCGCTTGGATCACTTCGCCCACAGAAACCACAACCCAGTGCAATGTGGTTTTAGAAAGAAAACATGAAACCACGCAGGCAAAAATGGTACAGCTGCCCACACTGCAGGCCACAGATACGAGCATGAATTACGCAGACTGGCCACGTCCCACTCTTATTTTCTGTTTCTTTAATTTCCTCCCTGTCATTCTTCTAAAGCCTGGCTTGTTCACACTCATTTATCCTCTCTGTTGACAAACTGTTAGAGGGACCACCTTAAACTCATTTTGAATTTAATTTCAAGTGGCACTTCTCCTTTTCATGTTAAGAGGGGTCTTGCCTCATTTCAGCTTTGTTTTTTTCTCGCCTTTCTGTGAACAGTCTCCTCCTTAGGTCAGCTCTGGAGCAACAATATTGAGTCGGAGATATATTTGCCGGGGTGCAGGCAAACCAAACAGGAGCTCGAGGCCGGCAGAGACCCACGGGCCAGATGAAAGGCCGGGAGGCTTTCTCACAGCTCGGTGCGAGCTGCACCCACCAGGCTTCAAATTCACCTGAAGGGTCCTTGTGCAGAAAGGCTCCAGGGGAAAGTACTTACACGTTGCCAAAAGCAGTGATCAGAAATGGACTTTCGGGCTTGAGAGTCACTTTCTATCATTTTTCTAAATTGGGAAATATAGAAAGAAGCCTTCTTATTTTCAGCATACAAATAAATGTTGTGTTCTACGGTTTATAGTTTTGTCTTGTTTCTAATGAAGGCTTTATTTTTTAGAGCGGATTTAGGTTCACAACATGATTGAGGGGAAGGTACAGATTTGGTACAGCCTCGTTGTTTATCAACGTCACTCACCAGGGACCTATATTTGTTACCAAGGATGAACCTACTTCAACACAAAGTCCGTAGTTTACATTAAGGTTCACTCTTGGTGGTTTATGGGTTTGAACAAATGTATAATGACATACAATCAACATTATAATATCGTACGGAGTATTTGCACTGCCTTAAAAATCCTCTGTGCTCCGCCTATCCATCTCTCCCGACCCCAACCCCTGGCAACCACTGATCTTTTCACTGTCTCCCTAGTTTTGCCTTTTCCACAATGTCATACAGTTGGAATCACACAGTATGTACACTTACAGATTGCCTTCTTTCACTTAGTAATATGCATTTAAGTTTCCTCTATGTCTTTTCATGACTTGACGGCTCTATTTTTTTGGTGTTGAATAATATTCCTTTGCCTGCAGGTACCACAGTGTGTTTATCCATCACCTACTGATGGACATGCTTCCAAGTTTTGGCAATTATGAATAAAGCTGCTATAAACATCCATGTACAGATTTCTGTGTGGACATAGTTTTCCACTCCTTTGGGTAGATGACAAGGAGTGTGATTGCTGGGTCGTATGGTAAGAGTATGTACAGTTTTGTAAGAACCCACCGAACTGTCTTCCAAAGTAGCTGTACAATTTGCATTCCCACCAGTGATGAATGAGAGTTCCTGTTACTCTGCATCCTCACCAGCATTTGGTGTTATCAGCGTTGCAGATTTTGGCTATTCTAATAGGTGTGCAGTGATATCTCATTATTGTTTTAATTTGCAATTCCTTGACGACATATGACGTGGAGCATCTCTTCACATGTTTATTTACCACCTGTATATCTTCTTTGGTGAGGAGTCTATTACAGTCTTTAGCCCGTTTTTAAAATGCAGTTGTTTGTTTTCTTACTGTTGAGATTTAAGAGTTCTTTATATGTTTTTGTATAACACTCCTTTAGTAGATGTTGTCTTTTGCGAATGTATTCTCCTAGTCTTGTGGCTTGCCCTCTCGTTCTCTTGACATTGCCTTTCACAGAGCAGAAGTTTTAAATTTTAGTGAAGCCAAGCTTATTAATTAGTTATTTCCTGGATTGTGCCTTTGATGTTGTATCTAAAAAGTCATCACCATACCAAGGTCACCTACGTTTTCTCCTATGTTATCTTCTAGGAGTTTTACAGTTTTGCATTTTACATTTAGGTCTATGATCCGTTTTAAGTTAATTTTTGTGAGAAGTGTAATGCCTATGTCCAAGTTCACTTTGTTGCATGTTGCAATTATTATAGCATGAACATTGAAAAGGCTATCTTTGCTTATCTGCATTGCCTTTATCCCTTTGCTGAAGAGCAGTTAGCTAGATTTATGTGTCTGTCTCTGGGCTTTCTATTCCATTCCATTCATCTATTTGTCTATTCTTCCACCAATACCACACCGCCTTGACTACTGTAGCTTCATAGGGTAGTGTCAAACCTCCAACTGCGTTCTTCTACTTCAATATTGTATTGACTATTCTGGTCTTTTACTTTCTATATAAACTTTAGAACCAGTTTGTTGATATCAACAAAACAACTTGCTGAGATTTTGATTGGGATTGCACTAAATCTATAGATCAAGTTGGGAAGAACTGATACCTTGACAATACTGAGTCTTACTACCCGTGAACATGAAATATCTCTCCATTTATTGTTCTTTGATTTTGTTCATGAGAACTTTGTACTTTTCCTTATATAGATCTTGTCCCTATTGTGTTAGAGGTATACCTATGTATTTCATTTTGCGTGGTGCAAATGTAAATGCTAATTTCGAATACCACATGTTCATTGCTGGTATATAGTAAGGCAACTGACTTGTATATTAACCTTGTATCCTGCAGTTTTGCTATAACTGCTGATTCATTCCAGGTGTTTTGTCTGTTTGTTTGCTCATTCTTTCAGAGTTTCTAAATAGACAATCATGTCATCTGTGAACAAAGACAGAGTTATGTCTTCCTTATCAATCTGTATACCTTTTATTTCCTTTTTCTTGTCTAATTGCATAAACAAACTTCTAGTATGATGTTGAGATGCAGTTGTGGGAGAGGACATCCTTGCCTTGTACCTGATCTCACAGAGAAAGGTTTGAGTTTTCACCACTAACTATGATCTTAGCTGTAGATTTTTGTAGACAGTCTTTATTAAGTTCAGGAAATTCTCTTCTAATTCTAGTTTACTGAGAGTTTTTATCATGAATGGGCATAGGATTTTGTCAAATGCTTTTTTTGCATCTACTGATCCTGGAAAATCAGGATATAGCAAAATTGCAAAATTGTAGGATACAAAATTGCAGGATACTGATCACATGATCATGTGATTTTTCTTTTTAGTCTGTTGATCTAATGAATTACATGCATTGATTTTCACATGTTGAACCAACCTTGCCTACTTGGGATAAATCCCACTTGGTCAAAGTGTACAATTCTTTTTATACTTTTTTGGATTTGATTTGCTAATATGTTGAGAATTTTTGCATCTATGTCATGAGAGATATTGGTCTGTAGCTGTCTTTTCTTGTAATGTACTTTATATCATTTTATTAACTAATGGTAATTATGAAGTCGGTGGACTAGTGCTCACTGGTCATAAGCTCCTTCTCTGTGCATTTGTTGTACATCATCGGGTAATTTCGTGTTCTATCCTAGAACAGTACAACAGTGATACAACAGTGTGGCTACATCGATGGGCTTTGGAGACAGGCTAGATTTGGGTCCATGGACACAGGGTCCATGCTGTGCTAACTGGTTATCCTGGGCAAGTGAGTTATCAATTGTCCTAAGTTTCCATTTCCTCATCTGCAAAATGGGTTTACATAAAAATAGTAGGTATACCATTTCACAGGATTTGTGCAGGTCTAATTGGGATAATCCATGCACAATGCTTGAAATATCACATTAATAAATATGTAGTGTTATTACTGTAGTCATTTTCCTAGACCACATCTTATTGCTTAAGATAAGAACTGACAAGCCTCTTAGATAGACTTATCCACCAGAGGGCAGACAGCAGAAGCAAGAAGAACCACAGTTTTGCAGCCTGTGGAACAAAAACCACATTCACAGAAAGACAGACAAAATGAAGAAGCAGAGGACTATGTACCAGATGAAGGAACAAGATAAAACCCCAGAAAAACAACTAAATGAAGTGGAGATAGGCAACCTTCCAGAAAAAGAATTCAGAATAATGATAGTGAAGATGATCCAAGACCTCGAAAAAAGAATGGAGGCAAAGATCGAGAAGATGCAAGAAACGTTTAACAAAGACACAGAAGAATTAAAGAAAACAAACAAACAGAGATGAACAATACAATAACTGAAATGAAAAATACACTGGAAGGAATCAGTAGCAGAATAACTGAGGCAGAAGAACGGATAAGTGACCTGGAAGACAGAATGGTGGAATTCACTGCCATGGAACAGAATAAAGAAAAAAGAATGAAAAGAAATGAAAACAGCCTAAGAGACCTCTGGGACAACATTAAACACAACAACATTCACATTATAGGGGTCCCAGAAGGAGAAGAGAGAGAGAAAGGAACTGAGAAAATATTTGAAGAGATTATAGTCAAAAACTTCCCTAACATGGGAAGGAAATAGCCACCCAAGTCCAGGAAGCACAGAGAGTCCCAGGCAGGATAAACCCAATGAAAAACATGTTGAGACACATAGTAATCAAACTGACAAAAATTAAAGACAAAGAAAAATTATTAAAAGCAACAAGGGAAAAATGACAAATAACATACAAGGGAACTCACATAAGGTTAACAGCTGATTTCTCAGCAGAAACTCTACAAGCCAGAAGGCAGTGGCACGATATATTTAAAGTGATGAAAGGGAAGAACCTACAGCCAAGATTACTCTACCCAGCAAGGATCTCATTCAGATTCAACAGAGAAATTAAAAGCTTTACAGACAAGCAAAAGCTAAGAGAATTCAGCACCACCGAACCAGCTCTACAACAAATGCTAAAGGAAGTTCTCTAAGTGGGAAACACAAGAGAAGAAAATGACCTACAAAAACAAACCCCCAGAAATTAAGAAAATGGTAATAGGAACGTACATATTGATAATTACCTTAAATGTGAAAGGATTAAATGCTCCAACCAAAAGACACAGGCTCGCTGAATGGATACAAAAACAAGACCCATGCATATGCTGTCTACAAGAGACCCACTTCAGACCTAGGGACACATACAGATTGAAAGTGAGAGGATGGAAAAAGATATTCCATGCAAATGGAAATCAAAAGAAAGCTGAAGTAGCAACACTCATATCGGATAAAGTAGACTTTAAAATAAAGAATGTGGGCTTCCCTGGTTGTGCAGTGGTTGAGAGTCTGCCTGCTGGTGCAGGGGACACAGGTTCGTGCCCCGGTCTGGGAAGATCCCACATGCCGCGGAGCAGCTGGGCCCGTGAGCCATGGCTGCTGAGCCTGCGTGTATGGAGCCTGTGCTCCACAACGGGAGAGGCCCCAACGGTGAGAGGCCCGCATACCACAAAAAAATAAATAAATAAAATAAAGAAAGTGGGGCTTCCCTGGTGGCACAGTGGTTAAGAATCCGCCTGGCAATGCAGGGGACATGGGTTTGAGCCCTGGTCCAGGAGGCTCCCACATGCCGTGGAGCAGCTAAGCCCGTGTGCCACAACTACTGAGCCTGCGCTCTAGAGCCCTCAAGCCACAACTACTGAAGCCCACGTGCCTAGAACCCGTGCTCCACAACAACAGAAGCCACCACAATGAGAAGCACACACACTGCAACAAAGAGTGGCCCCCAGTCACCACAACTAGAGAAAAGCCCACATGCAGCAACAAAGACCCAATGCAGCCAAAAAAAAAAAATACATAAGAAAAAAAAAGAAATGAATGTTACAAGAGACAAGGAAGGACACTACATAATGATCAAGGGATCAATCCAAGAAGAAGATATAACAATTATAAACATATATGCACCCAACATAGGAGTACCTCAATACATAAGCAAATGCTAACAGCTATAAAAGAGGGAATCAATGGTAACACAATAATAGTGGGGAACTTTAACACCTCACTTACACCAAAGGACAGATCATCTAGACAGAAAATTACTAAGGATACACAAGATTTAAATGACTCAATAGACTAGATATGTTAATTGACATTTATAAGACATTCCATCCAAAAACAGCAGATTACACTTTCTTCTCAAGTGCACATGGACCACTCTCCAAGATAGATCATATCTTGGGTCACAAGTCAAGCCTCAGTAAATTTAAGAAAATTGAAATCATATCAAGCGTCTTTTCCAACCACAACTTAGCTATGAGACTAGGTATCAATTACAGTAAAAAATCTTTAAAAAATACAAACACATGGAGGCTAAACAATACATTACTAAATAACCAAGAGATCACTGAGGAAATCAGAAAATACCTAGAGACAAATGACAACAAAAACACGATGATCCAAAACCTATGGATGCAGCAAGAACAGTTCTAAGAGGGAAGTTTATAGCAATACAATCCTACATCAAGAAACAAGAAAAATAAAAAATCTAACCTTACACCTAAAGGAATTATAGAAAGAAGAACAAACAAAACCCAAAGTTAGTAGAAGGAAAGAAATCATAAACATCAGAGCAGAAATAAATGAAATAGAAACAAAGAAAACAATAGCAAAGATCAATAAAACTGAAAGTTGGTTCTTTGAGAAGATAAACAAAACTGATAAACCTTTAGCCAGCCTCATCTAGAAAAAGGAGAAGACCCAAATCAATAAAATTAGAAATGAAAAAGGAGAAATTACAAGACATCACAGAAATACAAAGCATCATTAGAGACTACTACAAGCAACTCTATGCCAATAAAATGGACAACCTGGAAGAGATGGACAAATTCTTAGAAAGGTATAACCTTCTAACACTGAACCAGGAAGAAATAGAAAATATGAACAGGCCAATCACACGTAATGAAATTGAAACTATGATTAAAAATCTTCCAACAAACAAAAGTCCAGGACCATGTGGCTTCACAGGTGAATTCTATCAAACATTTAGAGAAGAGCTAACACCCATCCTTCTCAAACTCTTCCAAAAACTTGCAGAGGGAGGAACACTCCCAAACTCATTCTATGAGGTCACCATCACCCTGATACCAAAACTAGACAAAGATACTACAAAAAAAAGAAAATTAATGACCAATATCACTGATGAATATAGATGCAAAAATCCTCAACAAAATACTAGCAAACAGAATCCAACAACACATTAAAAGGATCACACAACATGATCAAGTGGGATTTATCCCAGGAAGGCAAAGATCCTTCAATATATGCAAATCAATCAGTGTGATACACCATATTAACAAATTAAGAATAAAAACCATATGATCAAAAAAACAAAATAAAACAAACGAAACAAAAACCAATATGATCGTCTCAATAGATGCAGAAAAAGCTTCTGACAAAATTCAACACCCATTTATGATAAAAAAACTCTCCAGAAGGTGGGCATAGATGGAAACTACCTCAACATAATAAAGGCCATATATGACAAACCCACAGCAAACATCATTCTCAATGGTGAAAAACTGAAAGCATTTCTTCTAAGGTCAGGAACAAGACAAGAATGTCCACTCTTACCACTATTATTCAACATAGATTTGAAGGTCTTAACCACGGCAATCAGAGAAGAAAAAGAAATAAAAGGAACACAAACTGGAAAGGAAGAAGTAAAACTGTCACTGTTTGCAGATGACATGATACTATACATAGAGAATCCTAAAGATGCCACCAGAAAACGACTACAGCTAATCAGTGAATTTGGTAAAGTTGCAGGATACAAAATTAATACACAGAAATCTCTTGCATTCCTATACACTAACAACAAGAGATCAGAATGAGAAATTAAGGAAACAATCCCATTCACCATTGCAACAAAAAGAATAAAATACCTAGGAATAAACCTGCATAAGGTGGTAAAAGACCTGTACTCAGAAAACTATAAGACATTGATGAAAGAAATCAAAGAAGACACAAACAGATGGAGAGACATACCATGTTCTTGGATTGGAAGAATCAATATTGTGAAAATGACTATACTACCCAAAGCAATCTATAGGTTCAATGCAATCCCTATCAAATTACCAATGGCATTTTTTACAAACTAGAACAAAAAAATCTTAAAATTTGTATGGAGATACAAAAGACTCCAAATAGCCAAAGTAATCTTGAGGGGAAAAAAGGGAGCTGGAGGAAACAGACTTGCTGACTTTAGACTATACTACAAAGCTACAGCAATCAAGACAGTGTGGTACTGGCACAAAAACAGAACTATAGCTCAATGGAACAGGATAGAAAGCCCAAAGATAAACCCATGCATCTATGGTCAACTATCTATGACAAAGGAGGCAAGGATATACAATGGAGAAAAGACAGTCTCTTCAATAAGTGGTGCTGGGAAAACTGGACAGTTTTATTTTATTTATTTATTATAAATAAAAATTTTTATTTTATTTATTTTATTAGAACACTCCCTAACACCACATACAAAAATAAACTCACAATGGATTAAAGACCTAAATGTAAGACCAGACAATATAAAACTCTTAGAGGAAAACATAGGAAGAAGACTCTTTGACATAAATCACAGCAAGATCTTTTTTGAGCCACATCCTAGAATAATGGAAATAAAAACAAAAATAAACAAATGGGACCTGATGAAACTTAAAAGCTTTTGCACAGCAAAGGAAACTACAAACAAGATGAAAAGACAACCCTCAGGATGGGAGAAAATATTTGCAAGTGAATCAACAGACAAAGTATTAATCTCCAAAATATATAAACAGTTCATGCAGCTCAATATTAAAAAAACAACAACCCAATCCAAAAATGGGCAGAAGACCTAAATAGACATCTCTCCAAAGAAGACATACAGATGGCCAAGAGGCACATGAAAAGATGCTCAACATCACTAATTATTAGAGAAATGCAAATCAAAACTACAATGAGGTATCACCTCACACCAGTTAGAATGGGCATCATCAGAAAATCTACAAACAATAAATGCCGGAGAGGGTGTGGAGAAAAGGGAACCCTCTTGCACTGTTGGTGGGAATGTAAATTGATACAGTCACTATGGAGAACAGTATGGAGGTTCCTTAGAAAAGTAAAACTAGAGTTACCATATGACCCAGCAACCCACTACTGGAGATACACCCAGAGAAAAACATAATTCAAAAACACACATGCACCCCATTGTTCATTGCAGCACTATTTACAATAGCCAGGTCATGGAAGCAACCTAAATGCCCATTGACAGATGAATGGATAAAAAAGATGTGGTACATATATACAGTGGAATATTACTCAGCCATAAAAAGGAACGAAACTGGGTCATTTGTAGAGACATGGATGCATCTAGAGACTGTCATACAGAGTGAAGTAAGTCAGAAAGAGAAAAACAAATATCGTATATTAACACATATATGTGGAATCTAGAAAAATGGTACAGGAGAACCAGTTTGCAGGCAGAAATAGAGACACAGATGTAGAGAACAAACGTATGGTCACCAAGGGGGGAAAGGGGGTGGTGGTGGTGTGATGAAAATTGGGAGATTGGGATTGACATATGTACACCAGTATGTATAAAATAGATAACTAATGAGTACCTGCTGTATAAAAAAAATAATTAAATTTTAAAAATTAATTAATTAAAAAACATAAGAACCATTTTGCTCCTTATTATACTATTATATGTAGGATATTTTTTATTTTTAGTTCATTCTCTAAAGCCTTTTCCCATAGCCCTGTAAATATCAGAGACTGAAGCCTGTAAGTCTTATTTAAATTCAGCTATTTTTTAATATATATATGTAAAGTCTTACCATCTCCTAAAAAGCTATAAAACGGAAAACTCTAATTGTAGGATCACACATTAGCAAGCACTTACATGTGTATCATGGTTTCTGGTTTAGGAACCAGTGTATATATGCAGTCTTCCGTACAGGGGTTCTCTGTTTAGTGTGTGTGTTTTCCACATTGTGTGTTTTTATTTTTCTAGTTGTTTTTTCTCTGTATTTAGATGATTATACGCTTTGAATTGGAAGAAACATCCACTGAGGTGGATTCACCTAGCATCCTTAGGTGAAACTCCATCACTTAGGTGAAACTCCATCTCAAACCTGAAATTCCAGGGTGGGCAGGGTGAAGGGGGTTAGTTAGGGAGAAAAGGGGATGGTAGTGTTTCCTTTAGGCTTCTACACTTCCAAGTTACCAAAGGTCAGCCTGGACCAAGGATACACCTTTAGTCATTAAAAAAATTCCTCTTATATTGAACTGGAATTTACTTCTTTGTAATTACTTCCCACTGGTCCTAGTATGGTCTCTGAAGCTACTTAAGATAAATATGAAATACATATGAAATATGTTCATTGGAATATGAATTCAATATGAAATCTGCATGAGAACCCCAAGTGTATGAGGCCACTTATGCTTCCTTAAATATGTCTTCCCAGGCTCAGGTCACCTGTTTGAGTCTTTCCTGTGTGGAAGTTTCTAGAGCCTTACCATCCAGCCCAGTTTTTTTGTTTCTGGGGGGATTTTTTAAAGGGCATTTCCATCCTTGTCTTGAAACTTCCATGAAATCTTATAAGTTGCCTACCAAAACCTTTCCCACTGTTGCCAGCATAAATACTTCTATACACATGCATGTACGTGTGGACAAAGAAACGGCATTCATTTCTTCTTTGAATGCAGAGGGGCGACCAGAAACCATTAACATCAAAAACACTTTTAATTTCTTCATTTCTGCAGAGACAATAAAGCCTTACTTTCAGGTGGATCATGATATTTTTTCAAAAGCTCCACATTTCTAACATTATTTGAGAAAACCATCCTTCCTAGTCTAATATGTAAGGTTTATCTTGATTGAAAAGTGTTAAATGGAAGTTCTGAGTCTGCAGTCACGAAGGCATCTTGTCTTCTTTCCGGAGAATGCAGGGCAGAAGACGAATGTTGGCTGCAAATTAAACTTTCAGCCGTCTCCAACCGTCTGACAGAGCGGTCCCCAAATCCTGCCCTGTCAAGCGATGGAAAAGGCTGTGCTCCTGACACCCGGGTGCGAAGGTCCGGCCCACCGGGCTCCTCTAGGAGGGCCCAGAGACCGGTGCGCTGGCCCACCAGCGCACCGCAGGGACAAGAGACAAACCGAAACACCTGCCCTCCACCAACGGCTTTGAGTACCACATGCACCCACACAATTTTCTGGTGAAGAAAAGGTTCAGGACACAGCATAACAAGTTGTTCAGAAAACGATTTTGATTTAAAAAAACATACACAACAAAGTAAAATCTATTTTAAACAGCATACACTCTTCACTTTTGTCTTTAAACGAATTTGTGCTGGGCACTTGCCCCTAAGGTTCTTCTCATGGTAACCTCATGAAATAGGCATGACCATCACCACTTCCCAGATGCACTCAGGGGTCTTAGGACCTGCTCAGAATGCCTGTAAAGGAGCAACGCGAGGAGTCAGACCCAGACTGACTGTCTTACTCCAAACCTGAGGGGTCCCTCTATCCTTGCCACTATGTCTGAGTATGCAAATAAAAGTCCAACACTATGAACCAACTCAAAAAAATGATCTCATTTTGAAACCCAACCGGTGAAGTACAGGTATGAAAATACAGCTCTTGATATTTTACATTCTACCCTAGATTCTCCTGTCTTTCAGTTTCTAAGTCGGGCCATGCTAGCTTGCTGAAGATGTTATCTGAGCTCTGGAATAGCAGTTAAAATGCCACTCGGGAGGGAATGGCGATGCACAGAACAGCAAAGGCAGAAGGATGGAAAACACACATCCTATCAGAAGAAACCCATTCTCAGGTCCGGTAGTAGTGGAGCTGGGAACTTACAGACCATGCTACCTAAACTCACCAGAGACACACGGGACGAGCCCTCTCCTTTCTAGAAAAGCAAATCCTTTAAGACTGTACTAAAACCTACGATCTATAGGAAACCTCCTTAGTTTGTTTTCACCCTGATTTTATATAATAAAGGATAAGAATAATTTATTTTCTTTCTCTCTAAACGCGTTTCTATTTGGTGATTTCATCATTCTCCTTGAGTCACGTTTAGTGTATGTTTTTTCTCCCAGACATGCTACAGTCTCTTTGGAGTCGGGGATCATGACTTCCTTCTTTTACATCAATCAAATGAAACTATTTGGATGATGCAAAACATTATCCCGCATACAGTAAGAATTTTTAAATGCTCATTACGCTAGCCACTTCTCTGAAATCAATATGTTAATTCTAAGTAATTAAAAAGCCTGGGACACAGTAGACATGCAAAAAAAATTCCCGAATGAAAATTAAAATATAGTATTAGAAAACACACTTATCATCAATAAGAGAAATCTCACCTCTTTCCTCTGATCAGCATTGACCAATAGCCTGGGTCCTCTTCTCCTAGGAGAAGACACTGGAAAGAGAACATTTCATTATCAAGGTCCTATTTGCTCGTGTAGTAGTGTATTGTAGCATTTCATATGATAACTTTTCATTACCTTATAAACAGAAAAGAATATGAACTCACATTGACATATACTGCTTAATATTTAAGGCCAAGTTTAACATTTGAACAATAAGTTCTTCCTTTTGGCACAAAACTGGAAATTTACTGTCCTTTCAACTATTCAAGATTTATTCTGGTATTTCAGTATTTAATATTATTATTTATAAACATAACTGCTGGTAGATTGTTAAATTTGTCATTGTATAAACGTCAAAAAATACATCAATATGTTTTAATTCTTAAAATTCTGAGAGAAACGAAACGTATCTTGGTAGAGACCAAAAAACCACATTTTATATACACCATTTAAATATTCCAACACTAAGGACCTACTGTATAGCACAGGGAACTATACCCAACATTTTGCAATAAGCTAGAAGGGGAAAGAATCTAAAAAATAATAGATATATACATATATGTATAACTGAATCACTTTGCTGCACACCTGAAACTAACAGGACATTGTAAATCAAGTATACGTCAATAAATTATTTTTTAATTCCAAAATTTAGTAAACAACGTTTGTAGACACCTATTTAGATCAAAGTCCTGTACTTTCTAGAAAGTGTACAATTTTTCTTTTGTGAGTGTCTATGAACAGGCTGCCAACCTGGTGCTCAGATTCCCTCATGGTGGACACCTAAGCCTCAGCTCCCAACTGTGACATCTTTGATTGCCAACGATGACTGAGATGCCCAGCGGTAATGAGGACCCCTTCATCACACTGGTCTGTTACACAACACAAAACAACTTGCATCTTTCGCCTTCACACATACACAGTCTCAGTAGTGAGGAAGGTGTTTTTGTTTGACTTTCTATCTCTAATTTAAAACCCTTGTTCATGTAGCCCAGCTTTCTGTGTCCATTCAAAAAGGTACACCCTGAGTTACCAGGATTACGTCCTGCTTACAGAGAGAAATGGGCAGCTCAGCGTGAACACGCATAAGCCTGCATTCAACAGTGACCGGCTCCAGGCTGGGTCCCGCACTCCTTGCTTCCCGACCAGGATCAAACCGCTGGCTCCTTTCCAGAATTGTCTGTTCAGAGGAGCTTCCCCAGAAGCCGGCATGCCATCCCCTCCCTTCAGGAGGGCTGCAAGCACAACACACCACTCCCAAATCTGCACTTGATTTTTCCATTCTAAAAAAACAGTCACTCTAACTAAGTGTTGAAATCTTCTCTGGAAATTTCATGTTAAATGGATTAAATGCACAAATTACTTAAGAAATATGCAAGTTTGAGCAAAATTTCTTTAGACATTTTTATGGAAACAGCACACAACCACATATGGGGTAATGTGAAAGATAATATTGCTTGTAAAACCCGGAACGTAGTGTCAACTTAAAAAATATTCACAACCAAAAAATAAAAATAAGAAAAATATTCACAACCTAAAACTTGAGTTATGTTTTATTCAGCAGGAATTTTTAGGACTTCAAGCCCGGGAGGAAGCATGTCAAGTAACCCTGAGAGAGCTACATCCTTTGTTTACCGATATGGCAGGAAACAGTCCATTTATCAGTATGTTAGAGAAGAGAGACTAGAATATTCATTCATGGCATTAACGTGAATGCATAGTTAATAAAAGGTGATGCGCACCTCAAAATACGTTGCCTCAGCATTTTGTCCATAGAAAAACTATCAGTGACTATCAGCCTGTCGTGTTCCCCATGGATCTACATTGCCTAAACCAGTCCTGGCACGGTGAGCAGTTAATAAATATTTATGCAAGAATCCAGAGGGTTTCATCATAGAATACTGCAGACCTAAGGGAAGGTGGCACTCAACCACCGAACTCTATGAGGTCCTCATGAAGGTCATTTGAACCAACCAGTTTATCCAAATGAGCCACGAGCCACGCAGAGGTGCCGGTGTAAGTTTCACTTACTTCCAAATGATTGCAGCCTCTTACTTGCTGAAAAAGTATGCTTCCATTAGCATAAGTGATGCTGTGTGACGTTACTAGCATTATATGACTCAACAAAGAAGCGTTAGCTTACATATTTCCTTGCAGCCTTACTTGAAAATCTCATGTTCTCAAACTTCAAGCAGGTTTGGGGAACCCTGGTTTCTCATCACTCAGGCAATCTGCATTTGTGTGCAGTTCTGAGCAAGAAGTGCGTGCTCCACTTTTAGTGAGATGGATTTCTTCTCTGGTGAGAGAAGCAGCCCAAGTAACGCACTGAGGGAAAAAAACGTGTAGTTTTGTTCACCCTCTGAACTGTAGTTTTTGATGATTACTGCTATCACTGATGTCAGTGCACTAAACAAAACATCGAACACATAAGCACATTAGAGGGCTTATTTAAGAAATGACATTAAAAATCAATATAGTTTTAAAAATATAGTTTTAAAGTATTTAAAAAATGGTTCTCCTGTAATATTAACCTAATTGGAAGGCAGATTATAGCACTATTTCCCAGAATTAACTGCTAAAAAGTGAAAAAAAATTATTCAAATTCAGAAGAAAAAAAGAATAAATACAAACTTTTAAATTTTATATTCTGGAGTTTTTGTTTGGTTTCTGTTCCACAAGTTTCCTCCTGAATCAGCTTCCAACACTTCTCATTGGCGTTCATATTCTTCAAGATTCCACATTCGGTCGGTTCATTTTGCAACCCTACAATCTTATTTTTCAAAAAGAACAGTATGTATGTATACTGATACATATATATAGCAAAGTGACATTTTTAATGGCAAATTATGTCAGTGGGTAATTAGAAACTTAAAATCCCATTTCTAAGCACCAAAGGATAACATCTGGATAACTTCCAACTATCTAGTTAGGAAAGGGTTATTTTCAACAGTAACTGACACCAAAAAAATAACATCTTTGAAAGTCTCTGTCCCTTAATTCTAGGGGGTATTTATATTTAAAAACTAAAGGAAACAATTTGAGGGGTAGTAAACTGTTCTCCTTTCTTTCTTTAATCCTAGGTAGTGGTAACTAGGAGTTAATACAAGGGGGATTCTTTGGAGAGGATGACAGGGGAGAGGAGTGCTTTAGGAAAGGAAGGGAGAAAGGGGTGGGTAGGCTTGAGGGCAATGAGAGGAAGTAGACAAAGGTATCTTTCCCTTAAAATTCAGTTTCTAGCTTTATCTCCCTTTGACATGGAGACGCTAGAACTACCATACACTGTAAACCAATTGTCCCATAGGAATACGCTGCTTGTGATAAATGACGTGTTTGCCAAGTTCATAGAAAACAGGCACCAGGAGTCTCACCTCTTCTAAATATCATTTCATCTCTTAGAAATTGGGGGCCACATCAAACTGATAAGGCCTGTTTTAGGAGGTATAACTAGATTTATGAAATAGCTTCTTTAAAATAGCACCTCCCCAGAAGAATCCTCTAATTTACCCAAGGATTTATAACTTGAGGGTGGAATTTTCCATTCAAGTCAAGACTACAGTCAGGAAGCACAGGGCTCTAAAAAGATGGGGGGATAAGTTTTGGAGGTTGCCAGTGTAGCTTACATCAGCACCGATCAGACAATTTTTTCAGTCTGATGTCTAGGGCAATTCCTCATTTATTAATACATGAGGTTGTTTTATGCGGACACCTTGGACTTCCTCAGATACTCAGGGCAGTGGCCCCTGCAGGTAGGTCCCTCCCTCCCTCACAGGGAAGAGCTTTCTCCTTCACCAGGGCTGTTCTCAGGACTCTGCTCAAAATGAAGTGTCGGTCTGGAATGAGATTCATCACCAGTCCGCGCTTTGGCACGGACAGCCCCCCAAGAGCGTAAAGGGTTTGGGGGCCGTGGTGTTCGGGTCTCTCCTACTGTCCAGCTCCCAGCATTTCACGTGACCCCGAGAGGCTGATGAGGGCCGGCATTGCTCGCACCTAAGCCTGGGCAGAGGGGCTCCAAGAGCAAAGCCTTGCCCCAGAAGGGTTGAGGGGGCCCGGGACCCCCAATTCCTGAGTCACTCTGACGATGAAGCGCATTTGAGGCCGGACACACAATACTGCGGAGTGAGAATGCCTGTCCCGGGGTTCTCAGCCGTGCGCCCAGCCCCGGCCCGTGTCCTACCAGGTAGGCGCCGGAGCGCGGGGTACCCGCGGGGCGCCCGGCTGTGCGCGCGGAGGCTGTGCGCTGGGGCGCCCGTCCAGCTCCAGCAGTGCGCTGTAGAGAAGGAAAGAGAAGTCGCGGTCAGTCTGCGGTGCAGTAGCTGGGAAACAAAGGCGAAAACAAATGACAAGTAAACATCCAGCCACAGGAAGCCATTAAGCAGAGTGGGCGCTAATGAGCGCGCAGCGGGGACCCGCCGCCCGCCGCGCGCCCCGCCCGTCGAGGAAGCGGCCGCGGCCCCCAATCCTCCCGGAGCCCCGCTGGCGGCCGTAAACCTGCCGCGCTCTTCTGTCCCCTTCAAGTCGAGCCATTAGAAGCCGCAATTACTGTCGTCCCCAATAAGAGGACCCCGGGGGGACAAAGAAAAGAAAATTGGGATGCCTTGATCTCGCACGTTCGCACGCCTTGCCGGGCAGCGAGTGGAAACCTCAGCGGAGGGGGCGGGGAGGGGGAGGGGCCTCCACCAGCTCCAAGGTAAAGGGACTCGGAGATGTGAGTGCCAGCGCACGTTCCAGAGAGTCTTTTGAAACAGTTTCTCGTAAAAATCAGTCCTTTTGAATAACCAAATGTTCCTTTGTGCGCCCTTAAATTTTAAACCATTCTTTAAAACTTTTTTTCAAGTAGCAGGGGTTTGTCAAGCAAGGGTTGACGGCCTCACTTTAACTCTGCCGTCTGAACTATTTAAGATGCCTTAGAGCTCGCTTTGATTTGCGGAGCGATGGTTCTTTCCCCGGACTCGGGCGGATGCGCCGGGGCAGGTGGCGCGGCACCCGCGGTTCCCGGTGCGTCCTCCGCGGGGCCCAGCCCGGGCCTCGGCGATGGGCCAGGTCTTTGCTGCAGCGACACCCCGCGGTCAGCCCGGGCGTCCCAGTCAAACCCCTGCCCCGTCCGCCTCGGCCCCCGGGTCCTTGGGCCCTGGGAACCCACAGGGTCTTCCCTCCCCGGGTTCAGCACCAGACCACACACGGAGACGGGCTTAGAAACCTAGAGAGCTATGCAGAGGAGCTTCCAACAGAACCTGCCTTTTAAGCCTGTTTACCTTTAACATTTTTTTAAGAAAGTGAGAAAGTGCTTACGGTAAATTTCAGAAAAATCTGCATTAGATGCTCCGGCAAGCAAAGATTCACTAGGCGTCACCTAAGACTTGAGAATTATTTCTTTATGGTGTCTTTATATGTGATAAGTTCCCTTTGTAGGAAGAAGAAAGATATTTAATCATAAATCTATAGATACATATGAAGATATGAACATTGGTAAAGTTTAAGGAGAGATAGCCACAAATCACGTTTTTTTTTTAAACCACAAATCACTTTAACTAAATAATCCTAAAAGGAATTGCAGTGCAGCATGGTTATTTCCCCACTAAGGCGATTCTACTGTCTTCTGGGTTTTTGTGCCTTTATGTTTTTGTAGGTTTGTCTTTCTCAATGAAAACTCACTGCTTACCAGCCACTACATAAATCTTCATATGTGAAATTCTCTTTTGAATCGGTCTTAACATCTTATCCCCTTATTAGCTAATTAGTTGAATTAAATCTTTGATACATGTTTGGTTTTTTTTTACTAAAAAAAAAAATCAGTTCACCCATTTCTCCCACCTTCCAGCTCCCCACCGATCTGTTCTCTGTATCTATGGGCTTGATTGGGGGCGGGGGGTGTTTTATTTTTTAGATTCCACATATAAGAGAGATCATATAGTATCTTTCTACATTTAATTTATTTCACTTAGTATAATGCCCTTGAGGTCCATCCATTTGTCACAAATGGTAAATTTTCATTCTTTTTGATAGCTAAATAATACTCCCTTGTATATGTGTACTACATCTACTTTATCCATTCACCCATCAACGAACACTGAGGTTGCTTCCATGTCTCGGCTATCGTAAATAATGCTGCATGAACATGGGGGTGCAGATATCTTTTTGAGTTAGTGCTTTTGTTTTCTTTGGATAAATACCCGGAAGTGGAATTGCAGGATCATATGATAGTTTTATTTTTAATTTTTTTGAGGAAGCTTCGTACTGTTTTCCATAGTGACTGCACCAATAAACATTCCCACCATGAGTGCACAAGGGCTCCCTTTTCTCCACATCCTTACCAACATTTGTTATTTCTTGTCTTTTTTATAATAACCATTCTAACAGGTGTAAAGCGATATCTCATTGTGGTTTTGATTTGCATTGCCCTCATGAATAAGAATGCTGAGCATTCTTTCCTGTACCTGTTGCCATGTGTATGTCTTCTTCAGAAAAATGTCCATTCAGATCTTCTGCTCATTTTTTAATTGGATTGTTTGGGGGTTTTACTATTGAATTGTATGAGTTCTTTATATATTTTGGATATTAGTCCCTTATCAGATATATGATTTGCAAATATTCTCTCCTTTGCTAGTTTTTTTTTTTTTTTTTTTTTTTTTGGTGGGGGGGGACCTCACCACGTGTCTTGCAAGATCTCAGTTCCCCGACCAGAGACTGAAGCCGGGCCATGGCAGTGAAAGCCCAGAATCCTAACCACTAGGCCACCAGGGAACTCCTGCCTTGCTAGTATTTTGTTGAGGATTTTTGCATGTATGCTGACCTGTAATTTTCTTTTCTGTGGCATCCTTGTCTGGCTTTGGTATCAAAATAACGCTGACTTCATAAGATGAATTTGGAAAAGTTGCTGAAACAATAAAGGAAAGTGTTTGCCTTTCCACTACTCATGTGTTCAACACAATTATGAAAATTTAAAACTATTTAAAGATCCTCCTTTTAAAAAATGTATTGGTAAAAGTTAATAGATGAATAAAACTGAGGGAAAAGAATCTTCTACCTCTCTAACACTTAAAATTTTTTAAAATAAACAGCATAATGTATGGTAAAGGACATAAGTTTTGGGGGTACACCTAACTTGGGCTCAAATCCAAGCTCTGCCCTTATGGGCAAGTTACTTAACATCTCCTACCCTCCGTTTTTTCAGCTTTAAACTAGACTTAGTAATAATATCTTTCTCCCAGGATTGTTCTGAGGATAAGATCATGTCTGGAAAGTGCCTGGAACTATCTGGTAAACAGTAGGCGATCAAAGCACAATAAGTAACCCTTTTACACCCCATGAGTCTACGTTTGATCTAGTAAACTATCAACTAAAACTGGAGGGCTAAAAAATACAGAAAAATTACTATTATGTGCAAAATTGTCTTAAAATCTTAACATTTATCTATTTCATAAATTAACTGGGCTATAAATATTCTAAAGATATACTCAGATTAATAAAAATAATGATGCAAACTAATGATCATATAGCCATTGAAATTTTTACCATTTATTGGCATCACACCCTTTACTTGTGTTAAAGGAATAAATTGCATGCACTAATTATGTGTTGCTGTGTAACAAATTACCACAGCTATAACAGCTTCAAACAATACACATTTATGAGCTCCCAGTTTCTGTGAGTCAGAAGTCCAGGGATGGATTAGTGGGGTCTTCTGCTTGGTCTCACAAGGTGTTGGCCAGGCTGTGCTCTCATCTGGAGGTCTGACTGGGGAAGCATGCATACCACTGCTCATGAAGATGTTGACAGTATTCAGTTTCCTTTAGTTATAGGACTATGGTCACCAACATCTTCAGAATCAACAAAGGGAGAGAAAGTGAGTTTACTAGCAAGATGGAATCTTGTAGATTGTACCATGGTCACCAGAGCGATATCCAACACCTTTGTCGTGAGCTATTGATAAGAAGCAAGTCACAGGTCCTGTTCTGTGACTCAGGGGAGGCATTAAGTACCAGGAGGCAAGAATCAGGGGGCCACCTCAGAGTCTGTCTGCCACCATCCACCCTCTGGCCTTTATTATTCATGTCCCTGTCATATGCAAAACACATTCAGCCCCTCCCAGGGTTCCCAAGATTCTTATCTCTTATAGCATCAACTCAGAGTCCCAAATCTCCTCATTTAAATCAGGTCAAAGGTCAGAGAAGCCTCTTGGGAATAATCTTTAAGTTCAATTTCTGCCCATCTATGGACCTGTGAAACTGAAAAGTCGTGTCCTCAACTCACCCAATGTACAACCGTGGGACAGGCAGCAGATAAGGACTATCGACAGTTCAGTTTGAAAGAGGAGAAAAAGGAAGGTAAAGGGGAGTCTCTGCTCTATAGCAGCTCTGAAGCCAGATGGGTGAGCTTGGAAGTTCCTTGATTAAGCTTCAAGGCCTGAGGATAATTCTCATGGCTTCACCATCTGGGTTCTTGGTTCTACCTTCTGAGTCTTTCCTTTGTTTTGAAATGAAAGGTAGCACATGTGTACAGCTGAGTAGCCTTCTCAGCCTGCTTCCTGACAGTGGAATTTGGGGGGTTTGTACTCTTCCCATTCCTTTCTGCCCAAGCTGCCAGTGTTCTTGCAGAAGTAATTTTCTCAGAAACGTTGTGTGTCTCCCCTGGACTTCAATGGGATTCACTCCATGAAACTAAAACCTCGCTCATAGATCTTTTTGAGAAGACCCCTTTTTGTCTGGATCCTGCTGAGATGACCCTGGGTCGATGCCCTGAAGCTCCTTAGAGGCCCCAGGATTGGTTGATAGGCTCTGAGGCTCCCCCTTAACCCCTTGAAAAGGTCCTGGTGTGACTGGACTCCCCGACCTTGGTGTCTTTCTGAGGCCTCATCAAAACTTTGTACAGTCGCGTCCTTGGCTTCTCCTCCCAAACATAATGTCTTAATTTTAATACGTTTTACCACATCTGGAGAGGGTGACACTTTGTTTTCAGACTTCTGGACGCCAGAACTGTGAGGGACTAAACTTTGGTATCAACCGCCCAGTGTGTGGCCACGTGTTCTGCAGCCCTAGGGAACTACTACGCTGAACTAAAGAACAGATGCAGCTGCTTTTGAAACCGGCGAGCAGTGTACCTGGAGTAACATCAGCTGGTGGTCTTGTGAGGTCATCTTCACTTCCACGCAAATGTCATTTGCATATGTCTACTTTACACGTCGCCCGCCAGTGTGCCTCTGTCCCCTCCTGGGCTGAATTCCTGAGAAATCTCCTGAGTTTTGGAATGTGGCCTCCCTCACCAGACTGCCTGAGCCCAACTCCCAGCTCCGCGCATTCTAGCTGGGTTTCCGGGACATACCTGACCTCTGCGTGCTCCATTTTTCTCATCTGCAGAAGGGGAAGGGGAATAGCAGAACCCACCCCACGCGGTTGTGAAGACAGCTGAACTGACGCATGCAAAGTGCTGCAAGAGCACCACCCTGGAGAGGGCAGTGGGGGGCTTGCTGTCGCGCACGTGTCATACCTCTCGTGCTGAGGATGCAAACATTTGTGGAATGAGCGATGATTTAATATTATGTCCTAAACATTCAATTCGTTTTGGTATTTTTTCAAGGTATCATTATACGTGTTTGTGTGTCTTTACCATAAGCCGCATCAGATTCCTTCGGGCAATAGTATAAATTAAAAACAACAATTCATCAGGCCCTCTTCTACTCCAGAAATCTAAGAAGTAAAACTTCAGCCATTCAGAGGCTTAAAGGATTGAGGTAAGATGGATTGTCAGGGTGCCCAGATGACAGGATTTTGAATAAAGTTTGAAACATTACATTCGTTTTTCATTTGTTCTTTTCAAAAATGCATCAGCTCCTTCCCCGGCTTTTTCTTTTTCGCTGTGTATTATTATAGTGAGTTTTACAAAAAATAAACATATAAGACTAAATCATCAACGCTTCACATTATGTTTCTAAAACGTAATCAAAGTGATTTCCACTTTCGAGCACCCTCCAAGTCCCCTGCAGTCTGCTGGGTTCTGCTTTCATTACCTAATTCGACAGCTGTGTGTTGAACATATTATAAGCCAAACCCTGTTCTGTGCTCTGGATCTATTGAACTCAATATGAACCCACAGCAACCTTGCAAGATGGACATTTTGTTTCATAGGTGGGAAAACCGCCCTAGAACCAGGTCTCTCTGTGACCCCAGTGCAGGCTGGTCTGACTGGGTTGCCCCATGCATCCTCTTGTGATGAGCTTCGACACCTGTCGTCTACAGAGCGGAGCTGGTGTGCACAGTTTGGCGTTTTGATTTTTTACTTATATGGTGTGCACATTTCCAAGTAATGTAGGTTTTACATAATTATTAGGGTAACATTATTACATCCCAGTAGCTACCTGGATTCGGCTAATTTCCATTCAATAAATATTTTTTGACTGCTTATGTGCTGGCTCCTGTTAAATGCTGGGGACACAAAAGTAATCAATATAGGGTCCCTACCCTCAAACTTTTATCTCTCCAGGAGACAAACATGTGAAAAACTAAGTGTAATGCAGTGTGATACGTGTGTTTACCAATGATTAGACACGGAGCTATTGCTATCTCGGCTGTTACCAATGCCGCTAATACACATATTTTCTGTCTACCCCAGGTGCTCATTTCACAGGTGGGACTGCTGCATCAGAGGGCGGGGACAGTTGCCCAGCACAATCTGATGACCAGACTGGTCCCCAGAATGAGGAATCTGCTTACATGGTCCCCCGTGGCCTCCCCAGGGTGGGGATTTTTATTCTGGCTACTTTGATAGTAAAATGGGTATAACTCAAGTGACTCCAATTTAAGTTTACCAGTTGAGTTGAACATTTTTTTCTTTTTTTTTTTTTTTGCTGTACGCAGGCCTCTCACTGCTGTGGCCTCTCTCATTGCAGAGCACAGGCTCTGGACGCGCAGGCTCAGCAGCCATGGCTCACGGGCCCAGCTGCTCCGCGGCATGTGGAATCTTCCTGGACTGGGGCATGAACCCATGTCTCTTGCATCGGCAGGCGGACTCTCAACCACTGCGCCACCAGAGAAGCCCGAGTTGAACTTTTTAATGTAGAAGTCTGTTTTTTCTATTCCCTCACGTCCAGGCTCTAGTCCTGGTTCTGCCATGTGCCCTCTGTCCCTCACTGTGGGGTCACGAGGCTTCATATAATCTGTAAACACACGTTGTTGCTGTCGATGTGGAACTGTTAATATCCTTTGAATATCTGATTAGCCAAGTGTGTTATATGTTTATCAGTATCAATCCATATATATTTTGGATGTAAACTTTTATCCTGTTTTCACATTTATTATTTTTAGATTTCAGTGTCTTTCTTATTATATGAAGTTTCTTTTCATTGTGTATAAAGGTTTTTATAATGTTATTGGGTTAAATCTAACAGCTGTGTCTCTGACTCTATTATTTATATCCAATAGGCAAAAATTAACTTCTCCATCATTGAGATGAACAAATTGATCCACTAAAAAAAAAAAAAATGTGCTGTTCACTGTTCACCTGGCTTGAAATTGGGGTGTGTGAAGAGTAAACCTATGGTAAGGCATTTATCCTGTAGCCCTTCCCTCCTCCTCTGGTTTATCATTCCAGTTTGTTACAGATTCGGCCTGCGTGACTTTGGATTTCTTTCTGCGGTTGGTTCCTGCGGCCTGTTTCACAATTCCGTACGGATAATTAGCACTGCACGATGGCCGTCTCCCTCTCGTTACTTCACTGGGGAGTAGAGGGCTCACCTTCTAACCCGGTCCAGAGAGTGGAGAAGGCGGGGAGTGGGAGCCACTCAAGGACACGCAGACGCTCGGGCCCTGGACCCTCTCCACTCTCTCCGAAGCCACGAGCCTCTCCCCGTGGCGGCCCCGAAGCCCTGCCCGCTGTGTGTGTGTGTGCTGCCACCCCGCTTCCCTCCGGTGGCTGGTTTGCCACGGCCGGCCAGGTCCCCAGAGGCCTATTTTCCTGCTCTGGGGACAGAGGTGCCACTCTTTGTCCCCCCAGCTGCCCCGTCTTGGGCCGCTGCTGTCTCTGTGCTGCCCATTGTGTCCCTCCCCAAGCCTCGTCCCCACTGGGTTGAGGGGGAGGGGCAAGGTTGCCCCCATACGTGCTCACCGCTCTGCCGTCTCCAGCTAAGGGGCAGCTCCGGTCCTAAGTTCCGAGAAGGGAAGGTGGAAGGTACTTTAATGACTTAAACATCTGATTGTTCTTTCCTGCTGTCTATCAGTCGGTGGCTCAATCCTTCAAGTCTAGGGCTCGTCTTTAGGTGCCCCTGCGGTCCTGTGGGCCCCAGAGTCTCAGGTCCCTGCATCCTCATCACCTCAAAGGCCTGTGAGGGGCGGGTGAGGGCCCAGGCCGGGCCTGCCCAGGGCCTCGCTAGATTTCAAACAGGGAGAAACGTTTCTCACAACTCAGCCACGTGCCTAGGTCCACAACCTGTGCATTACTGTGTTGACTATCTCAGGAGCTACGCAAACCATCCTGGTTGCCTTCTTCTCTCTCGGTTTTTTTGCCCTGAGACTGTCATTCTTACTGTTTTATTGCATCCTCTTACCATGTTAATTCTCTACTTCTAATCTGTCATGGGCTGGGAAAACAGATACATATCTGTTAGAATTGGATAGAAATAAGAGTTTTTAAAAGCCTACAAGTATCATGACCATATTTATAAACAACAGCAACAAAATCAGATACTTGGTTGGCCAACTGCACGGAAAATAAAAAGTCTCCACAAAGTCCTGATGAATATTTATCCTCCCTACCAGGAAAATGCATGAGCTTACATGAATGCCTTTATACAAAAGGCCATTTGAGAGGCTGGAAGGTCAACTAAAAGAGTGTGTAGGAGCTTAAAATCTAGAGCCTTCTGCCTGGGTTCAAATCCCAGCTCTGCCGCTTACAAGCTACATCACTTTAACAAGTTACTTCACTTCATGGTACCTCGATTTTCCTCATCTGTAAAATGGAGTTGAAAATAACAGCGTCTAGCTGACGTGGTTTTTGTAAGAGCCAAGTTAGTTGATACATAAAAGCACTTAGAGGTGGTCTGGCCTGTAGAAGTGCTTGTTGTTACTATATTTTTATCAATTTTATCAATATCAATTTATATACAGTACGTGGACTCTATGACATCTGTTTTGTTTATTTAAGGTCGTTGAGCTTATTTCCTATAATCGGTAAAGTTCAGAAGGGCTCAGGGTGCTGGATAGTTAATCCTGTGTGGGAGAGAGATCACAGATGCTTCAGGGATGGATTAACGATGTGATAGAGAGGGTTGATCTCGTCCTGTCTTTGCAGTATGATTTTAAAAGTTACACGCGCGTATTGACACACGTACATATACATATGCACACATCTCAGGCATTCATTTGTGCAAAATAATAAAGGCAGATTTAATGTCATCATGACTAGCAAAAAGCACGCTTCTGAGAGCAATGAAAATAGTAATGCTACTGTATTGAAATGGATTGTCTCGATTTAATTCTGATTGCTTTCTTTTCGGGTTACAATGTAGTCTTTCATTGTAACCCAAGCATAGTCTTCTCCACTGAGTTCAAGGCCACAGGAAATTGTAGATTCCCTGACACAAAGCACCGTTTTGATTTTTTAAAAAAATCAATTTTTTCAGTGTTTTGTAAGCAAAGCCCATAAAACAAATATTTGCTGTTCACCGAATGTATGCAAAGTAGCAAAAGAAATAGAATTTTCTATTATTTTGAAAACCATTCAATTATTTCTGGTACCAGAAATAATTTAATTATAATCCTTTTTTCCATTACTGATACCTATATTTTTATTATCTATTTGATATGTCTTCAAGTACAATTATTAATAGAACAATGCCCACCTGAAAAATGTTTGCTGAAAATAATGAATGATATGCTATTTCTAACCCATCAAAGTCTGCCAAATGCTAGCACTTTCCCATAAGTCTCAGTTCCTACTAAATTATTCACATTTATTATATTAATATGCTTTAAGTTATCAATTTCATCTTGGGAATTACTGACTCTCTGAGAGGACAAGCTTATATCAGGTTCTTCTTTTCTGGGAGTGGAGGTTGGGAAACCTCCTCTTCTATGGACTGGGTTAGGGCGGGGCTGGTATCTTTCATTCAAAGCACTGGCCATGGGAATTCCCTGGCGGTCCAGTATTTAGGGCTCCACGATTCCATTGCAGGGGGCATGGGTTCGATCCCTGGTTGGGGAACTAAGATTCCTCAAGCTACAAGCAGCGTGGCCTAAAAACACTTTTTTTTAATTAAAAAAAAAAAGCACTGGCTGTGTGTATGGAATGACTGTCCAGCTCATTGAAAGGAGCCCTGGCATCACAGACCCTGGAGAATCGACGGGCTGATGCCTGTCGCCAACTCTCCCCAAAATATCTTGCTTTGCATTTGTCCAGCTCTCTCCTCTAGAAACTTAATCCTCCTAACAACAAATGCCACCACCGCTACGCTATGCTTGAGACAAAGAAGTGGCATACATGCTCACAGCTACTTGAAAAGAAAAAAAATGGGCACTGAATTTTCCCAGCAAAGATGGTGGCGCCCAGGAAGCCCCTTCGTGGGCCCCTCTTGAAACAACACATGGTAAGAGAATCTACATGTGAGGGGCTGGAGGAGGGTGGGGGAGGCCGTGGGTAGTCAGGTGTGGCCCTAGTTCCCACTAATTCTATTTCAACAGTCTGCTTGATGTTAATATCTATTAATTTGGTTAAATGTGGAAGTCTAGATCTTTCCAATGAAGGAGAAAATCAAAACCATCGAAAAGTAAAAACAAATTCAAATTTAGCCACTTAGCAAATGTAGCACAATAGAACTCCAAATCACATGTCCTTAAAAGGTGTCGTTACATCCTAATGAAACTAGGCAGAAGAACTTCAAAATGGAAATGCTGAAAGAAGAAATCAATAAAATATAGTATGGAGGAAATTACCCATTTTTAAGGTTTAGCTAATTCAAACCAACATACATTCATTAAAAGCTTAGAATATATTCATGGCGTAAGTGTAATTAAGTAGATAATGAAATAAACGCATGGCTTGCTGTTGTCCGTGTGCCATGTACTAACTCCCCAGTGAGTCTGCGAGCCCCTGGCAGGGAGACCAGATGGTCCCGAACAAGTCACTCCAGGCTCTGGGCGTCAGCTCTTCTCACTGGAAAATACAAGTCCTTCCCTGAGCTGATTGAAAAGGTCCTCCTCTTTCCTCCTTCCTTACAAAGCCCTATGAACCAACCCATTACCTTCCCCCGCTCATCTTTCTGTTCATTCCTCCAGCATCAATAAGGCGCTATGTATGCGGTGATGATGAAAATGACTGTGGACCTCACTGTGCTACGAAGTATACCTTTTTGTATTTCAGCCCAAGATATTTAGCTTATCCATAGACAATAAAACAAAAACAGTTGTTTTGCCTTTTGCCAAATGACACCACATCCCTCTCAAATAGGTTTGTATTGTAGACATGACTCATTGTACCAAAGACACATAGTCTGGAAATTCGAGGTACGATGGAAATCATATCTTAAATATACAAACAAGGCAACAACGGGGAGTCATTTGAAGCATCTGGATCAGACAGAGGGCTAAGCTTGGAAAGAACTTCGGGAGGGACCCCCCCTCCACGCTCTCCTACTGGGAAAATAAAGTGCTGGACCAAATGATTTCTAAGCTCCGTCTAACTCTGCAATTGTACAAATTTTAAGAGTTTCACATCCTCGGTCATGAGAAAGATGACGTAACTAAACAAGTCCACTAACGTCTTTAAGATCTTCAATAAATCAGTCTCAGAGACAGGAAGATTTTGTCCCAAAAACTCCCCCTATTTTAACTTCTTGGAAGCGAAGCATCGAAATTTTACCGACAATATTTGCTGGACATGATTAAACACTTTAAACCTTTGCGTTAAAAGTTGATGTTTTTTTCTAGTTTTACTCTCCGGAACCATTTTTTAATCTACTTTAACCATGGCGTGTTATTCTGAGTAGGAAATCTATTCTTTAACGTCCATAAGTATTTGGTTAGAGATCTTTTTATAACTTCCTCATAGGAACATGGTTCAAAGTCTACCGCATTTCAGTAATTGTTTGCCCCGCCCCAAAATAAAAGCATTAGTTAGGTGTTCGTATAAATTCCACACAAAATGCAAGTCCTTTGTAGTCACTAAATTTCCTCAGAATATTTTCTAAAGGGTCTCACCTACGGCTTTAAAAAGGAGGGCAGGAAAAACGCCAGTTGCAAACTCCCGCTCTCATTAGGGCTCCCTGTCAGAAATTGGTTAAGGAGCCGGGAATAAGGGGTCATTTTCCTTTAAAATGGAGAGGAGTTTCTTTGGGAAGGAAATTCCCTGAGGAAGTTGTTTTAGAACAAATCACTGTTCAGGAGGAAGCCAGCAAAAGGTGGGAAGAGGTTCCCTTTGATTTCCCAGGCTGTGTATTTGGGCTGAGACCAGACAACGTTTTATGCACATATTAATAGAATGCAAATGAGCCTCCCGAAAGGACAGTGGTATTTGACACGAAGTATTGTCAACAGAAAGGGTTTGGGTGTATTTTTTAAATCCCATCAAGGTGCCTGTCAGGGGGGTGGGGGTGGGAGCGGTATTGGGGGCTCCTGGGAACGAATTCCGGGTTTGCCTTCCAGTTGGGTGGCGAGCAAAGAGCTTTGCAGTATGACCTCCACATCAAGGAGGTTTCTGAAGGTGTGAGCATTCCTTCAGAGTCCCCAGGTGCCGGTGTTTATTTAGCCCCACTCCGCTCGCCGAGAGCAGGGCTCTGAACCAGGGGCCTCACCAGAATCGCCTGGAGCTTCCTCCCACCCTTTGCCGTCCCCGCCTCGCCCCCGGGCTCTGATTCTGCAGGTCAGGGCGGGCGTTTCCCACTGACGCCCATGCCGCTGGTCCAAGGACCAAACTCGGAGACCCACGGCTCTCAGCATCCATTAGACTCTCAGGCCGCCCCCCGCCCCCACCCCCCGCAAGCTCGCATTGTTCCTAAAAAGGGGGAAGAAAACTGGAGTTTGCACTACACACGGGATGAGGGAGTTCTGCTCATCGGTGCCAGTAGGAAGCCTAGCCAGCTCCACAGGGTGAGGCCTGTGGGTCAGGTCGTGGGTGAGGAGGTGAGGGAAACCCACGCTTTCAGGTCGTGCAGTTGTGGGTTTTTTTGTTGTTTTTTGTTTGTTTGTTTGTTTTGCAGTTGTCTTTGTACAGAACTGCTCCCTGGTAGGGATATAACAGCCATTTAACTACAGGTTACATTGTGCTATAAGCTATAGACACAGGAGAAACACTAATTGCGTTTCGTTGCTTCACAAACATTTCTTAAATGCCTCCTCTGTGGCAGGCACTGTTGCGGGCTTTCCGGAAGCACTGAGGAACAAGACAGATCAAACAGATAAACCCTTTCCTCCCCAGTGGAGTTTAGGTGGGGCAACCAGTGAGAAACATACTAAGTCAGTTACGCTGCCTGGGAAGGTGGCCGGTGCTGGGGCAGAAGGAGAAGCAGAGGAACGGGGCGTGGGGAGGACAGCTGAGCAGGCATAGCAAGGGGAACAAAGATGAGAAGGTGAGGGGGAAGGAAGCCGGCTGTCTGGGCAAAGTTCCGACCCTGGGATCCACCTGTGGACCCAGGAGGTAGCAAGGACACCAGAAAGGCGAGCGGCCCGGACCACACTGAGTGTGGCTACCCGACAGAGATGGGACCTCAGTGGCACAAGGTGAAACAGGGCCGGTAATGAGGTGCCACCGTCGTCTGGGGGACGTGGCCTGGACCGGGGCCGTGGATAGGTGACCCCAGGGACAGTTTCCGCATACGGGGAAGAGCCATGAGGTTTGGATACAGAGAGGAGAAGGGGTTGCCGGGCGGGTCCGAGGTTTTGTGTGATTTCCCAGCACACACACACACGTCCGAGGAGGCCATCCACGCTCCACTCAAGAAAGCAGTGGTTTCTGAGCGCGCCCTGACAAAGCAGCAGAGACGGGGGCTTAGAACAACAGAAACGACTCCTCTCGTGGTCCTGGAGGCCAGAAGCGTGAAACCAAGGCCCTAGAGGAGGATGCTTCCGGCCCCTCCAGCTTTCCGTGGTGCAGACAGTCTTCGGCAGGGACCCCAGGCCCTGGAGGCACCTCCCCTCTCTGCCTCTGTCCTCACAGGCCTTCCCCTGCCTGTGTCCAGATTTCCCCTTTTATTGGGATGCCAATCACATTGGATAAGGGTCCCCCTCCCGGACGACCTCATCTAACTAATCACACCTTCCCTGACCCTATATCTGGGTTACTGGGTGTAAGCCTTCAGCACCTTTCTTTGAGGGGACCCAATACAACCTATGACAGAGAGCTCATTCATGACACACTTGTTTCTTTGTGGGCCCTTCTTCTCCCTCCACCGTTTGCCAAGGCCTATCAACTGCCCTGTGTGGGGTCCGGATCCCAAGAGCCACCTGCCCAGCACAGTTAATAAATGTGGATTTTGTGGCCTGGGGCACGCACTGGATTCTCCTGAGACGTGATGTCTCCCCACAACCTCACAAAGGTGCACGGCCAGGGACTTCCCCTGGCGGTCCAGTGGTTAGGACCTGGTACTTTCACTGCCAAGGACCCAGGGTTGATCCCTGGTTGGGGAACTAAGATCCCAGAAGCCTCGAGGCGCAGCAAAAAAAAGAAAGGTGCCATCACACCTTAGGAGACGGACGCGTTCCAGACACACTCCAGCCCTCAGTGTGCTACATTCAAAGGAAACACAGCACAGATAAATACACCTGAGGACACCCAAACAGCAAGAGGCAAAAACACTTGGAAGCATCAGACTGGATTCTGAAACTTGGGAATAAACTGTGAGCTCGTTAATGGTCTGCACCTCTCTCTGCGGAAAGCCTGCAGTGGCGCCTTGTCTGACCCGGAACAAAGCCCGAGTCCCTTCTGGGCCCTGGAGGCACGTGATCCGTGCTCCGTCCCCTGACCGTGGCGTCCCTACTCTCCAAACGCTTTGGTGTCCTCACTGTTCCCTGCACACCACACATAGCCCAGGGCCTTCGCACCCGCCACTCCTCTCCTGGGGTGGTCGGACCCAGATACCCACAGGGGACACGGGAAGGAGCTGCTCCTGGCCAGCCCCTCCCAGCACCCCAAATATCCTTTAACCTGCCCTGTATTTTTTTCACAGCATGTATCCTCTCCCATCATACTGTCCAATTTATTTTTTTATCTTTGCTTTAAATTTTTACATGATTTTCCCCTCATCTGCACCAAGTAAACTCCACGAAGCCTCAAAGTGCATTCGTCACGTCCTCTAGAGAAGGCCCCCACGTGCTCGGAACTTGGGGGCCTGGGGGCTGGTGACGGGCAAGAGGCCCGAGGCCGGCAAACTTCACAAGCGGTTCTGTGTGCGTGGTGCGGCTGGAAGTGGACGAAAGCTCCCTGAACCGGAGGGTTGGCGGGTAGGCCCAGGCCTCCCGCCGTCGGGCACACAGTCTGCTGAGAAGAACCTTGAGTTAGGAGGAGCAAATATTAGAGCTTGAACATGTTTGAGATGTTCGGGTAGCCTGCCTGGGGAGCCTTGAGAAGGAAACTCAGACAGAGAAGGGATTCAGAGATGGACTCGACTCTGGGCACAGGGATGCCGGGCCTGGACGACGAGGGCGTAGGCGGGGTGGACGGCAGCCATTGAGATCTCGTTCTGCCAAAGGCAGTGAGGAATAGTAACGGGCCTGGAGCAAACCCTGGCTCTGCCACCGGCCAGCTGCGCCCCTGGTCGATTCTCTAACCTCTCCCAGCCAAGTTCTCATCTGGGAAATGGGTCTAAAGAAAACCCAACTGGAAGGGCTTGCATGTGAACAAAATAGATGAAATGTAACCAGGCACGTGCTAAGGATGGAAAGCCTGAAAGTCGCTTCCCAAAGCACGTTAAAGGCAGTAAACAAATCCAGCCTGAAAGCACGACAGGAAACAGAATCCCTTTCTCTTCTGATTCTCAAGGTCCTGTTGAAATTCAAGGTCAGGCGTTTTCATCTGCACCCATTGCTTCTTCATTTTCTCATGGAGCATCTTCACACACAGAGCGTTTCTTAGTCTGTGCTTGTCCTTGCAGCACTCAAGGTCGTCCTAAAAGAAATATCCTGTTAGGGAATTAGGAATTAGTCATTAAAACAATGCCCACAGCACAGGGGACTTACTAGGGACAGGGTATTCTATATCCTGATTAGCGTGAAGGTCCACAGAGACATACAGTTGTCAAAAGTCATCCATTGGTACACTTAAGATGGGTGAATTTTTGTTGTGTGTAAATTACACCTCAATAAGGCGGATTAATTATATGATTTTTTTAAATAAAATAAAATTTGTCTCTACCCTCTTATTTTACATCATAGATGATGTAAGAAAAGTTCTATATAAACACGCTTTAAGTATAAAGAAATAAGGTTAATACCCTTAAGCTGGCATGAACATCAGCCGTATTATTTTATAATCAAATAGTCAAAAAAAGAATATAATATAGGACACAATCTATTGCCATGGGTAATTTACAGTCGTCTTTGAGAATCACATTTATCCCTTTGACTTAACCTTAAAAAATGACACATTTGGGCCCAGGAAGAAGATAGAAAGAAAGCAGGAGGGAGCCAAGACCTCCCAGATCGCTCTCTACCCTCACTCGGGGAAAAATAGGAGGAAGGACTTGAAGAAACGTTCACTATCCAAAATTGAGACACGCTTTTTCCTGGTGGTCGGTGGGCTGTCATCCACCACGCTCGAGAACACTCCAACACAGAAAAGCAGTACTCTGTCTCAGATCAAGACCTTTTTTATCTCTCTCAGAGCTGGGGAGTAGCCATGTTATTTAAATCAAAGGTGTAACTACACTTTAACTTCTTGTTGCTTTTGTCCTTTTTAATCCTTTCACTTTGGAGGAAGTTCGCCTCAGTGAAGTCTCTTCCTCTTTGAAGAGGTAGGATGTTGGATACCCAGTGCCATGAACCACAGTGAGAACACTCACTGCCTGGGCACCAGCGAATGGAAATGTGCTGAGTCCATGCAGTTGACACATAACCGACTGTCAAGTCCAGAGCTCTTAGCGATGGGAACGCCACACAGCTTCCGTGGTAGGATCGGCCTCAAAACTTAGCACTACACACGTATAGGTCTAGGATAACATGACATACCAGCAATCACTTCTTCAGGTACTAGCGGTTTCACTTTTGACATTCAAATCTCTGAAGCATTGGAATTTATCCTGAGTACAATAAGGGATAATATGGATGTAAATTTACATTTTTCCAAAGGCTATCCACGTGTCTGAACATCATTTAGTAAAAGCCCATCTTTTCTCCCACTAAGATCTAAGGTGATGCATTTATCACCCTAAATTTCCATATGCACAGGGGTCAACGTCTTGATTTTCTGTTCTGTTCCAGTGATGTGCTAATACTACCTTGCTCTATTTATAGAGACTTTATGGTGTATTTTAATGTCTGGAAGGGCTAGCCCTGTCCCCCAAGCTAAATTCTTCTTTTTCAAGGTTTTCCTCTTTGTTCTTACTTGTTTATTTTTCATGTAGACTTTATAATCAATTTATCTACCTTCAGGGGGAAAATTGTTGGTTTTTATTTGGAATTACATAGTATTTTGAAAATTGGGAGAATTGACAACTTTATGTTGCTAAGTCTTCCTATACAAGAATATTGTATGTCTTCCAATTTGTTCAGATCTAATTGTGTGTATTTCAGGAGTGGTTTAAAGTATTTCATATGTAAATATATCTTACACAATTTATATATATTTTATACATTTGCACATATATAATTTGTTTTCTAATTAAACTTTCCATTTTGAGCTATTCGTAGAGTCACGTGATGCAAGATCTGTGATAGCGTCACAATTTCACCCAACGACAGCGTCTTTCAAAGCTATGGTTCACTATCACAACCAGGATACAGACATCGATATACTCAAGATACAGGTTTCCATTCCCACAATGATCACTCATGTTTCCCTTTTGTAGCCACATCTATGTCCCTCCCTGCCACCACTCCCGCCATAACCCCTGGCCACCACAAATCTGTTCTCCATTTCTATAATTTTGTCATTTGAAGAAAGTTATAGAAATGGAATCATAAGAGTATGTAACATTTGGGGGCTTCTTTTTCACACTCGGCATAACTCTGGAGATTCACCCAAATTACTGAGTGTCTCCATAGTTCATTCCACTTTACTGCTGAATAATATTCCAGTATGGTTGTTTAACTATTCACCCATTGAAGGACCTACACAGTTCAAAGCCATGTTGTCCAAGGGTCAACTGTAGACACAAAAATCTGTTACAAAATATTAGCAAATAAAATTTAGCAAATACATTTTTTAAAATGCACCACAACCAGCTAAGTTCTATTTCAGGTATATAAGACTGCTTGGTATTCTAAAATCAATCTATTTAATCCACTATGTTAACACGTTAGTTCTTTACAATAACACTTATAAGATAGTTTCAAAATAATAATTTTAATATTATGACTAAGAACAAAATGACTATATGATGTTGAAGATTTCTTTGTAACTCCCTTTGTACTTTGACTGTATTCCTCTAAACAAGCACAGAAATATAAATCATAAAAATCTTATGCTTTACGGACCCACGAAATGATTGCTCTCTCTATGTGTTTACGTTACCAATTTGACATATTTACAATTAGCCTCACTAGTTACGGCTTTCAATTTTACGGTTTGCTTTTTTCGGTTAATTACATGACACATTTACAGGATTCGAAAATCAAGGAGGATTCGAGAATTAATGATTGAAGTCTCATTCTCATTCCATCGTTGTTCTCCCTGAATTGTCCCCATAGGTAACCGTGGAACCGCGAGCTTGTGGTTCATCTGTTTCTCTTTGGGTATACGTGTACATACCTATATCCTATTTCCCACCCACAGTGCACAAGAGGTAGGTTCTGTTTATTCTGTTCTGACTCTTGCTTTTGTTCACCTGATACAAGACCTTGGAGGTCTTAATGTTTCCGTACACAGAGACCTTCCTCTTTCTTGTGTAGCTTCAAATCCAGCCCTTTATTCACGGGTATTTCGGTTGTTTCCAGCCTTGTACTAGCACAACTAACTCTGCAATTGGTAACTTTGTCCTTGTGCAGGTACACCTTCGTGATAGATTACCAGAAGCGGGCTTGCCAGGTTGAAGGGTAAATGCAGCTGTTCTTTTGTTTGTATTGCTTTTAAAAATGAAATCGTGTTTTTAATCTGAAAGCAATCTTTGCTGACCTCACCTCTGTTAGATGAAATAATGTCTCAAACAGGATGAGGCCTTTAGTTGTTTTCCCCTGTATTAAAAAGTAAATTTGTTTTGTATGATACTAATTACTCTGAAACCTCAAAACGATTCCCCTGTCCTACACCTTTGAGTCTTTTCTGTGTCTGGTCATTTGTTTTCACTGTCTTCTTATTCTCCAAGTGTGTCTGTGTGTGTATCTGTATGCTTATGTGTGTGTGTGTCTCTGTGTGGGTCTGTGTGTATGCTCTCATATGCTCACATATGTGTTTGCGTGTATATGCCCCGTTGGTGTGCATTTGTAAGTTCATTACTTTCAGGCATGGGAGGTGGTGCTTTAGGGTCAGGCATGGGAGGTGGTGCTTTAGGGTGGAAGGGCCTATGCTTTTTTCAGTATTGATACTTTGCGTTTTTAACTTTTTTCGAAATTTGTGGGTCTCCCATTCGTATCTTTTAATCTACCGACAAAATAAGTGTCAAAGTTATTTATGTTGCTTAATCTAGTCAACTGGAGGTAAAGACACGGCAAAGGAGCTAGCAGCTTTACCCAGGTTTCGTTTCTGCGGCCCCGAGTGAGGACGGAGGTGGAGGTCCTTACTGAATTCCGCGGTGTGTGACGAGATCGCCTTTGTGCCCCCAGAACCCTCGCTAGACTGGCTCAAACATTCTCATCATCACCACCTTCACGGACCTTAGCTTCCTCGTGGTAGCCCTGTGCCGAGCGCGCAGGCACAGTTCCAAGTGTTTTATACAAATTAACCCGTTAAACCCTCAGGGCAACCCAAGATGAATAATAGGTGTGGGTAGTAGTCTAACTTCCAGTCATACACACCTCAGCACAGAGGGATTAAGCAACGCGGCCCGAGCCACACAGGGCAGAATGTGAGCTGGGAAATCAACTAGAGAAATATTAAAGGCCACGAATTCAACTTGTTAACACGAACACAGGTACCACCTGCTCCAACAAGCTTCCAACCTCTGCCGTCCAGTCACACCCCCCAGCCTCACCTGGGCCCCGCTCTGGCCTTTGCTGGCTCACTCTGTGCAGTGTTCTGGAACATCTTCCAGTGTTCCCAAACTACCCACACACGTGGGCTGCAAACCCTGGCGCTCCCTCATGAAGAACACAGAAAGCTCCGGGACGACCTCAGGCTCGCTCCATCCAATCCTGGGACCTGCCTGCCGCGCCCTAAAGTCCCGCTAGAGCGCCGGTGCTTACGGGGGGGAGGGACTAGGGTCTCCCCGCTCCAGGGTCCTGGCCTCAAAGAGCCAGGGTGGACACAGCCTCTCTTCTCTGGATGCGAGTTTCTCAACTTGAAATTGAGAGGACCCCCGAGCGGTTGTACAGCCTGAGATCCCCCCTGCGGACACAGCTGGCTTTCCCAGGAGCGCACCTGCTCGCATCTGCTGCACCTCGACGTCCCGCCCGCCTCGCGTCGCTTCCCCTTTCCTCCTCCAGAGGGCGCCATGGACCAAGGAGCCGCCGCTCCCTCTGCTACTTAGCGCAAATCTTGACACAGCAGGGAAAGAATTTAAAATACGCAACGTCTTTGGATTTTCCACATTATTCGTTGACTTCAACTCATGTTCTCTTCTGTGACTGTGGATGACCAAGAGCTGTGTGAAATTTTCACATGCATTCATGTAAAGTGACCTTTTTCTGAAAGGTTTGTTAGAAGGTGCAAATTTATACTCTCAAAGAAAGTTTTAATTTTGCCAGAACTGTCGGCTTTTAGTATAAAGGCACAGGGATATTTTCCGCCACTAATCATGGCCGTGTTGTCACATATGGACGGAGGACATTAAATAGACAAATATAAAGACCACAAGTTCAACCTGTGACACAAATGGCTACCACCTACTCCGGCAGGACCTGTTGTATTTCCTTTGTCTTCAGCAGCATGAAAATGTCTGTTGCTGACATTCTTTCCCTTCGCTGTTTTAGATCTTTCAAGATTCGTGACGTATTAAGTCACACATTTAAAAAAATGTATCAAATGTTGGATCAGGATAATTTCTATTCTAAGACATGGCTCACGTTGTGTTTTTCCCCACACTTTACAAGCGTGGTCCCTGCAATGTTTGGATGTTCAGTCTGTGCAAACTCACAGCCAGAAGGATGAGCGGGCAGATGACAGAGACAGCCGCCAGCGCCGGCGGGAGGCCCTCCTGCGCCAAGGCCCGGGGAATCTATCAAGCAGAAGACGGCTCCGCAAACCACCCCCTTCCGGGCTCCTTTGGGGCACAGAATGGGCTCAGGACAGGAATGATGGTCTTTACAAAAGAAGAAGGCTGTGGACAGGGAGAGGAGCGGAGACCCAGGCGTACGAGACGCTGCAGAGGGAATGTCTTCCCAAGCACAGCAGCCCGCAGTCCAGACCCGCTCTGCCCGCAGAAGCCGTCACCAGGGCTGGGCCCGGGGAGCTCAGCCACCACGGAACCTTTGTTCTATTTCTTGGCTTTTTTCCTTCCTGGAATTCGGAGCCTGGCAACAGCACGGAGTCCTTAGCAGGTGGCTCAGCAAAGGCACCGGGAAACAGTCAGGAGGCCCAGGAGAGCTACAGGAAACACTTTCTTCGTGATTTTGTCCTTATTTCTCCTGTTTTTCTCCCACTGGCGGCTATATTAACCTCTTCTGGAGGTTAGCAGAATATTGTTTTTTTAATTGAGAAATATAATTCACATATCATAAAACTCACCCTTTTAAATTCACAAGGCTGTGCGACAGTCACCAGGATCAGTTTTAGACCGTTTTCATTGCCCCCAAAAGAGGCCCCTCCCCATTAGCAGTCACTCCTGTTGCCCCTCCCCCCTCGCCCCTGGCACCCACTAAGCCTCTCCTGTCTCTAAAGATGTTAGGGGCTGAACTGTGCCCTCCTCCTTCCTGCCAAATTCACATGTTGGGGTCCTAACCTCAGGACCCCAGAATGTGAGTGTATTTGGAGATGGGCCTTTAAAGAGAGGATCGTTGAAATGAGGCCCTTAGAGTGGGCGCTAATCCAATCTGACTGCTGCCCTCATAAGAAGAAGAGATTCGGGCACAGAGAGACCCAAGGATGCAGGTGCACAGAGAAAAGTCCATGTGAGGACACAGCGGGGAGACGGCCGTCTGCAAGTCAAGGAGAGAAGCCTCAGGAGAAACCAAACCTGCTGACACCTTGATCTTGGAGTGCCAGCCTCCAGACCTGGGAGAAAATAAGTGTCTCAGCCCCCCAGTCTGGTCTTTTGTTAGAGCATCCCCAGAGGACTAATACAATAGCCTTTCCTATTATGGATGCTTCATACGAATAGAATCACTTCATACAAATAGAATCAGATGTAGTTTTTCACTTAGCAAAAGGTGAAACTTTTCCAAGGTTCATCCGTGTTGTAGCAGATATATAAGAACTTAATTCCTCTTTATGGCTAACTAGTATTCCATCGTATGGACAGACCACATTTTGATTATCCATTTATCACTAGATGGACATTTGGGTTGTTTTCACTGTTTGACTATTAAGAATAATGCTGTTATGAAAAGCATGTACGAGTTTTTGCATGAACATATACTTTCAATTATCTTGGGTATATACTTAGAAGTGGAATTTCTGGGTCACACGGTGATTTGATGTTTAACTTTTTAAGGAACTGTCAACTGCTTTCCAAAGCGGCTCTATCATTTTACATTCCCACCGGTAACGTGCAAGGGCTCCAATTTCTCCATATCGTCACTAAGGCTTGTTACCGTCTGTCTCTTTTATTAGGCCACTCTAGTTAGTGAGACAGCTGGTTGTGGTTACGGTGTTCTTTTGGGTCGAGAATGGGGAACGTAACATAGTTTCCTTCTCTGTGCCTCCCTTTCCAATGTTTTCACAAACATCAGAAACATAATCGATGGTCGTGAGGCCCATTGTCGAATCTTACGTGACGGTTTTGTAGCTCATCCAGGTTGGCAGCGTTGACCTTGTCTAAGTGTGCATGTGCACACGTGTGTGTGCGCGTGGGGTGTGCGTGCGTGTGTGTGCGCACACAGACATGTACATGTGTGTCCTCCTCCCACGGGAAGAGATCATCTCCTGCTCAGAGTGACTTTGTCGGTTCCCTGGACCATCCTCCCCACACAAGGCTGCAAACTCAGCTGGTGCTTGACAAACACTGCGAGCTTCTGGGATGGGCTCTTCCAGAGAGGCTCTGAGAGCCCACTCCCACCGTGACGGTCCCCGGGCTGCCCCTCTCGCTGCCCTTCCAGAACACAGCTCTGTCGCCCCTTTACTCCGTGAGACTTGCTGCCACGGAAGTTCCTCTGCCCCTGTGACCTGGTCCTTATCTGCATCCCTGCTTCGTTTTCCTCCATACTGCTTATTACATCTTAGCAAACTATTTATAGACATATAATTCACTTGTGCGAGATTTTATGTGGTTTCATAAATGTTTTACTTTTCTGACTTCCTGGCCGTCTCCCTCCGCCAGAATCAATGCCCACCAGACCTGGGATTTGCGTTTTGTTCACCTGTTGCATCTCTAGCACCAGAACACAGCCTGGAGCACAGAAGGGGCACCATGGTGTCCCTTGAGCTGAATATATGTTACACTGCTCCGAGGAAGAAAGAAAACCCGTCAAGCTGATGAAAACCCTGCTCACTCTCGTGATAATCTTAATGCCGTCAGAGGAGAAAATGAGAGGCAGTAGCTTCAAGTTCAGGTACCCAGCGACTCTGATCATCTTAAAGGAATGTGTTTAAACCTGGATCATGAAATACCATAACAGAATTGAAATCTTTTCATGTCAAACTTGAACCTGTGCTTTTAAAGCAATTATATAAAGTCCTTGAGATCTCCATAAACTTCTTCCTGACAAGTGTTGGGCTTCGCCCTGGTAACAAAAATGGGAGGGCTTCAGAGGAAGAAAAATCTTAAGATGCAACAGGTGGGAAATGTCACACATGATTAAAGTACAAATATACGCAGAGCTTCTATTTCACAAGCAGCAACATTCCAAATGACGTCTCAGAGGTTTACGAAAAGAAATCATCATCACGTTAAACCCAAACGTTTCTTTCCTAGCGTTGCATCAGAACACGGCGGTCTGGTCGAAACAGGACGAAAGCCAGCACGACCAAGGCATTTCTGAAATCTGTTTTTTAGCGTCGTCACTCTCACAGAGCCCGCTGCTGATGACAGAATTAACCTCTGAAAATCTGAGGTCTGGGTACACATTACACTAAAAACAAGCTACAGTTCATAAAGGAAAGATGGCAACAGTAATTGGACTGCAACTCTGACGAGCTGACTTGCCTTCACTAAAATTCCGATGTTGACGTCTTAACCCCCAGAACCTAGAAGGTGACCTCACTTGGAATAGGGTGGCTGGAGATGTAAGGAGCTAGGATGAGCCCATACTGGAGCAGGATGGGCCCTGATCACATAGGACTGGGGTCCTTATAAACAGCAGAAACTTGGCCACAGACACACCCACGCAGGAGAGCGCCACGAACGTGAAGGCGGACTTGGGGTGCATCTACAGCTGAGGGTCACTGAGGATCGCCAGGGGCCGGGGGCGAGGCCTGGGGCAGATTCTCCTTCACAGCCTCAGCGGGAACCAGCCCTGCCCACACCTCGCTCTCCAGAATTATGAGACGATAAAGTTCTGCTGTTGAAGACACCCAATTTGTGTCACTTCGTTACAGCAAACTAATATAGTACCCATGTCTGAAATTCAGGTATCTTTGTCTATTTGGCTGGGGGAAGCTATTTTTAAAATCATAGAATATTCTGTGTCAAATTTTGACCTGAGGGTTGGTGCTATGAATGCCGCTAATTTAAGGAAGGAGAAACCTAAACTGTTAAACTCTACTGAGATCCCAAATCAAGGAAACTGCAATTCCATTTGTGTGGCCGCACTGTCACCTTGGAGACAGGAGACCTGAAGGGCCAGAGGCACATGGAGGCTGCTTCTGGGAAAGCCACCCCTGCTTCACGAATGTCCTCGAGACACTGGCCGGCTCTTCTTCTAGAGGGGCGGCCACGGGCTCAGAACAAAAGGATCCCCATCCTGCATCCGTCCAGTGCAGAAGTGCAGCCCTGGCCGTGGCTCAGAGGGACCGTGATGAGGGGCACAGGGACGTCCTCTAACAGTCCAACCAAGGACGTCAGGAATGTCTCTGAGATGTTCGTTTGTCACAGATTCGTCTCCTGTTAAATTAATAAATACTTCTTAAGGCTTCTGTTTGTTTTGTTTGTCGTTTGTTTGTGGCCTGCTAGTCTTGGGATGAGATGTGGAAGTTCACCACTTGCTGGGTAAAGCAGTTCCCAATCCATTTCTACCTTCAACTTGCCTCTCCTTTGAGGATCCCCTTAGTTCTAGAGGCTGCACCTGTCTTCTCTCCCCGCATTTCAGTCGTTACGAGAGTTCAGGGCACAGAGAGTAGTGGCCTGTGAACCGGCAGCCCTCAGGACGTGGTCCAGTGTCGCCAGAATCCCCAAGACCCTTCCGAGTAGTCCAGGAGAGCAAACCAATTTTCTCCATAGTCAGAAATTTTTCTTTCTTTCACTCTCATCCCGTCGTGAGTGTACATTAGAGTTTTCCAGGGGCTTTATGACATATGATTTTCTAACAGATCAAATGAAGAAGCAGGTATGAGAATATGGCTGTTTTCTATTAAGCCAGACATTTAAAGAAATTTGCAGAAACATAAAACAACGCCATTTTTCTTTGGTTTGGAAAATATAGCGGGTTTTTTTCGTAAAAAAATGTATGTTGACGCGCAATGGCTTTATTACTGTCTCAAAATAAATTAACGAGTTGACTGAAAAAAAGAGAGAGTCCATCGTGGGTGACATCACCCAGAAGCACGTGGACGGCTGGTGTCCCTGGGTCCCGCTTCGCACCATCGTTGGTCACCGAGGCAGAGAGAGGCCAGCGGTTCAGTGTGAGCGGTGCAGGCAGGCTCGTCACCTGCTGGCCTCCTGGCCAGCCCGTCCCACACGGGGATCCGGGTGACGTCCGCGTCTGCCTGGGCAAGGCCCGCCCTGTCCCCCTGCACCTTGCCCGCCTCCCCCTCCTCCGCTGTCACCTGGAACGCCTCCATCAGAAGCAGCGCCCCGGGCCACGCCGCGTGAGCACCCTGCTTTGCCTCCGTCCTCGGCCCTTCGGCCCTTTGCCCTCCACGCTCGCCCGCGCCAGGGCCGCTGTCCGCACCTTCGGTGGCCAGGCCGAACCCCTGACGCAGCCCGCCGCCGTCCTCTCGCTCGCATCTGCGCGCGGACCCCGCCGACCACCTTCCCAGGGCCTCGCTCTGTCTTCTCCTGCCGTAAGCCTCTCTCTGTCTGCGTTTCTCTTCATCATGATTTAAACATGCTCAAACCTCTTCCATGTTAAAAAAAAAAAAAAAAGAAAAAGGAAAGAAAGCCGGCATACCCCGCACCGAGACCCCGGCAGCCGCTCCCTTCCCTGCAGAGGGGAAGCTGAGAGCTGGGCCCCTGCAGCTGCTTCCAGCCGCACGTCTCTTGTCCATCTGTCCACCCTCCCCAGTCTCGTCTTCCTTCCCCCAGTGCACGGACATGGCTCTTGCAAGGATACTGGTGATCTGCATGTAGTTAAATCTGTGGATGCTTCTTGGTCCCTATCTCACATCTGATGCTGTTACCCAAACACCCAACTCTCACCCAGTGACTTCTGTCT